>NC_092874.1:301671694-301978881 GCF_028372415.1 Notamacropus eugenii | reverse complement strand
CAAAGTGAGAAAACAAGTATTGGACAGTACACAACTGCCAATGAACATGGGAGCACTATTACCTCTGAGCAGCCATCACAAAGGGTGATGTCCTGGAGCCGCTCTCCTAGTCATTTGTAAAATGGATAAAAAGATGCACCCAATTACAAAGGAAGCCAATTATTTTGAAATGTAATGTCTTTTTTTTCCCCTCAAGTTCATGGAGCCCTTGAAATACATTTCTACTATGTGATTCCTGAGCTCCTTGGAGGGAAGGGGAGCCTGCAGTTCTGCTTCCTTAGGTCTCAGATGTTCCATGGACAGTCTTGGGTACCTCCCAACTTCTCCCAACCCTGGCTGGTAAGGCGCTCATGATCTGCTTGGGGAGAAGAGTGAACACAGAGGAAACAAAAGGAAGTGAGTCAAGGCTTAATAGAAGCAAATGCTAAGTGGTGAGAAAGAGGAGTGACCAAAAGGATGAGCAGAGTCCTTAGGGACATTTCCTGGGGGGTAGGACAGGATTTGGGCCTTGAAGGATGGGCAGAATCTGGGAAAAGACCTGAAAGCACGTGACAGAGGACTCCCTGGAGCAGTGATTCTGAAACTTTTTGGTCTCAGGACTCCTTGACATGCTTAAAAATTAGAGAGGACTCCTCCTTCCCCCAAGTTTTTGTTTATATGGGTTATATTTATAGATTACTAGATTGGAAGGATGCATTATGGGTTGCTCAGGGAGGACCATTCCCTCTGGTGGGAGGGCTGCTCATCCACCTTTGGTATTCACCTCATTCACCCAACTCTCACCTGTGGCTCCAAGAAGCTGGAGCATGTGCAGCGGCCACACCCTGGCAAATGGGCCAAACCAGGTGGAGGGTAGCCAACAAGCCTCAGATGTCTACCCCAAGCATGGGAATTCATTTTTTTAATGTAAAAGTTTTTCGCTCCCTCTAATCAACTGGACCTTTCCTTTTATAACTCATTTTGCCGATGAGGAAACTGAGACCAACAAGGTTAAGTAACTTGCCCAGGGTCACACAGCTAGTAAGTGTCTGATGCCAGATTTGAATTCAGATTTTCCTGACTTCAGAGCTGATGCTCTACCCATTCCACTGCCTAGCTTCCCTAAACCCTGACTGATGCTAGATTGAGCCAACAACAAAGTACACGAGTGGATTCAGTTCCATTAGCAGTAAAAGCCCAGGCCTGGGGCTGGGACCAGGGGAATGGGAACTACTCACAGCCCTTCAGGGAGTCAGCTTGGTTAGCACCTCCCTCTCTCTTCTTTCTAGAGACAGGATTTAGTTTTCTTAGCAGATAAGGATTGGGCCCTGACTGTTCATTGGTTCCACTGGTATGGGGCCTACTCTGGGAAGGAGACTCCCTTCGCCAATGCAGGATGGCACCCTCTCTGCAATGCATGTCCAGCATGGGTCAAGGTGGGCTTGACCCCAGGTTTTTCTCTTTACCCAGCTCTCCATCCACTACATAACACACTCTATTTTCTAAAAGGAAATTTAATTTGATGTTTCCCTTTCATTTCCCACTGCCTACACCCTCCCAGGGAGCCATTACTTATAATAATTTAAAAGAAGAAAAAAGTTTCACTAAATTAACCAACGTATCAAAAAAAAAAAAGCCTGATGTTAAATTCGCTGTTACAGACTCCTGTGCCTTCACTTCTCCAAGAGGTAGATGCGTCTGCCTTCTCCTAGATCTCGTGACTTTCCATTCTACTGAGATCATTTTCTTTGGTTTTTCTATGCGCCAATTACAACACTAAAATCACTGTGGACAGTTTCCAAGGTTGCACACATTTCATTTTGCATTGGCTTACGTCATTCCATGTTTCTCTACATTCATCATGTTCATCATTTCTTCCAGCTCAGCAAGGTTACACTGGCCTCCTGTGCCCAGACTGGTTTAGTTATTCCCCACTAGATGGACTTGTGCTGCTCTTAAAGAGAGAGAAGAAGCCTTTCTTTTTGTCACTGACCTCCTGGGAGGGCACGCCTAGGAGAGGAATCTCGGGTGTCTTAGTCACTTACTTTGCATAATTCCTGATTGCTTTTCAGAATTGTTGGACCACTTCTCAGTTCCACTAACAATGCATCAGGTGCCCATCTTTCCATAGCTTTTCCAACATTGTACAGTTCCATCTTTGGGCATCTTTGTTAATTTGCTGGGTAGGAGCTAAAAGGTTGTTTCTCTCATCAATAGAAACATTATTTCATATGGTTGTTAATAGTCCACAAATCGGTTTGAGCTCTTATCTGCTGTTATTTTTCTATTAATTATCTAGATCTCTTGGGTATCAGACCCGTATCAGAGATCACAAAGATGCTATTTTTCCCAACAGACTACACTTATTCTACTTGTATTCTTTTTTATTTTTTAATGTAAAAGTTTTTCAGTTCTCTGTAATCCAAAATCATCCATTTTGTTTGCTTTTCAGCAGAGGCTTGTGAGGTTTTGAAAATGGCCATACCCATGTCCATGCTTTGCCTTCTTTGCCACCCACTGTTCTAACTGGCTCTAAGACAGGACTTGTTAAGTTGGGGGCCACAGACCCCTCTGTATTTCAGGGCATCCATGAACTTGGATGGAAAAAAATGACATTTCATTTAAAAATAATTGTCATATAAATAAGTGATGAGGATCTCTGCTTAGGCAAAGGAACATGATCTTAAGCCCCAAGTAAAGAGCACTGGATCTGTCTGAGACAAAGAGGAATCAGGGAGAGAAAAGGGAAGGAGATCCCTGCCTGTGCCAGTAAATGGCATTGCCCCAAAGGGGACCTGGGCTCAAATCAGGTGCTGATTTGCTCCTTTGGTGCAAACTGAAGGAAGACTAAAGGGAGGCCATGTATTAGCATCCTAAAGTCTCTAAGGCCTGCATTGCCAGGACCAGTTAATGGGGAGGAGGGCAGAAGTCATATTGGACATACAGCCTCTACTGGACCTTTGGATTCTCTTCTTCAACCTGTGCTTACTGATCATAGACAGAGCTGTTGAGTGAATACTTAGAATAGGGAAGGCGAAGACTACCAGGAGCCTGAGAGCTCATCTTGTCCAGATGAGTAAACTGAGGCTTACATAGAAGAAATGGCGGAACCCAAGATGCAGACTGAGGTTTCCCATGCTCCTCCCTCTATGTGCCCTAGTCTTGTGACTGATTGAATAGCAGACTAAGTCAGTGCCTGCAGGCCTGTTTTCTGTTTGTCCTTTCTCTTCTCTCCTTTCTCTCTGACCTCTTTTCTCTCTTCTCTTTGTCTTCTCTTTTCTCTCCTTCCCTTTCTTAACCTCCTCTCATCATCTTTCTTCCCTTCTCTTTCTTTATCCCCTCTTAAACTCTGTCTACCTTCTCTTCTCTCTCTTCTCTCATGCTTCCTTTCCTTCTCTCTCTTCTCACTTTCCCTCATTCTTAATTTCTTCCTTCTATTTCCCAGTATAGGGAAGAAGTAGAGAAAATAAATGGGGTGGGGATAGGGAAGGTCTGAGATTTAACTTGGACCAAATGCCGAAGGAGTCAAGTCCAGACATGTCCTTGTCTGGTAGAAATTGGCCCAGGATTAAAAGATAAGTAGAATTGATCAGGCCCAATGATTCCCAGCCAGTCTGGTCACAGGAAAATGTCAGACCAACATGGGGAACAGCCCTCTCACTTCCCCAAGGAAACCCCAATCCTTGATCAGCCTCAGAGTGGATCTATAACAATCCTCTTAACTTCTTATGTTAAAAAAATGAAGCTAAGTGGGGAGTCACTAACACTCTAGGATCAAAGAAAATTTGGAATAGTGGGGCATGGCTAGTGACCAGCACATGGTTCCCAAAGCCGCACCACAACATTTCAGTTCAATAACATTGAGGACATCATGGGTAACATGCCAAACACTGTGCCAGGCACTGAAGACATGGAGACTCAAGTGAAACGGTCCCTGCCCTCAAGGAGCTTTCATTCTATGGGAAAAGTCCATAGGTACATCAAAGGCATTGATTAAGTGCCTACTGCGTGCCAAGGACTGGGAACACCCACAGACCATACAATTGAACAAATACCCAAGGTCAGAATGACAACTAAAGCAGAGAGACAAGAACAAACAATGCTTATACATCCAGGGAGAACTCTTCAGTTTGGTACAGTTGAGGCAAGGTCTGGAAGTCAAGCTGGTCAGTCAAGCCATCAGCAGACACCGTACATGTCCTGGTCCAACAGTGGAAGTCCTGATCCATCTACCCAAGCTGGGAAGGCTGGGAGACCGTACTTCCTAGCAGACCATCTTTCCACTGGCCAAGGATCACCCCAATGGAGTGTGGAAAGGCTCACTGCTGTCTGAAATGCCTGAAACCATCTCCTAAATAAAGCCTGGAGGGTCTGCACTCAACTTCATTGACATCTCCATGCAAGTGAAACCTGAAGTCCTTGAAACATGCGAGCTTTGATTCCTGGGTGCCCCTGAGCCTAGGGTAATGGATGGAAAGATTGATCTGCCAATAAATGTCCTTGTTGGTGGGAACTCAAAGTGATAACTTCTGAAAAAGCTTTCCATTGGGAAACAATCTGCATGGCATTCAATGGAATTACAAAGAAAAGCGAAAGCTGGTCCAACTGTGGAGCACTGGGATAACAGCCTATACTTTAAGCCTTCGGAGAAGAAGGAACCAAAGAAATCTGGAAACAATGCAGAGGAAAGGAGGAAGAAGCAACCCAGGGAAGAGAGGAGCCTTGAGGAACCACAGCCACAGAGGCTGAGCTGGGGCAAGGAGTCCAAGGAGGATGACCAGACAAGTGTCCTGATATTTCAGAGAGTTGGAAGTGACTTAAATGCAAATTGTCACCTAGCAATTGTAGTTGTTTGGTTTTCAATGTTTTCTCTAACAAAGTATTTGATATTCTTCAGAGGGTTCCTAGAAGCTACCATCTCTCAGTACTGGGCCTCTGCACTAACCTTTATGTCTCATAAACCTGAGCGTCAAGATAGGTAGCAGGGACAAAGCTACTATAGGTCTCTATCCAAGGTGCTCAGACCCCAGGGGTTTAGGGCAACAAGACAGAGGCTCAGTGGTTAACATCAAGGCCCAGGTCTGCCCTCTGGCCCCAGAGAAACCTTATCAGGCAACTCCTTCCAACCCCACCTGCACAGTCAAGGATTGTCCAGACTGTGAAGACAGGGAGAGACTCCCACTCAGTCCTCCGCCACTCAATGACCCAGTCCAAAGGACTCTGCAGATTCTGGATATTTGGTGGTATTTAGGGTTATGCCATCACCTCCATCTTGTCATCTGGAGACAACTGGCTATAGCAGAAATATGATCTAAGAAAAGCAAAGACAAGAGACTTTGGGCCATGTGTCTCCTCTTCTCCCTCCTCCAGTGGAGGTCACAGCTCTTGATGCGAAGGCAGGAGATAGTGGTTCAAGTCAGAATGGACTACTTGATCTCAGGAAGTGTGCCTTCCTTTCTCTGAGCTTCAGGCTTGTCATTCAAAAATAAAACCTGCACTACCTACCCTGGCAGGCTTGTGAGGGATGAGATGTACAAAAAGAGAAACTGAGCACACAGACATGTGAACTTCTATTGTAGCAGCATCCAGCCCAGAGGGATGTGATATGACGGAGTCATGATCTGGAGGGCAGGAAGGATTTCATTTGTGTATCCTCTGTACCTGGCAAGAGCCATAGGGACAGAGGAAGAGTCAGAGGCAAACAGGACAACTACTTGGAAAGTTACATGTTGGATTTATCCTGGACAAGGAGCACGCAATAGAGATGCAGAGTTTTGTGCACAGCCCTCTCCTGTGCATCCACCATGTGTGTGGATGACATTTTATTGGTGTTAGGGTCAGAAAAAAATACATGGGTTTTGAAGAGTCTCATGACTCTTGGACCTGTGATTTCTTTGATAAAGGGAACTCCCAGAGAAGGTAACTCCCTTTACAAATGAGATAGCTGGTAGCACTACAGTGGAAGTACTGGGCCTGGAGTCAGGAAGACCTGAGTACAAAGCCAGCCTCAGACATTTACTAGCTGTGGGATCCTGGGCAAGTCAGTCTGCCTCTGTTTCCTCACTTGTAAAATGGAGGTAATAATAGCAGCCAAGCATAATCCTGAGGCTCAAAGGAGGTAGTCTTTGTAAAAAGCACTTAGCACAGCCCCTGGCACATAATAGGAACTATGTGAACCCTTTTTCCCTTCCCTTCCTGCCCCTTCCCAATGCAGCTCAGTAGATTCTCTGCACCTCACAGTCTTTAAGAACTGCCTGAGGCCAAGACACAGACTGAGGTGCCCAGGATCAGAAAGCCTCAGGTATCAGAGGCAAGATTTGAACCCTGAGCCCCAGGCCAGCTCTCAGTCCCTCTGCCTATGCTACTTCTCATTTGCAGTTTAAAAACTGGAAACAAAATGTCCCAGAAAGCAGCCTGGCCCATACCTGATTGGTTGAAAGGGTGATCCCTGCATGGAGCAGGCAATGACTTTGTCCACTGGCTGTCCAAATAGCTTTTTTTTCCTTTAAGAAGGAGGAAAAGTACAACAGCTGAAGGAACACTTAGGCTTCCAACAAAATACCCAGAAATGAGCCCTTCAAGGGGCCCCCACCTGCTAGTGAGGTGGCACTCCTGCCCAACTATTCTATAAGACAATAGGCCAGGGTTCTGGGTTCTGATTCTCGCCACCAGACAACACTTAGGGCCCAGAACATGACTGTCCGCTTCTCTGCCCATCCTTCAGGCCATCTGGTTATCTGTACTTTTCTCTGAGATACTCGCATACCCCTTGGGTTCACCGGTCTAGCCAGATAGGGGCTATGACATGACCCTCCCTGGACCTCAGTTTTCCTTCTTTGTAAAATGGATTTGGAGTGGATGGCTTCAGAGGGCCCAGCTCTAGAGCTGCACTCCTACGAACTGAAGCCTGGTGATGCCAGTTAATACACAATAGGTACTTAGTAAATGTCGGTTTTCCTGAATGGAGACAGATCCCAAGCAAAGTCCAGGCTCCTCATGGATCCCTCTTCCTCCCTCGGCCGCTTTCCTTGCGTTACACTCCCATCTACTGGGCACAAGGTATCCTGTCTCCCTTAGCAGATCTGTCAGCCTCTGCCTTCCCGGGTCCTTCATTGACCCTGCTGCTGAGGTCTAGTAGAGAGCCCCTTCTGGGAGATGGAGCAGACATTCCCCAGGGCATGTGGTTAATCACAAAAGCCTCTGCCCTGCTGGTGTCTGATCTAGTGCTATACAAGTCTGTAAATCAGCCATAGATGATGTGAGCTCTCGCTTGAGCCCCACCAGGCCTCTGTCTCCTTCCCATCATCCAATAGGGTCACCTATGGCACTGCAGACGGTCCTAGGTGAGGTTGGTCTGCACATCAGAAATGACACAGATTTTCCCCGAAGCCTCTCATCCCCAGCATTGGCTTTGGGTCCCAGATCCAAGGGTCCCACCCTGTGGCAAACACACCTTCCATACAGATATGACCTCTGAGCCCGAGGAACTTGGTTCACCATCTACCTCTGACACAGGTCAGCCAAGCATGCTGGGCAAGTGCCCACCCTTCCTGTGCCCCAGGCCACTCTTTAATGCTATTGGTCGAGAGGTTGGTTTCCTCCTGTAGGCATTCCCCCAAACCCATGAAATCACAAGTCCAGAGATGTGATTGCTTTTGTCAGCTGTAGAGAGATGCTGGGATTGGTTCAATTGGTTCAATTGGCTTAATAGCGTTTGAATTCACAGTGGCTTTTGCATTTCATTAATGGTCACAGTTTATTAATAGTTCTATTCCAGTGGAGCTTTATGCTTTTTTTTACTGGAACTATGATTTCATTGGCATGGGGAAATCCTTCTACCAATGCAGGTGGCACCTGCTCTGGAGCTTGGAATCTCAGAGTTTAGCATGTGATTCAGAGTCACAGAACTCAGATGTGTCCAAGGTGGGACGAGAACACACCAGGCTTCCCTCCCTTACTCAGAGCAGCGAGCTGGCATGCAGCAAGCACCTAATACATGTTTGCTACCTTGGAGTCAGGGATAGGGGGAGGTTTGGCTATTTAAAGGGTGCCCTCATGCTGGAGTGGGTGGGCAGGCATCACCATCCAACAGAAACAGAAACAGCTGCTCCCATTCCCCAGAGCTGAAAAGCAAGGTTCTGGGCCTCACTGACCTATACTGGGGCTCCCAGTGAAAAGCTATTCAAAATACAACAAAATTATCAATGGGAGAGATGCCAAAGTGGGCATCCTGCTTGTCTATTACAGATTTTGTATCTGTAACACACCCCCCTGCCATGACAGCTGCGTGTTTCTGTAGAACTGATGTTTGTATGCCTAGATGAGAGACATCAAAGATAAAGGGGCTAGACAGCTGTTTCAAATTGTAGATAATCACACTCACTGCCTTCAATTACTTACTTAGCTTTTCCAATTGTTTTACACACAGGTCCAACATTTATCTAGCAAGTCATAAGGGAACAGCTAATGGAATTCCAGCCAGGCCAATATCTGGGTGCTGGGAGGCAGCTGGCTTATGGCTCAGTTTTTGTTGAAGGTAAAAGTTGGACTCAAGGTTGCTCTTTTCCCACTTGTCTGTCCAGTCCAGACCAGACTCCTCCTTCATGGATCCAACAAACATGGCAGCATTCCACAGCCCTTACACTTCCCAAACACAAGGAAGACAAAGCATCTGTAACCTGATGGCCTGATGCTCACTGGACCCTCGAGACGTGGATCCCAGATACCAGACTTGGCTGAACGGTTCACAAATAGAGTGGTTGATGGGCTTTCAAGCATGGCTTTCTCCCCCTGCTCAGGGGTCAGCAATAATGTTTCTGGACCATTCAGCACTATTCCTCCTTGGGACTGCTAGGACTTCTCTCCTTCCTGAGACTCAGAGAAGAAAACTCACCCAGAACCAGAGACCCAGCAGATCCTTCCCTGTTCCTGCCCCTGCCCTTTGCTGGAGGCTGAGAATTTCCAAAGGACCTCCATTTCCCAATTCCTCCTGCCCTGACTTTCTCTGTAGACCAACATCTGTAGCTCGAATCCACGTCAATTCAATTCAATTCAACAAGCATCTATTATGTGCCTGTTAGGTGCTAGGTATTCCACTTGACACTGAGGGTACAAACACAAAAAAATAGAATCGACTGTGTCTTCGATGAACTTTACTTCAACCTCTCTCTTTGAGGGAACATCCCCTGAATCTATAAGCCTCCAAAGGAGGGGGGACTACAACATAGCTGGACAGTTTCTTCTCTCCCTCCTCCTCCCCCTGTTCCCCATTTTATCTCTTCCCTCTCGTTCAGGTGGCACAGATGATTTTGCAGAGCTTTTTCCTCTCTCGTTGGGTTGATTTTCTTCCCTTTGGAGCATTTGTTCCCCTCTCCATTTTTCTCCCCTACCTTTTCCTCCTTTGATCCTGCCATAAACGAAGAGTATGACATGATCATGCCAGACACCAGCCTCACAGACTCCATACTTTTAGGGATCATGTCAGTAAATGGAAAGAAGGCCTGTATCCCATGGATTGAAATACCTACTCTGGAGTTGAAAGTGCATCCACTCCCTGTCTCTCCCCTCTCACCACCAGCCTCAATGGGTAGGGGAAAAGACATTCCCAATGGTCAGTTGGTTAAGATGCTGCTTTATACAGAAGCCACCCAATATTTGGACTTTAAAAATGACTGAAGAAAGTGTTATTTACAAAGGAGGGAAAAATCTACTAATGTTCTTCCCCTGAGGCAGAGGCCTGGCATCCCACTTATCACTGAGTGATGCAAGCTCAGGAAACTCAAGGTATGTTGTCAGCTTTCATGAAAAAGACTCCGGAACTTTTGAGGGTATTGATCCTAGGAAGACTCCCATGTAAGATATGGTTAAGAAATCTGATTTGGGTTAAGATGTCATAGATTTCACTGGTCATGCCCTTTCCCTTTTGCCCTTTATAGAACTAATGACTTTTGACCAAGAATATTATGAAACCATCAACTCTAGAGATAGTCTTTGGCAAGATACACCAAGATCTCTATATCTGTGGCCAGCCTATGGTCTTGGAGGGCTGCCTCAAGGATTTGCGAAGCTAATTGCCATTGGTGGCAGTATTTATGTGCCAAATAAGTCAACCAAAGTCATCACAAAAGTTGGACAGGTGAGAGGTTGCTCAATGCATACTGCAACCTGAGTGATGTAAAACACTGGGTAAAAAAACCAGAGGTCCAGGGGATCAGAGCTATCTGTACCCTGAGCCAGCCATTTGAGTGCACTAATGATGCCAGTTCATGCCAGGTCCTAATTTCACAGAACCAGGTCAGGAAATCAGGTGACAGACAGTACAAGGAAATTATATTTCCATAGCTGGCACTACTATGGAGTCCTGAAACCTGAAAAAGAAATCACAGCAGCCATAGAATTCTTGAAAACAGATGCTTGTTGACATCAGCGATCCCAATCCAACCGATCTGGGAACAAAAAACCAAATATCCATTTCCTATACCTCGGATACTACTGCATCTCACTGTGCAAGTGCTAGTAATAACATTAAAGACATCTAGAAGAAGATGGCAGAGTCCTGAGTTAGAAGAAAATGACTTTCTATGGGAAAGACTAATTAAGAGCAGTAACATGCTAATATATCCAGTTAGGAGAAATTTAAATTTCCGCTAATACAGACTCATATCAGAAACTGAATAAACAAACTCATACTGTATGCTGCTTTTGCAATTAGATCTTTTCATTTTTTCAATGAGAACAGTAATAAAGAGAAGGCATTAACCCTCTGTTTTACCTCTGCTCCCTGAGGATCATGACAATTCCATTTCTGGAGCAGCAGAGATTTTAGATACGCTGTGTAAATGTCTTTAAGGTCCTTTAGAGTCCTTAAGGCCAGAGGTTGTATCTGTCGTCCTGTCAGTATCCCCAGCGCTTAATTAGCCCATCTCTCTACACCTAGTGAGCATTTAATAAATGCTTTTTTGTTCATTCACTGAAGAAATGCTAATGCCATTTAGGAGCTATCCTGGGATCCAGATCGGGTAGGCTGCTGTTGTATTATGAATAGAGGTGGGTCTGTGCCTGTGTGTTTTCAGAGGAGACAACAGTTGAAATAAGCTTTAAGGTTATACACACACACTGAGGCAGAGAAACAGAATGGGAAATGTATTTGTTTCTTTTATTAGTATGGACTGTTTACAAGCTCTGCATAATAACGAGGCATTTTGTGTACTAGCCTCTCTTTCCCTTCTGCTCCAACCACAGATAAAGAAATGCACAGTTAATCTGACAGTCAGCTTGTTTTTTTAACTTTGAGCTTATGGGGCTCCCATGCTGGGTCTGATAGTTTATACTGTCTTGTCCTCTGCCCACTGAGCAAACTCCACTGAAAGCTTCTTGACTTTGGATAATATCCCTAAGTCCCCGGGCCTTGCTTTTCCCCTCACAGCAAGCATGATAAGAGCCCAGATGTCAGAGCCACTAGGATCACTCATCATTGCTCCAGGCTTGGAATTCTAACCCAGCTTCAGCTTTTGACACTGTATCTTCTGGACAAGGCTTCATTGAGGCATTTATCTAATAACACTGATTAGAAAGTATCAGAACAGCCCAGATCCTAAAATCTCTTCTGTACCCCAAACTGGGGGAGGGGGGGGGAACATGAACAGGATTGTTGTTTGTCCTTCATTTTCGAAGAGGATCATGGCATTAGGGAAATGATGACGTGACTTGCAGTTGACTTTTATTTGAGCGAGGGAGGGCTGTGCAGGTCACCAGCCTCCCTTTCTCCTTCTGAGCCACCTGGATCCAGTGAACAGAACAATTCATCAGGATTGACTGGAGATGGCCCAGGATGCCATGAGAGATCCTTGCCCTTTTAGGCCAAGGCCTTAACTTGCCAGAAGCTCCCAATCCCTGATGCACTTAGAGTACAGCTGGTGTCCATAGTACAAGGTAGAACCAAACTCTGGACACAGAAGAATGATGGATCATGGGCCTGAGAGGAGAAAGGAGCCTCAGAGACCATCTAACACTCCATTTTCATGTTTACAGTTAGAGAAGTAAGACCCAGATTGGAGAAGTATTTGTCTACAATCATCACATAGAAGGACGAGGTTTCAAAGCCAGGTCTTTTGCCACATTTCACCTCTGAAAGCTCTGGTCTCTTTGTTCTGATCAGGAGCATGGACAGCTCCTCTCCCTGCCTTCGGCTACTCTGCCTTCACCCAACACACACACACACACACACACACACACACACACACCCATACCCACACATACCCACACACACACACACACACACACACACACACACACACACACATTTTCACTTTACTCAAGGTTTGTCCAACTCAAATGGTGTCTCCTCCATGAAGCTTTCCCTGATCCTCCCCAACTCCCATCCCAGCCCTGGCTCAAAACAATCCCTTTCTCTGGGCATTTCTCATACATGGTACACAAAATGCCTCCCTACTATGCAGAGCCATAAGTTGTGCTTACTGTCTACAAAGAAATGTTTTAAGTTCTATATTCCCCACAGCCAGGCTATGGGGTGGTGATCAAGGGTTTTCTGCCATGACTTTTAAAGATAAAGCTTGCTGGGACCATTTACACGCCTCCTACCCCATGAAAACAACCACTTTTAAAATGAGGATTGGACTAAGTGGCTTTTGAAGGACCTTTCAACTTTTGAGCCAATGAACTGAACCTGCCCCGGAAATGAAGCATACTCACCTTTGGCTCCAGGGTCTGGCACATGCTAGGTGATAAATCATTGTTTGTTGATTGATCGGTTGGTTGATTCCAAGAATAATTAAGTTGGAAGTGCTGTGAAGTGGTCCAGCCATTGTAGAAAGCAATTGGAGATATGCCCCCAAAGTCTAATGACTTTGTCCTTTGTCCCAGTGGTCTCACTACTAGCCATATGCCCCTAAGAAATCAAATGTATATCAAAATGTGTTGAGCAGCTCTTTGGGGCTAATAAAGAACTGCAAGCAAAGAAAGTGCCTGTCAACTGAGGAACGACATGCGTGGAATGGGATACTATTGTAGGTAAGAAATTATACAAGAGGCACTTTTCAGAGAAACCTGAAAAGACTTGTAGGAACCAATTCTGAGTGAAATGAGTAGAACTAGGAGGACTATGTATACGTACAGTAACAACACTGTAATGGCAAATGCCTTTGAAAGCCTTAAGAACCCTGATCAATGCAGTCGCTGATGCTGATTCAAAACGATCAATAATGACAGCCGGTGATGGACCTGCAGGGGAGAATGAGACATCCGTTCTGGACATGGCCAATATGAGAATTTATTATGCTTGACTACGCTTATTTATTACAAGGTTTTTTTTTTCTTTTGCTCAATTGAGAGGTTGGGGGAACAAGAGGGAAGCTAACTATAGTGTTACCTGAAAAACAAAAAGAAAAGGGAGGTCATTGAGTTATTGAAAAGAATGCAACTAATCAATAAAGGGAACAAAGAGACATTTAGACAGCCTTGAAATTAGCATGGTGAATTATTTATATATATACATGCAAATTTTTTTAATTAAAATAGGAAACCATCAGCTGATAGGTGCACCCTCTAACACTCCAGCGGCCTCCTTGTGTCCTAGGTTCCCTGGCTCTGAATTTGTAAAAGCTGATTTGAGGGTACATTCCATGCTCCTTGCCCCAGTCACAAAAAGTGATAGCTAGGACTCTGTAATCTGGCTGAGTGCCTAGAACACAGAAGGCACAGTAAGGAAATGAATTGGATTACACTGAAGGAATGTATTCTTTACTCCTAGTTATTAAGGACTGTGTATAAGAGGGGAAACATCTGCCCCCAAGTCCTAGAGACTTTGGCTCCCCTTGGCAATGATGAAAAGAACACTTCTAGAGTTCCCCCTCACAAATTTTGGGCTGGAATTAACATGCATCATATAAGATCTGCACAGAGACCTCGAGGCATGACCCTTGTTGGCCCGATATTTCTGCTGCCACAAGCACCCTGTTGACCACAGCAAGTTCGCAGCAATATTCCCAAGCAGCTCCAATAGGGGTACGATTCATAGATCCTTTGGCCCAAGTCCCAGACTATATGAATGAAATCTTCTTAGAAGTCATGGGAGAGCTCTCAAATTGAAAACCAGTTTGCAGCCATTGAGGCCCAATGTGGAGAGGTGGATGACCTAGGAATTAGCTGTACTTTTAGCAAATACCCCAGAGAAGGAGCAGAATGCAAAAGCAGGGCCTGAATCCCCTTGAAATTTTCTCTTGGGTGAGAAGATCATGCTTAGAGAATGAGAAAGCCACCAGTGGGGCTCACTGTTCCAGAACCAAAAGAAGGATTCCTCACTGGGCAGGAAGTCTGGTATAAAAGTACTAATATCTATCAGCACTTCTCAGACTTCCAATCCAGAGTAGGATCAGGCCTCTCCTCCAAAAGGAATCCCTAAAAGGAAACAAAGGGATCTCCACATCTGGGCTATAGCTCCCTCGTCTCCTCATGGCATAAAAAGGGCCCAGTCACATGGAGTCTATGCCCTTTCAGATTTGGTGAGCTGCCAAAGACGACTCCACATCCTTTGCTGTACCCTGTACAAATCACCATATGGAGACAAGGAGACTATGTCTAGAGAAGCTAAGGCCACTATTCCCTGATTTCATCTGTTCCCTTACTGGCTACTGCCACTGAAGGTGTCAGCTTCATCCTTCCCCTTTGCAGGGCAACAGTGGAAAAGAAAGAAAATGATCGTTAAGAAGCCACATATGTCAATACTTCCAAAAGTGAAGCAGAAGAAAAATAGTCGCCTACTGTATGAGGCCATGACTACAACCAGATCAAACACCAACATGAATTTTGGGTTCCAGCACAAACTATGCAGGGTGACCTTTCACACCACAGATGATTGCCCCTCGCCTATTCAGGCTGGCCAGGGTATGACTGTGCTCTTCCCTCTATCACCACCAAAGCTGGGAATGACCTGGTGGTGTTGATAGGTCACTTATGGGGAGGGGGTGGGGGGAGATGATCTGATGCCTTAGAAGGGAGACACTGTCTCTGATAATGCAGGAGACATCTTTTCTGTAACTTGGAGTCTTAGAAAAGAGTCAGGGCACTGAGAGGTTTAAGTGGCTTGCGCAGCATCACACATCCAGTAGGTGTCAGAGGTGGAATGTGACCCAGACTCTTCCTGGCTTCTACTACCATCTTTCCATCCATCAGGAATCTGGCTCATGTACTGAGGTTGCTTAATCATTGACTATGGTGTCCAGAGTCTGGGAACAGCTCTCTGTGCTGAGCCTTGAACAGACCATATCTACGGCAAGCAAGTTTCTAGTTGGTGGTGACCCATTTTAGAAGACTGAAGTACCTCCAGAGAAAGGTGAGGAGGGTGGGGATGAAGGTAGAAGGAATGACTCAAAACCATGTCACAGGAGCACTGAGTGAGTGCAGGGTATGGAGAGATTTAACCTGAAGAAAAGAAAATTAGAACAGTCTTCAAATTTGTGAATCCCAGCCTAACTTTGCTCTTGAAGGTTCTTGACTTACATCCAAGGCCTGATAATGGGTCCTACCTATCTGGAAAAATGCAAGTCTAGCGCAGATGTGGATTTGTCATCAAAGAACCAACCTGGAGAAGGTCAAAGGGAAAATAACTCCATTCTCAGGTTGACCATGGGGTAGTGAAGTTTTCAACCAGAGTAACTCCTGAAGACCAAACCATGGAGGGGTCACCAACTACATCAGTGGGGGGGGGGGGGGGGGTGGTCTACAGTATTAATAGATGTCAAGTGGAAGGAGGATTAGATTTTTGCTTGACCCCAGAGGGCACAACCAGAACCCATGAATGGGAGACCAGAGAGAAGCAGATTTGGGCTCACCATCAGGAAAACTTTCTAACCATTAGAGCAGTCCCAAAGTGAAATAGGCCTGTTTCAGAACGTAGTGAAGTCCCCATCATAGCACAGGTTGAGTGATGTTGTAGGGCTGAACCAGATGGCCTCTGAAGTCCCTCCCACTTCTGCCATTCTATGCATTGGTGAGTTTGAGCATGACAGGCTTGCAAAAAAATCTAGAAATAGGGCTATCTAAGGCCCATCCTCAGAAATCAATAAAAATAAGCCTGTTGGTCATGAAATGTGACATCGTTACCCAGGGAGGAGATTAATGGTGACAGAAAAAATGGAAGAGCAGGAAGCACATGACCTACCCAGCATTATGGTAGATACAAGTTTATAGAGAGCCATTTCTCAACTGAAATGCTCTCTTTTCAACTACTCCTTTCCCATCAGTATCTCCAAGATCTAAGCTTCAGAGCTGCTGCATGCAGGCACCTTTACAGCCTCCAAGTCTGGCTGTCCTTTGACTTCTCAGTGACTCTGAGCAAAGTTTCTTCAAACAGTTCTCCTTGGACCAGCAGGACCCCAGGAAAAGTGGAAGGAACATATGCAACCTATAGCATATGAAACAAGAATGAAAAATGATTTCTCAGATAGTGAACATTGGGAAGACTCAGAGGAGAGGGGATTCAAGTATTGAGGGGCTGTCATGGGACAGAGCTGTTAGCCTTGTTCTGTTTAGCGCCAAAGGACAGATCGAGGAACAATTGGGCCTCTTGGCTGAGTCTCTTCAGCTGTGCTCTTGGCCGATCTCTTGGACTCCGTTGATGACTTATGGTGAGAAACAGTGCTGTTAGGGGAAAGGTCTTGCTCCCTCCTAATTGGGCCTAACATATTATGTCTGCATTTGGCAGGCTGTCACCAGGTTGGTCCAGAAGAATTAATTTTTTGGGCCACAGAAGCTCTCAAAGACTGTGTACTAAATTGTAGTGGGTCTGGAAGCTGGGCCAGGAGAGAGAGTGTCCTTGATAGAATCTTTGCAGGGACAAGCCTCAGGTCACAACAAGGTCTTATGGGGAAAGTGTTAGACTGGTAGTTGAGGGGAAAACTGCACTCAGCTCCCAGCTCTGATACTTTACTATTTCTATAGCCTTGTATAAGGTCATTTGGACATCTGGACATCTGAAAAATAAGGATAACAACACCTGTACGGAAGAGACAGGATGGTGTAGTAGGTAGAGAGCTAGCCTGAGCTCCTTGAGGGTGGGGACTGCCATTTGCCTCTTTTTGTACTTAGCCCAGTGCCTGACACATAGTAGGCACTGTTTATTGACTGATTGATTGATTGCCATGTGTCAGAACTGTTAACTTTGTTCTGTTTAGCCCCAAACGGGCTAAGAAGACCTGGGTTCAAGTCCTGCCTCCTACACATGCTGGCTAGGTGAGACTGGGTAAGTCACTGAGCCTCTTCTCCTGGGTTCTCTCTCCTCCCTGGGCTTTCATGACACTGTTCTCTTTCTTGGTGGATTTCTTCAAGCCTAAGCTCAAATCCCATCTTATGCAAGAGGCTCTTCTTCCCTCCCCACCTCCCGCTAGCTTCCCCTTGATGGACACTTCATGTCCCTTCTATGTACCTCTATCTCATCCCTATGTATTTTGTGTGTAACTCGTTCCCATGTTGCTCCCTTGGTGAGATCCTTCAGGTCAGGAACACTCTTTTTGCCTTCCTCTGTATCCCCAGAGCTTAACAGCGCCTGGCGCATAGTAGGTGCTTAGTAAATGCTTACTGATTGACTGACTTCATTTATTAAACACCTCTGTGTACCCCGCGCCACGAACCCACAAGGACAAACGCAAAACCGCCCTTGCCCTCCGGGAGCTTCCAGTCTGCTGGAGTTGTGGGGACTGCTGCCACCTTCTCCTGTGGAGGTGACCCCGGTTTCTCAGAGCCTGTGCAGTCGTTCCTCTCTGGTCTTCCCCAAGACAAAAGATGTCCCAGATTCCTCCCTCCAACACCAACCTTTCCCTTTAGGACTGTTCCCAGCTGTTCAGCTCTCCGCCAGCAGATGGCAGGAGCGACCTTCTTTGCAGATACTAAGGCCACTGGCTATCGGCATGAACCCCAAGCTGATTGTGCCACCATCAACCACGCCTTTAGACCTTTAAACCAAGTCCTTTAGACCAGGGTGCAGCAGCTTCACTCCCATCACCAGGAGTCTCTTCACGGGGCTGGAGGATAGACACGTCTTGTTCACAAATTCCAGTCCTGTAGTTACGCTGTGTCTTCATACAGGCAGATTGAGAGTATTACCATTGCGGCTGGATAGCTTAGCCCTGGTTGCGAGGACTGCGCCCTATGTGCCCGTACTTTTGAAAAGTGTATGTTATCTCCTACTCATAGTTAGGCATGTTGTCACAGCAGAGCATCATCTTCTCAGGTGATGTGCTGCATGTCCTCTCGATGTCCATTTATGTGTGACCTCAGCAGGACCATAAGTTGAAACCTGGGATGCCAGGAAAATGACTCGTTTTAAAGCACCGATGTTTGTGTTTAAATTGTATGCGTTGCAGCTTTCAAGCTTGCCTTATTTTTGCAAGGGACCACAAAACGTTTTAGCCCAAGTGAGGAACCTAAGTCTAGGTTGAAGTCCATTTGTATAACTCTCTCTGTTGGAGAAGGATTACTCAGGATTCCATGCCAGGGAGAAGCATGGCAGAAAAATTCTTGTTCTTCTGGCTTCCAGTCCCATCACCACCTTACCACCCTAGAGATTTCAAAGAATTTTCAACTCTCTCTCCTCTCTCTCTCCCTCTCTTTCTCTCTCTCTCCTCCCTCTTTCTCTCTCCTCTCTCTTTCTCTCTCTTTCCTCTCTCTCTCTCCTCTCTCTCTCCTCTCTTTCCCTCTCTCTCTCTTCTCTCTCCCCTCCCCTCTCTCTCTCCTCATCTCACTCTCAGTGTGAGAGTTCATTCATTCTGCGTATATTCTCATCTATACAATTTCTCTGATTTCTCTTTGCTGTTGCCTTACTTAAGAGGGTTTTTTGCCATTTGCTATGTGTAGTTTTTGTATAACTGGCAAATTTAGTTAGAAGAGAAAGTTTGCTATATTGCTTGACTTACTCTTTCCTCATTGAGGGATAGTCATCAAGAGCTCAGCTTGAACCCAAAAATTATTTACCCTAGATTAATAATATTTAGGGAGACAGGTATAATTCTAGTCTGGTACCCCTTCTTTGAGAAGAGCAGTGGTCAGCCTCAGGCCCCAACCTGCTTCCCTTCCTCGCAGGAATCAAAATCTCCCTTAAAGGCTAGGTAAAAAAGACTAAAGATTCATGCTTCCCCATGAGCCACATCTGGATAGACCCAGGCAGACCCATATAACCTAAATGGACAATCCATAGATTAAACCCTATACAAATACTACCGTTTACTCATTCATTCCTCCAAATAATCCAGTTCTGGTTCTCTGCTTCAGCAAACAGCGCTGCTATAACTATCTTTGTTTGAGTCCTTCCCCTCCGTCTTTGGCCTTTTTGGAGTCTGTGCTCCCTAGTGGCGTTGCTGGTCCATGATTTAGTGACCTTGGGGGTATAGGTCCAAGTTGTTTTCCAGAACGGTTAGAATAATTCACAACTCCACTAATGATGCATTGGTGTGCATGTCCTCCTGTAGCTTTTCCAACTGGCACTTGCAGTCAATACTCTGCACCCTTAGACAGACTTTGTCTCCGAGGGAAGGAGGAAGGTGCATTTTATCACTGTCCTTGGGGGCAGGGCTTGGTCGTTGTCATGTCACAACATTGTTTCAATCGTTTTCTGGTTGTCGTACTTTCTGTTTACATTGTCATTATCCTGTGTTTCCTGTTTCTGCTGTTTCCCCTGCGTCAGTTCATGCTGATCTTCCCATTTTTCTCCTCATTCTTTTTGTTCGTTGTCCCTTATGGCACCTTGTGCTCACTTTGGCAGCGCACAGACACAAAGCTGGCCCAGCAGTCCTGCATTACGTGTCACGTATCACAGTTTATTGGTACCTCGTACCCAGGACTTCTGCGGGGGGAGGGCCTCTCAGGACCTTTGTTTCCCACCACCACCCCCCCTTTTCAGCTTCCTTTTGTGTGTGGTGTCTCTGTCATCGGCACTTAAGCTTTGAGGGGCAGAGGTTGTCTTTCTTTCTGCTCGTGTCTGTACTCCCAGAGCTGGGCCATAGTAAGTAGTTGCTGACTGGTTAGGCGTTACCCAGTTGGTGGGCATCTTCTTTGCCACTACAAAAAGCACCGCTAAAACGATTTTGTTGGAGATGAGGCCTTTCTTTCTGTTTTTGACTTCTCAGCTTACTTGACCAGCAGTGGGATCTCTGGGTTAAAGGAACATGGACATTTGAGTCACTTTCTTAGGATAATTCCAAATTGTTTTCCAGAATTGTTAGGCCAGTTTGCAGCCCCACTTAAGCAGACCTGTCTTTCCCAGTCCCTCTACCCAGAGAGTCTCCTGGGGTTTGAAACAGCTCTCTCCACTCTTTTTGTTTTTCCTTCCAGGTCTTTGTCCTAGGCAGGGGGGGCAGATTGTGAGAATTTGGCAGGACTCCCAAAGCAATGAAGGAAGATGGGGTGGAGCAGCAGGCAACCATGACTCAGAGGGAGCCCTCATGCCTTTTACATAATCTGTACAGCCTTGGGCCAGATACTTCTCACCTCCCTGGGCCTCATTTTGTTCATCTGTAAAATGAAGGGATTAGAGCACATGTCCTCTAAGGTCCCTCCTGACTCTAGATTTCAGATCCTAGGACCCCATGATATACAGAGGGCAGGACCTTATCAATCATCCAGTCTCACATCACATCTGGGCTGTTCCCCACCTCCTAAGTGGCTCATCCTTGCAAGGACAGAGCCTGGATTAGGTGCACGGAGAAGCTCTCGGAAGTCAGAAGAAGGCAGAGCCAACAGAGCTCTGCCTCAAAGAAAGATTTCCAAGTTTTGGGAAATCGTAGGCATGTTAGAGCTGTCCGTGAAGTCCCATCACTAGCCAACAGCAATAATCCCTCTCGTTTGTAGATCGCTTGATTCTTTTTACTGATCTCCTTTGAGCCAAGTTGAACACTGCCTGGCTGTGTAATTGTAGATGTCACTCCCCCTCCCTGAGCCTCAGTTTCCTCACCTGTTAGAATGGGGCCCTTAGTGACTGCCCTTTCCCAAGATGTCCCAGTGCTTTGGGGAGAAGAGTCAGGGGATGGGAGTCTGAGTCCCTATTCTGCCACTATCTGCCGTTAGGTAAGTACCCCAACCTTCAGGGCCTCTGCCTCTCGGTCTGGAAAGTATCCCGCTTAAGGTGTAAGAAGCAGGGACAGTATGTGGCATTCTCCCAGACTAGCTGGGGTGAATTCAGTCCAGGCTGCCTATAAAGCAAATATAGGTATATAAAATCCTTTTTGCCCCAATGACTTTCATCAGAAAATTGGAGATATGTCCCTCTGGAAATAATTTTGGCCTCCAGCTAACATAAAGCCACACCTTAAAGTCCAACATGAACGAAACAACTGGGAAGTAACAAGAACTTGCCTAGATTTGGCCTTTCAAGGTTCTTTTTATTTTTTATAAAGTCCTTCCCTCCCTCAGTGACTTTTCATTTCACTAAGCCCTCAAAAGGCCGCCTGAGAAAACAGCGCTTTATAACTATGGCCTCATTTGGTCCCCAAGTACAGCCCTGTGGGGCAGGTGTTATTATTGTTCTCATTTTACAGGTGGGGAAACTGAGGCAGGCAGAGATGAAGTGACTTGAGTCAGGATTTGAACTCCAGGTCCAGTGCTCTGTACAGAGCGCCACTTGTGGCCTCAAGGATCACAGGAGCTTCTGTCAACCTAAGAGGACTCTGAAAAGGGGTGCTGACTAAACAGAGATCTGCAAGGGCCTTTAGGATTCCCCCTCATTTCAGAGAAAAGGAAAGAGGCCTGGAGAATAGACTGGAACACCTCTGCAGGCAGAGCCTGTTCTCCTTTTGGTGCTTCTATACCACTCTCCATCAGCTGATCACCTGAAATCTCATCAGGAAGAATGACTAAGACAGGGACACTACACCTTCTCAACACCCCTGAGGAAGCTACTAGGTGGCTCAGTGGAGCACACTGGGCCTGAAGTCAGGAGTACCTGAGCTCAAATTCAACTTGAGATACTTGTAGCTGTGTGACCCTGGGCAAGTCACTTTACTTCTGTTTGCCTCAATCCACTAGAAAAGGAAGGGGCAAAACCCTCCAGCTCCAGGATCTGCACCAAGAAAACCCCATGGACAGTACGGCCCACAAGGTCATGAAGAATCTGACATAAGTGAACATGCAAACATGTAGCACCTTTTCAACAGCCTCAGTGGCTTCTCCCCTCTGAATACAGAGCACTAAACTGCTCCCCAAACCTTTCTCTAGAGAAGGTTCCCAACCTTGCTGGTGAGTCCATTCTCAGGAGACATAGAACAAAGCCCCCCACCCCAACCACTTTCCAGCTTTCTCTCATTAGATTACATGTTCCTTAGGGCATCTTCTTTGCATCCCCAGTGTTTAGGAAAGTATCTGACACATAGTAGGTACTTCATAAATGCACCTGACACTTCAGTAAGCACATCATAAGTGGTGGTTGAAATGAGTTGGCCAAGGTCACATAGACAGAAAGTAGCAGATGGAGACCCTCCCCTCCAGCTTCATTTTCAATCTCTGCCTTCTCTTGTTTCCTTCCCTGCTGCCCACAAATTCTCCCAGATCTTCAGGGGATGGAGTGCAGTAGAGAGAAGACTGGAGGCAGGGAGGCCATTAGAAGGGAGATGCAATTCTCCAGGTGAGAGGGGATGGTCCTGTGAGGACAGAGAAGGGGACTGATGCAAGAGGGGATGTGAAGGCAGAACCAATCAAATATGGTGACTGCATAGATTGAGTAAGGGAGAATGTACACATGGATGGATAGATGGATGGATGAGCAACGGATGGATGGATGGATGGATGAACAATGGATCTCCATCTCCATTCCTGATATGGCTTTGGTGTGACAGTTTCAAGAACTTAGATAACTAGAACCTCCTTTTCTGGGCCTTCAGTGTGTGTGGCTGCCAAGAAAGTGGGGGCTGAAGCCCCTGCAGAGACCATTGCCATATCCACAAAGTTGCTCCTTGGATGATGGCTTTGGGGGCTAGCCAGGAGCAGGGCCAGTGGCCTGAGAGTGCTCTCCTCCATTAAAATGTGAGCTCCGTGGGGGCAGGGATTTGTTTTTGCCTTTCTTTGTTATCCCAAGCACTTAGAATATGGTAGGTACTTAATAAATGTTTGTTGATTGACTGATTGATTGCTACTGTTCCCAGGATAATGGCCCCTTTTCCTCACCCCCTCAGTGATTTCTGAAAGAGCTGGGCTAGAAGTGAGACTCTTTAGGATCAAATATAAATTCCTCTTCCTGATGCAACCTTCCTCTTCCTACCTTTCTAGGTATCATACACATGCCTCCCCCTCCATGAGTTCCATGATGCCTGTCAAACTAGTCTTCTCAATGTTCTTCACAATACTCCATCTCCCACCTCCATACTTTTGTCCCTACTGTCTACCATGCCTAAAACGCTTTCCCTCCTCACCTCTGCTTTTTGGAATAGTTGGTTTCCTTCAAAATTCAATTCAAATGCTACTTGAAGCCTTTCCTGATACCCACCCTCTCCTTCTCTCCACCCAAGTTGCTAGTACCGCCCTCTCAAAACTGCCTTGTATTCATTACATATAGAGATATGTGTGTATTGAGTGTATAATGTATATACTCATATAGACATCTTATGCGCTCCTTCAGAATATAAGTCTCTTGAGGTCAGGGACTGTTTTCACTTTTATCAGTATTTGCCTGGCATTTAACCAAGCACCTCACAAACAAAAGGGGCCATTTAGGAAGTGATCTCCTCCGATAACACAGCTGACAGGGAGATATCCAGTTGATTCGGATTAAGGGGCTCAGGGATCTTCCGATCCCTGGAGTGCTGGACGGTCTCTGGAATGAATTCACAGATTCAAACATTCTTTAAGTCAAGATGGTAAAAGTTTATTGTAACGCCAATATGGTGGGCAGAGCTCCTTAGGGAACTTGCAGCCTAACAGGAGTGATGCTAAAGCTTATATAGGAAAAGTAGTAGATTATCTGGCAGATATGCTAATTAGGTGATAACTTACAACCCTGGTCACTGGTATCTTTCATTACTGGAAACTAGGGGAAGGGCTTTCTCAGGGGTGTATGTTGGGTCTGTTATGTCTGTAGCAAGATAGCTCTGAGAGTTGATGTCTATAGATTGACCTCTGGATTGAATATGATAACTTTGGGAATCAACAAACACATGATAATTCGGTGGTTACAAGATAGTCCTGTTTTTACAAGAGAATTTCGTCAGAGATCAGGTTGTTCTTATGACAAGAAAAGATAGTTTGTCTTACTGGGGCCCAGTTGTGAGTTATTGCTAGGCACGGTATCCTTGGACTGGGAAGAAATCTATCAGGATTAGTGTTTTGAAGTAGGAAGAAATTTGATCTTGGACCTGGGGTCCAAGCACAAGCCTCTGCTCAAAGACCCGCTGGGGCAGAGAGAGAGCCCTCGGCCCAAGGCAGCCTGAGCCACTTTGGGAAAGCTCTCATCATTCAGAGTTCCTGGTGAAATCCAGCCTAAAGCTACCTGCCCTCTGTCCCTTCCCCCCTTTTTCCTGATTCTGTTCTCTGAAACCAAGCAGATCAAGGCTAATCCCTCTTGTAGAACTGCTATTTAAATCCTTGAAAATAGGGATCAAGCCCCCATGCCCACCCCAAGTCCTCTCTTCTGGAACTAAACATCCTGATTCCACCCACCAGCCTTGCCAGGTGTGGATTCCAGATTCTTCAGCCCTAGTGTTCCTCTGGATGACCTCCAGCCAATCAAGATCCTTCTGAACTACATCCTGTCCCCCATAACGTACCAGAAGATCTAATGGGGCAAAGGACAAAGGGACTGTCATCTCCTTATTCCTGAAATCTAGGTCTCTTCAACATAGCCCAAGATGGTGTTCAGTTCTTGGCTTTGCACTGAGGATTTGTGTCGACTGCAACCCTACCTTGAATCTTTGCCAGGTCAGTGCTCTCCCTAATCTGTGCTTATAGAGTTGATTTCTTTAACCCCATTGTAAGACTTAACATTTATCCTCATTTGATTTTGGCAGGCAGCCCTCTAGTACCCCAAAGAAAAACAGAGATCATTTTGTCTCTTAAATGACGGAGGGAGGATGGGCTTGCTTTGTTCCATGAACATTTTTTCCCCCTTAATGATTCTCTGTCCACATCCTTTTGTAAAAGTCATTTTTTCTCTATTTTGTATCTTTAAAAAAAAAAAGCCTACATATTTTTCCTAATTACATGGAAAAACTTTTTAACATTTTTTAAATTTTGAGATTTCTCCCTTCCTTCCTCCCTTTCCCCCCTCCTTTAGAAGTGTTCAAAGTGAGCCCGTTAAACAAGCCCCCAACAGTGAGAAACATGCTCACCTTAAATAAAGAACAATGCCTGTTGTGGAATCAGGAAAGTCTTTATTAATCTTTACTTCCATTCCCCCTGAATGGATGGATAGCCTTCCCAGTAAGGTTATAGGAAGACTACAACATGTGCAGGAAGATGGGGCTTCTTATCCTGTTTTCTGAACTTTGGATCTCCCGCAATAACGTCCCCTGGCCATGTGACTCCATGTTCTGCTCTCTGATAGGCCCTTCCTCACACACCTCTACCCTGTCCGTGCTAGGTCACAACCCTTATCACCTAGGAATGTGCACAACAGAACTTTCTTACTTCCCACAGAAGGCAAGCACCTTGTCATCAATTTATATTTTATATCTTGAAAACTGAGAATGGAGTCAACAAAGTATTAAGAAGGCCTATGCCATCCTGTAAACGTTTTAATTTTATCTTGATGATCCTTTAATATAAACTTTAGATTTTGTGAAGGCCAGAGTTTGAATTAAGAAGAGCCAGGACCTAATAGTCTCCTTTGTTATCTTAAGTAAACTCAGAGAATGCCTTTTGGTGTCAGTGAAGCAAATGGGGCTGACTTAGTAATTTCCTTAGAAGACTCTTTTCCTGGAATCTTAGTGATAAGGAAAAACACAGATGTCCTGGGTTGTAATTTCAACTTTGCCAACTTTGTTAAGGTACCCTTTCTTGTGTCAGCAACTTCAAGGACCTGTTTATGATAGCAGTGGTGGGATTTTCTCCTTATCGTATGTCAAGGAGACATGCTACAGAAAGGAAATTCACACAACTTGGGATTATAAAACCCAATGGACACTACTTTGTTACTTGTCTTACTAAATTTACAATTTGTTCAACTAGGAGAGTTCCTTTTCACAGTAAATGTATTTGACAGTCAATTTCTGTATGGAATCAGTCAGATAATTTCTGGCTCCATAATATTATGTAACTTTTACTTTATGGGAATGAATTATTTAATTAATGAAATCATAAAATATATACAGTTAGCCTGTTGCCTTTTCTTTAACCAAGTTTTCAGGTCAACAATCTTTACTTATCCTTCTCTCTGGGGAATAAAAGGAGGTTTCATATCATATGGATAAGGGTGTGTGTGTGTGTGTGTGTGTGTGTGTGTGTGTGTGTGTGTTCACCTGCACATCCATGCAGGGGAGGGGAGGGTTTGAGTGAAATTGAGGAGGGGAGGGAGGGCGTCTGATCTGGGAGGCAGAAAACAAATGCCTGGATCTTAATATTGGTTTTTTTCTACTTTGATTAAATGCTTTCCTAAAACATTGACAGAAGTGACTACATTACACACTGGGCAAAGGGGAAGGGCAAAGGGACCAGTGATCTGATTAGAAGAGATACCACCTGGAGATTCAGAGGACACACTTGAGAACCCAGTGGTATCCATGCAGGAATGAACCAAGAAACAGGGGCTTGGCCAGAGAGACCAACAGAAAGAGACAGCCTCCAAAGGCTGGTACTACCCTATATAATCAACTACACAAATTATCTATTTCAGGGGTGAGGCAGAGCCCCATTAAGCCTAGGGCTGCTCCTCCCCATGAAGGGGCCACCAGTGTGACTGAAGCCAGGAGAGCCAGTTGGTTTTGGGGTCCAGTGACCAGGTTCATCAGACACATTAAGTTACAACTTACAAACTGTTTCCCAAAAGGAAGGGAAAAGCCATGGGTGTAGCATTTGGTGATATTCTGTCCTAGGTCAGTGTCCTAGATATCCAAGGACTTCCAGGCTAAGATAAAGCTGCAGAAGTTCCCAAGACTCCAACAAGAAAGCTTTTATGAGGTTGAACTCAATTCTATCTTATCAGGTCTAGAAAATGCTTCTGATACCTTAGGGTATGGGCATGGGCCATAAAATGTGCACAGAGGTCCTTTGGTTTAAATGACCAACTGTTATTTATATATGTGTGTGTGCATGTACATATATGTGCATATGTATATATATGTACATATACATATAATTATATAATAGAACAATATATAATAATTCTACAATTAGTCATATTATATGGTCATATTACATTCCTCAAGTTCATGTATAAATGTGAGGCCCTGATAGAGGACTTCCTCAGCAGGTAGCAGAGACCAGGCCCCTCTGCAATGGATTCCTTTGCCTCCTCATGCTTCATTCTTCCTTCTCGAAGAGGACCAAGGAGATCACAAGGGTAGACTTGTGCATGAATGGATGTAAGTAGGGCAGCACTGAACAGAGTCCTCAGCCTCACTCTCCCCGCCACAGTCACCAAAGTCCAGATGCCTGGTGATGACCCGGGAACTAGGATGCAGTGGATGACCCTGGCCTGTCTAAGTTAAAGTCCTTCCCAGGCCTCAGTTTGTCATATTGTTGTTGTGGTGTTCGTCCTTCATTGTCGAAGAAGACCATGCCATCAGAGAAATGATGACATGACTTGCGCTTGACTTTGTTCTGAGTGAGGGAGGGCTGTGCAGGTCACCAGCCTCACTTCTCCTCCAGAGCCATCTGAATCCAGTGACCAGATCTTCATCAGGATGACTGAAGATGACCCAGGATGCAGTGGGAGACCTTGGCCCCTTTGGGCCAAGGCCTATTTAGTAGTCACTTGGGGTGAGGTAACACCCATTCAGTGTATAGGCCTGTTAAAGAAGTAGTCAGAGGATGACCCCTTTAATGAGGCAAAGAAAAATAACTAAATCAGGCTGGGAGGGAAAGAGCAACCCTTACTATTGATAATCACTCTTAAACCTTAAGGAGGCTTAATCACCCTTAAGGAGGGTCCAGAAAACACCCCTTAAGTGGAACTTGCCAAATGTAACTCTAGAAAAAGAAGCCTTTAAAAAAAGGTTTCTCCCCAACTGATAAATGGTCAAAGGATACAAACAGGCAGTTTTCAGAGGAAGAAATTAAAGCTATCTACAGTCATATGAAAAAATGCTCTAAATCACTATTGATTAGAGAGATGAAAATCAAAACAACTCTAAGATACCGCATCCCACTTATCAGATTGGCTAACATGACAAAACAGGAAGATGATAAATGTTGGAGGAGATGCGGGAGAGTTGGAACACTAATTCATTACTGGTGGAGCTGTGAGCTGATCCAACCATTCTGAAGAGCAATTTGGAACTAAGCCCAAAGGGCTACAAAAATGTGCATTCCTTTGATCCAGTAATACCATTTCTAGGACTGTATCCCCAAGAGATCACAAAAATGGGAAAGGGTCCCACATGTACAAAAATATTTATAGCAGCTCTCTTTGTGGTAGCCAAAAACTGGAAATCAAGGGGATGCCCATCCATTGGGGAATGGTGGAATGGCTGAACAAGTTGTGGTATATGAGTGTAATGGAGTACTATTGTGCTGTAAGAAATGACGTACAGGAAGACTTCAGAGAGGCCTGGAAGGACTTATATGATCTGATGTTGAGTAAAAGGAGCAGAACCAGGAGAACTTTGTACACAGCAACAACCACAGTGTGAGAGGAATTTTTCTGGTAGACTTGGAACTTCATTGCAATGCAAGGACTTAAAAAATTCCCAGTGGTCTCAAGGCAAAATGCCTTCCACATCCAGAGAAAGAACTATGGAATTCAATCGCAGAATGTAGCAGATCATCTTCTTTTGTATTAGGTTTTGATTTGTTTTATGATTTCTCCCATTCATTTTAATTCTTCTATGCAACATGACTAAGGTGCAAATGTATTTAATAGGAATGTACGTGTAGAACCCATATAAAATGATACATCGTATCAGGGAGGGAGAGGGGAGAGAGGGGGTAAAGGGGGAAGGAGTGAAAAAAATCTAAGTCGTAGGGAAGTGATTGTAGAACATTGGAAACAAACATAATAATAATAATAATGTACATCCAAAACAAAGATTTCTAAAGGAGTTCCAGAATCCCCTGGACCCGCTCATTGTGTTTCAGATGGAGCAGCTAGACTTCTCCCAGTCTAGGCTGGTGAAGGCCAGAGCCCTACAGTTTTGGCACTGGAGAGAGCAAAAGTCCCAGAGCTTTCTCATTCAATCAACAAGTCATTTATTCAGTGCCTCTACTTTGTCAGGCCTGATACCTGCCCTCAATGAGCTCACAATCTATTGGAAGAAGCAACATGTCCATAGAGAGATCTACAGGAAAGAAGGGGCTTGGGTGGGAGGAGGGAGCTGGCAGCTCCAGTGTCAGGGAGGGCCTCATGGAGGAGGTGGACCTTGAGCTGAGGATTCAGGAAAAGGAAGAATTTTAAGGGGTAGTGAGGGGAAAGCAGCACCCAAGCTAAGGGCTGTTGTTGGCACCACATTTACAAAAGGCCTTCTTCATAAGTGAGGCAGCTAGGTGCCTCAGTAAATACAGCACTAGGCCTGGAGTCAGGAAGATCTGAGTTCAAATCCAGCCTCAGACACTTAATGGCTGTGTGACCCTAGCAAGTCACTTAACTTCTGTTTGCCGTCATCTGCTGGAGAAGGACATAGTAAATCATTGCAGCGTCTTTGCCAAGAAAACCCCATGAACACGTGCGACGAAGAGTTGGACACGACTGAACAACAATGTCCACAAGTCAACCATGTTCTCAGAGGCTACAGATGTAGTTAAATGGGCAGTGTTGGAGGGGAACCAAGAGGGTGGAGCCTGAGCAGTTGCCAGTACCATGACCCCTTGCCATTGCCAGCGGGCTAGCCCCTGAAAATAGGGAGAGGAGGTGATGCGTGCCCTCAAATTCCTCATTCCCTTGTGTCTTGAGAGCTTTAGCAAAGCGTGGAATTCAACTTTGTGGCAGATGCTTTAATAATAAACACAAAATGGGCCCGCTTCCTGCCTCCCTTTTATCTACTCCACGACCCTGGGGAATCTGGGAAAGGGAGGACCAGAGGAAAGCTCTTTGCTTTGTAATTGCACTTAGGGAAGACACATTTCTACATAATAGTCCTATAAATCACATTTCTGCCTAACCCTGACTCATTATAAAATTGGAGGCCCACTGGAAGCAACGGAGGGGCCAAACCAGAAAAAAACCACCTTGTGGCAAATTAAATTAATTGTGACTCAAGAGCTAGGAAACACCTCCTGCGTGTGAGACCCTGGGAAAGACTCAAAGGATGGCCATCCCGGCCTTCAGGAGATGACCATCCGAGTGGCCCGGAGCCTAGGACAAGTACCCAGGCAGCCGAGAAGAGGGGCGGTGGGATGGGGTCAACGGCAGACCCCAAGGGCGCAAGCCTGGAGACGACTGAGGCCCAGAAGACACGGGCGAGTCCACTTGGGGGTCTCGGTCCTTAGCCCAGTACTGGGAAGCTCTGACCGTCCAGACAAGGTGGTGGACTCCTGAGGAGGCCCTGGTCCTCTCTCTCCGCAGGGGCCTCCATGGGCTCCACAAAAACCAGGAGAGCTCTGCAGGGACACCACACCCAGGTCTTGGACCCTCCTGAGTGGACAGCGGGCCAGCCTGGAGGCAGGAGGGGCCAGCCGGGTCATGGCCCGCTCAGCCTCAGCTTCCTCACTTGTGAAACACGGAGAATAATCCCGCCTCACCTCTGCCATGGTACAGCAGTGACCGTGGGCCGCCTGTCCGGTGCCCCACTGGTGTCCGGGGCCCCTAGGAGGTCCCCGCAGAGAGAAGGCAAGGAAGGAGGATGGGGGAGCAGGGGAACTCAGCGCCCAGCCGGGGAGGGGAGGCCACAGGGGGCACGGAGACTGGCCCGGGGCCCCACTGAGTCCGAGCTGTAAGGGGGACGTGGTCAGTGGGGCCCCATGGGCCGAGGGAGCCGGACCGGGCACGGACAGGCCGGGCTGGCCCCCAGGCGCAGCGGGGCCAAGGGCTACAAGCCCCCGCGGCCCGTTGAGGCCCAGCCCTCGGAGCCACCCGGAGCCGGGCCGCTAGGGGCTCCCTGAGGGCATGGGCGCTGAGTGAATGCTTATTGAACGGAACACTTCCTGGCACACAGTAGGTGCTTAATGTTTGCTGAATGAATAAGGACGTATACAGACTGTTTTGGGGGGGGCCTTTCTTTGTATTCCCAGACCAGAGCTGGGTGCCTGGCGTGTGATGAATAACGGAGTGAGCCAATGAGGGGTCAGCGCCCTCTTGCAGTGTGGGAGGAGCTTTCCTGCCGGGCCGCCCCCTCCCCCTCACCGTCCCCGGGCTCCCAAGACTCCAGGACTCAGAGGCCTAGCGTCCTGGGGGCGGCAAAAGGACAACTGAAAGAGCAGAAAGGCCGGGAAAGCGCTTGACTTCCAGAAGGAGGCGGGACCAAGGAGGAAGGGCTGGGGCGGAGGGGGCGGGGCGTGAGGGGGAAATGGGCGGAGCGAAGGGGACAGAGTGCGAGGCAGAGGCGCCGGGGCGGAGGGGGCGGAGTTGGGGAGGGTGGAGGGGCCGAGGGGGCGGGACGTGAGGCGGAAGCGCCGGGGCGGGGGGGGCGGAGTTGGGGAGGGTGGAGGGGCCGAGGGGGCGGGACGTGAGGCGGAAGCGCCGGGCGGAGGGGGCGGAGTAGGGGGGGGGGGTGGAGGGGCCGAGGGGCGGGGCGTGAGGCGGAAGCGCCGGGCGGAGGGGGCGGATTGGGGGGGGGGAGGGGGGGGGTGGAGGGGCCGAGGGGCGGGGCGTGAGGCGGAAGCGCCGGGGCGGAGGGGGCGGGGCGGGGCGGGAAGGAAGCCCGAGGTTTCTGGGGCGGGCGTGGAGGAGCGGGGCAGCCTGGCTGGGAGGCAGTGGTGGTGGCGGCGGCGGCGGCGGCGATAGCGATGGAGGGCGGCTGCGAGGCCAGCGAGGACTACGAGGCGTTCGTGGCGCTGCACGGGCCGGCGCTGCGGGCCTCTGCCATCCCCGAGCGCTACTGGGGCCGCCTCCTGCACAAGCTGCACTGCGAGGTGGGGGCGCCGAGGCGGGGGAGGGGAGCACGGGGTGGGGGGGTCCCATGGTGGGAGTATCGTGAGGATTCCCCGTTTGTGCACTAATTATGCACCTAGTGTGTGCCCCGGGGTCACCCTTCCCTCTGGTGTTCGCACACAGCAGGCGCTTAATAAGTGTTTGTGGGCCCCCTGGAGAGGGGCGGGTCTGGTTGGGCCCCAGTTTGGGCTAGCTTTGAGGGCAGGCCCACGCGGCCCCCACCCCGCTGGAGGCCCCGAGGCCCAGCCGGGGCGTTCTGGGCCCAGAGGCTGCCGGGGTTTGTGCCGCGGCCTTCTCCAGCTCACTTTACAGATGAGGAAACTGAGGCAGGCGGGGTTGGGTGACTTGCAAAGGGTCACACGGCTAGGAAGTGTCTTAGGCTGGATTCGAACTCAGGACTTGCTGCCTGCAGGCTGTAGCCACTGCACCACCAGAGCCCAAGGCATTCATTAATTCACTGACCAGCAGGAGTCCTCTAAGACCTCCTCGGGGGTGGGATACAGGAGGCCCAGGCTTTGGGGTAGGGATCCCAGGACTCCCACCAGTGTGAGGCTGGTCTGGCTCAGTCTGCCCCCCACCCCATGGCTGGTCCCCGATGGAAGAAACCTGGGCCAGAGGAGGATGGAGAGTCTGGCAACTTGGTCCTGGTGGTATGGGGAGGGTGAGCCAGACATCCCTTGTTCTCCAGGGGTTTGTGGGTGCTCTAGCCCTGGACATGTCCTTGAGTAATGAGGGCCCCCAGCATCTCCAAGGGCTCCCCTGGCCAACCCTGAACTCCAGGAGTCAGCCAGGTGGCTTTGCCCAAACAAACTGGAGCCCATGCTGGGCAGAGGGTCTCAGGGAGGAGAGGCTGGACCAGAACCGGCTGGAGATGGGCCAGCCCGAGGCATGGAGGTAAGCACTACCCAACAGAACTGGGGCTCTGAGGCATCAGCTCTCTAGGTGCAAGAGTTCTTGAGCAGAAGCTTTGGGTTCTGGAGTTTGCGCAACAAGCCTGGAGACTTGTTGACTGAGAGTGAAGTTGTGAGATTGGAGGGGAGGGAGACCATCCCCTTGGCTGAAAAGTCTTGCTTTGTTCCCGGGTCAAATGTCTCAGGACTGGAAAATTACTGTCATCCTGTCTTCACTTCCCCACTGCTTATGTATTAGCTTTCAGAAAATTTAAATTTGCCTGTGGATTGTAGCCACCTTCCCTTTCAGAAGCCCCGTGATGGCTTTTGTGTGATCTCACTGGAAACAATTAGCCTAAGAGGTAGTCCTGGCCAGGGCAGGCCCGGGCACCTGTGGCCCCTGGAAGACTCAGTCTGGTGACTGACAGGGGAGGCAGCTGTCAGAGTAGGCTAATAGGGAGAAGAAAGGACTTGGCCAACCCCTTCTCTTCCCCCGACTCCATTTTGTCTGAATCTGGGGGTGAGGAGTCAGTGGGCTTGGGAAGTTGGTAGGAGCTAAGTTTTGTGAAACAGATTCCTTCCGACATTCCTAGAACCTGGGAGATTTGCAAGGATGCTCTTTCTGACTCTCTACAATGTCCAACCCCCACAAATTTCTCAAATCCTCCTGCTCCGCCCCTCATTAGTAATGTGAACTAATGGTTTCCTCTTGCTTCTCCATTTCCTCATATCTAAAATGTGAGAATTGGACCAATGGATCTTTGGTGATCCCTTCCAGCCCTGAGGCATGTCTTTGATTTCATCCCTCTCCCTCTGGGCAACTCCAGGCTGGTCCCTTTGTGGACAGTGTCTCTACAGGCCCACACCTTCCCAGACCTGCTGAGTAAACAATGGCTTTGGAGCTGGGAGGAAGACATTTGCACACAGTAATGAAAAAGGACTTAGCTGCATAAAGAGATCTTTGGTTGGAACTTGTGGTCTTGTTGACCAAAAGGACGCTGACGGAAACACAGACTGTGAAATGAAAGCCAGATTTAACTTGGGCTACCTAAAGTTCCTTCGTGAATTCCCTACATTGTTCTCTGTCACTTAGGCCTGGACTCAGGAAGATCCGAGTACAAATCCTGCCTTAGACCCTAGCATGTCACCTCTGCCTGCCTCAGTTTCTTCACCTGTAATATGGGGATCATAGAAGCACCTACCTTGTAAAGTTGTTGTGAAGACCAAAGGAAATGATATTTGTGAAGTGCTTAGCACAGCACCGGGCAGGGACTGTAGAAGTGCTCACTCTCATTTAGACAAAAACCAAATGTGCAGAAATAGGGCCGGATGGAGGAAGAGGGGCAATGGGGAGGCCAGAAGGATCTCTGGTGAGCTTTTTAATAGCTGCTTCTTCTAGGGATGGGCAGCATATTTCAGAAGCCTCTTAAATCATACTGGAGCAGCGGGACCCTGGCCCTGGAATCTGTTTCTGTTTGTTTCTTTGTAGAGTGTTAACCATCGATAAAGTGGGGGTGACACTTGCTTATCGACTTCATTAAGTTGTGAGGAAAGTTTTTGGGAAACTCTTTTACAGTAGAAATGGCGAAAGTCAAGTAAAACTAAGCTTTACAGAACACTTTCCCCACAGCTAACTCCCTTGTGTAGGTTAGGTTGTGGAAAACAGGGCTGTCACATTCAAATAGAAGCTGGGAGCCACTGATCAGGACAGAAGGCCGTATACTGGCTTATTTTTAAAGGGCCATGTTCTCTTTGTTTTATTCTATTTATTATGTTCTGTATATGTATATACATATATATAAAAAACAAGTGTCCATATGTTATAAATCTTGTTATCTGGAATGTTTATTATATATTTAGACATTTTAATCTAGTTCAGGTATACTAGGGAGTGTTCTGGGGCATGTTCCCTCATAGTGCAAAGTATTATTTCCCCTCTTTTAACAGATGAGGAAACTGAGGTGCTATGCCTTACTTGTGGTTGTGGAGCCAGGAAGTGTTGGAGGCAGGTTGTTGGACCCTCCATCTAAGGCTCCTTGTACAGCTCCCCTTATACTGAGACTGGCTGCCCTCCCCAGGTTTAGCCCCATGTAGGGGAAGGAGATCTGGCCTGGAAGAGAGAGGTTTGATCATAGGAACTTGGACAAGGCTCTTGAATAGGATTCAAGCCCAGGGCTCCCATCTCAAAAGAGAGATCATCCACCTAAGTTATCTTCATGGATTTTTTCATCTCTAATTTACTATATAGTGTTTCATCTCCCCCCACTATCCAAACTAATTGCTGTAAAATGCCATTTGAAATTACAGATGAATTTTAGAAGATTAAAACTGCAAGGAACCTTTTGCTATTACAAATCTGCAGATTCAGCAATATCTTTGTTTATAAGGTCCTTGAGTGATGTTTCTCTCTTTGAAAGACTTGGTTCTCAGTCACTTTCTTGCCTTTAGAATTAGAGAATGTCAGAACTGGAAGGAGACATTCTTGAATTCCACCTTCCATCTTTCCTTTCCTGTTGAACTTCCTGAGCCCCCCTCAGCCCTGGTGGCTGATTTTTGCGTGGTCCATAGAGAGCAGAGCATGTAGAACAATGGCAGGTTCAGTGAACCTAGAATCCTTTTCCAAAACCCTCTCTAGAAGAATGTTATTATTAGGACTAATTATAATAATTGTCCTGATGACTCACTCCATCAGCAGCCTCATAACTGCTGGTGACTCTTGAGTAGCTAGTACTGACAACTTCAAGCAGCCAATCCTCAGAAGCCTTGTGGTTTACTGGAAAGTGTATTGGAATTGGAGTCAGGAGAGACCTGGATTCAAATCTCATTTCTAGCATGATTAGCTGTTTGGCCACAGGCAGAAATCATGTGATCTCACTGAACATCTGTCAGGTCAGGCTACTGATCACATCTACCTCACTCACAGGAGGCTCCTGTAAGGTGTTGTGATGGCTGTGGATCCTTTCAAGAAGGCAACTCTTTGGTCATGTTGGGGAGATGAGCAAGGTCTAAAGCTTTAAGGAGAGAATCCCTCACCAACAGGGCACTGCTTTTTCCACCTAAAGCAAAAAACTAAGTACCGTTTTCATGTAGTGATTTTAAAGAAATAGATACTTTGGGGCCCCAAGGCATCTTTATTTAGTTTAGAAAGCCTACGTGTAGCATCTAAATAGAAAAATTCTGTGCTCATAGATAACTTTACTTCACCGTTGTCAGGTTGCTCACTCTAAGACATTTGGAAAGTCCATTTATTTTACCTGGAGGAGAAAAGATGGCAACGTGGTCTTAATCTTCAGACATCTAAAGGGCTCTTGGAGGAGAGTCATGTGGAAGTTAGAAGGAGATAATTATTGGCTCATTATAGACTTTCCAAACTATTAGATTTATCCAGTACTGAGATAGAGTGCTTCATCAGGGAAACAGGCATGGTGCCTTCAGACCTTCAGCTAGATTATAAAACAATGTCATTGAAATGATGTTATTGTGGTTAAAAATATAAAAGTAAATCAAAGGAATGGGCTAGATCAAGAAAATCCAGAAGTAATAAAAAAAAAAAAAGTCGCCTAGTGTTTGATAGACCCAAGACCAAGAACATAGAGTATTTGGGGAAGACCTGCCTCTGACAGAAACTCCTAGGAAAACTAGAAAGCAGTTTGTCAGAAATTAGGGTTAGAAACCAAGATTTTACTCTCTATACCACAGTAAACTCCATCTGTAGTTGCATATACACACACACACACACACACACACACACACATAAAACTTGGCACATGCTTGTGTACGTGTATGAAATTACACGATTTAAAGAAATGAGAGAAAGAAGGCAGCGTCTTGCTCAGCTAATAAACACTCGCCACCTGTTCCTGGCACATGTGCCCCCCAGAGAGAGACAAAGGCCCAGTGGCCAGCGCAGTGTTTGTAACAGCACCCCAGGCCCAGGAAGCCCTGGCATGGGGCAGGCCTGCCTCCTAAATGGAATGAAACCTGTTTGTATGGTGAGGAATGATGAGAGTTCAGAGAACCAGGAGAAGATTGTTTGAACAGAGGCAGAGTCAAATAAGCAGCAGTAGAACAGCGTAGCCAGTGACCACGACAGTGTAAGTGTGAGCATCCTCAAAAAGAGATGGAACTCTTGAGTTGTTAAAAAGTAATAATTCCAGAGAACAGAAAATGAAACATGCCTTTGTCTGCTTACTCAGCGAGGGGGAGTTTGGAGAAGAATGTTGGCACCTATTTGTCTGAGTTGGACTCTGTTATGATAATAGCATTTCTATAATGCTTTATATTCTATAATGCTTAGGTTGCAAAGCACTTCACAGATACTACCCTGGAAAGTATGTACTGTTGTGATCCCCATTTTACAGTTGAGGAAACAGGCAGGAGGAGCTGAAATGCCTTGCCCCAGGATCACACAGCTTGGTAAATGTCTGAGGCAGAATTTGAACTCAGATTTTCCTGCCTCCAGGCCCAGTACTTAGTCTACTGCACCATTGGGCAACCTCTCTGTTGCTTTTGCTAAGCTGTTTTTATTTCTTATGGAGAGGGGTTTGATTCATGGATAGGGCAGTATCTCAGAATAATTTGACTTTAAAGACAAAAGGCAGCAGTAAAACATTTTTAAAATAACTTTTAAAAGGCTAGAGATCTCAGAAGAAGTTAGTGTTAGTTTAGTGTCCCAGAAGGTGTTCAATCTAGTGGAAGAAACCCTGGCATTAGGGGCAAGAGATGGGCTCCTATTTCTCCCAACCTCAGTTTCCAGGTCTGTAAAAATTTCCTCCCTGGAAACTAGATCTTAATATTAAATCATATTGAACTTGTAAATCTGCTAAAACCCCGAGATTGTTTTTAGCCAAACTGTTCTCTAACCATATCTTCCCATCTTGTACTGGAGAAGTTGATTTTTGGAATCCAGGCATTAGACTTTCCATTTGTTTCTGTTAAATTTCATTTCAGTAGACCCTGGGGTAGGGTTCCAAGCATCAAGATCTTTCAAGTTCTGTCATCCAGCATGCTAGCCTTCTCTTCTGGATTTGTGTGAAAAATTCAACCTATCCCTGCCTTTATCCAAATACTGATAAAATAGTAATCAATCAGCTAGTATTTAGGTAGCGACTGCTGTTTGCTAGGCACTGTGCTTAGAGCTGGGGATAGAAAAAAAGGGGAAAGACATTCCGAGGAGCTCACAGTCTACAAACGACTATGTACAAGTAGGAAAGAGACAGGCTGAAGTGGGAGGTCTCAAGACAGGCTCAGATACTAAGATTTAGGAGGCCTGGGAAAAGCCTCTCTCCAGGAGGTGGCACTCTGGCTGAAGCCAGGGAAGTTAAGAGGTGGAGATGGGGGGAGGGGGTGCCAGGCACGGGAAAACTAGGGAGATGGCGGGTCACGTATGAGGACAGCACCTTGGTGATTATTGAATGGACATGTCACAGTTAGACCCAAGATTTGGGAAGATTTATTTGATGTTTGAATGACAGACATCTGGTTGTGAGCCTGAGTACTGGGAGCACAGTGGTACCCTTGACAAAAACAAGGAAAGTAGGCTTTAAAAGTCAGTTATTTCTACTTGTCTGTAACTCATTTTCAAATAGTTTAGCACTGACACATGTTGAAATCCCATCTTTCCAACCCTGGGTATCCTTGTGACTAGCCTGCTCGGGACCTCAGTTTTCTGTAAATAAATAATCTTTTTTTTTTTTTTTTACAAATTTATTTATTTTAAGTTTTCAGCATTCATTTCCACAAAATTTTGAATTCCAGATTTTCTCCCCATCTCTCCCCTCCCCCCCAAACACTGTGCATTCAGATTGCCCATTCCACCAATGTGCCCTCCCTTCTAACACTCCTCCCTTCCCTTATCCCCATCTTCTCTCTTGTCCTGTAGGGCAAGATAAATTTTTATACCCCATTACCTGTATTTCTTATTTCCCAGCTATAGGCAAAAACAATTCTCAACATTTGTTCCTAAAACTTTGAATTCCAAATTCTCTTCCTTCCTCCCTCCCCACCCATCCCCACTGAGAAGGCAAGCAATTCAATATAGACTATATATGTGTAGTTTTGCAAATGACTTCCATAATAGTCATGCTGTGTAAGTCTAACCATATTTCCTTCCATCCTATCCTGCCCCTCATTTCTTCTATTCTCTCTTTTGACCTTGTCCCTCCCTAAGAGTGTTTACTTCTAATTGCTCCCTCCTCCCATTTGCCCTCCCTTCCATCATACTCCCCCACCCTGCTTATCCCCTTCTCCCCTACTTTCCTTTAGTGTAAGATAGATTTTCATGCCAAATTGAGTGTGCATGTTATTCCTTTCTTGAGCCAGATGTGATGATAGGAAGCATCACATTTTCCCTCTCATCTCCCCCCTTTTCCCCTCCATTGGAAAAGCTTTCTCTTGCCTCTTCTATGAGAGATAATTTGCCCCATTCCATTTCTCCTTTTCTCCTCCCAATATAGTCTTCTCTCACCCCTTAATTTTATTTTTATTCAACTCACCCTAAGCTCTGTGTGTGTGTGTGTGTGTGTATGTGTGTATAATCCCTGCAACTACCCAGATACTGAGAAAAGTTTCAAGAGTTAGAAATATTTTCTTTCCATGTAGGAATGTGTTTTGTGATTTTTAGGGGTTCGGATTCGTTCCTGTAAATAACACTCCCACACTGCTTTAAAAATGAAGGTAGTTTAATTATAGACTGTCTATATGAAATATTCCTTCAGAATGTAAACAGTTCAACTTTATTAAGTCCCTTGTGATTTCTCTTTCCTGTTTACCTTTTCATACTTCTCTTGATTCTTGTGTTTGAAAGTCAGATTTTCTATTCAGCTCTAAGTCTTTTCATCAAGAATGCTTGAAAGTCCTCTGTTTCATTGAATGACCATTTTTTCCTCTGAAGTATTATACTTAGTTTTGCTGGGTAGGTGATTCTTTGCTTTAGTCCTAGTTCCTTTGACTTCTGGAATATCCTATTCCACACCCTTTGATCTCTTAATGTAGAAGCTGCTAGATCTTATGTTATCCTGATTGTATTTCCACAATACTCGTATTGTTTCTTTCTGGCTGCTTGCAGTATTTTCTCCTTGACCTAGGAACTCTGGAATTTGGCTACAATATTCCTAGGAGTTTCTCTTTTTGCATCTCTTTTAAGAAGTGATCGGTGGATTCTTTCAATATTTATTTTGTCCCCTGGTTCTAGAATAGCAGGGCAGTTTTCCTTGATAATTTCATGAAGATGATGTCTAGGCTCCTTTTTTGATCATGGCTTTCAGGTAGTCCCATAATTTTTAAATTGTATCTCCTGGATCTGTTTTCCAGGTCAGTTGTTTTTCCAGTGAGACATTTCACATTATCTTCCCTTTTCCCATTCTTTTGGTTTTGTTTTGTAATTGCTTGGTTTCTCATAGAGTCAGCTTCCATCTGTTCCATTCTAATTTTGAAAGAACTATTTTCTTCAGTGAGCTTTTGAACCTCTTTTTCCATTTGGTTAATTCTGCTTCTTAAAGCATTCTTCTCCTCATTGGCTTTTTGAACCTCTTTTGCCAATGGAGTTAGCCTATTTTTAAAGGTGTTACTTTCTTCAGCATTTTTTGGGTCTCCTTGAGCAAGCTGTTGACTTGCTTTTCATGATTTTGTTGCATCTCTCTCATTTCTCTTCTCAGTTTTTCTTCCACCTCTCTTACTTGATTTTCAAAATCCTTTTTGAGCTCTTTCATGTCCTGGCACCATTGCATATTTATTTTGGATGTTTGGGATGCAGAAGCCTTGACTTTTATGTCTTCTCCTGATAGTAAACGTTGTTCTTTCTCATCTGAAAGGATGGGAGAAAATACCTGTTCACCAAGAAAGTAACCTTCTATAGTCCTATTTTTTTTCCCTTTTTTGAGCATTTTCCCAACCAGTTACTTGACTTTTGGGTCTTTTGTCAAGAGTAGGGTATTTTCTGGGGACCTGTAAGATCTCAGTTCCTCCAAGGTGGCACAATCAAGGGAGAGGAGTTTACTCCCTGGCCAGGCTCGAGGCTGAGGTTCAGATCAGCTGCTCAGTTCCCCCAGGGGCTTTATCTAACATTGGATGCTGATTGCTGCCTTCCAGGCCACTGTAGCCACCTTCTCAGAGGTGAAAAAGCCCTTTCACTGACCTTTGAAGCTGCCTTTGGCACCTGTGGGTTGAGGGATCTGTGAACTGGGCTGCTGCCGCCAGGGATTCCGCCCTTGAGGCCTGCTCCTGTCCTCCTTCTGGTGCCCTGCAGCCGAGGCTGAGCTGGGCTGCACCCTGTATCCCGTGCAAGTCTATCAGCCTTCCAGGTCACCCTGGGCTGGAAATCTCCTCCACTCCGTCGTTCTGTGGTTTCTGCTGCTATAGAACTTATTGAGTCTTTCTTTACAGGTAAATAAATAAATTTATGGGCTGTGGGGGAAGAGTTAGAGTGTGTGCATCTCTCTACTCACCATCTTGGCTCCACCCCATAAATAAATAATCTTGCTGGTGCCTTGGAGTTCTGATGGTCCTTGATCTGATTTCTCTTGTGTAAACCCAGTTGAATGACATCAGGGACATTCTGGTAGAACCTGTATGGCATCTTTGACTGTCATTCTCTTAACTGATCGAGAATTTCTGATTTCAGATATTTGATGCTGGGGAGATGTTTGGAATCATGCAAGTTGAGGAAGTGGAGGAAGACGAAGATGGTGATGACGAAATGCAAGAAGAATTGAAAAAGAAACCAAATCCAGGAAATGAACTCTGTTATAAAGTGATTGTGACCAATGAGAATGGGCTGCGAGCAGATGATCCCAATAGGTAGGTCTCCATTTCTACCTCAAAGCTGGAAAATGTCAGAGGCTTATGCACCAAACTGGGGCCACCCATTGCTTGGGAGGGTTTGAGGAATTGGAGTGAAACCCTAGTTCGTGTGAGCTTCATGTTAAACTTTTCTAGTGAGATCTGTGTCCAGTGTTAACAGCATATGGCTCCCACTGGGCCTGGGAAGGGGGGAGTAAAGATGAAAGACTCATTTGGGCATGAGCCATTGATAGTGAGTGAAGAACAGGTCCTGTTGACCTGAACCAAATAGAACTAGCATCTGTTGTTGGCATGGCCTGGTGAGAAGCTCAGTGGGTGGGGAATGCAAGAATGGGGGTCAGGGCTTCTTTGGTAATGGGATTGTTTCCTTTGGAGAAGACAGGAAAGCAGATGTAGGACATCTACAAAACAGACTTTGCTTAAGGGGAAGCACATTTCCATTGGGGGTAGCGAGCAGCTCATCTTAGTTACAGCACAATCACTTAAGTTGCCATGTTATCTCATTTGTGGAATGGCATTCTGGACAGATTGAAGAAGAGGATTTTGTGAAATTTTCCTACATCCTTTATTTACATAGCTAGCATTGTGCGGCCTCTGTCCTCAAAGTAACAAACTCCAGTAGTTCCCCCACTAATATTTCAGTAGAAAAATACCTTTTAAGAAAGCCACTTCTGTGGACATCACTGGGCTAGGGAATTAGAACCAGTAGCTGAGAGATCTCTTCCCTCTCTGGTGGCTGGGGCTGGAGTCTTGAGTCAGAGCTGGCTACCAGTCTTCTCTGACTCCAAGAGTCCTGAGCCCCATGACCAGGTTCCCACCTCTGGTGTCACCTTCGCTCCTCCCTCTTGGTCCTTTCCCCACCAGTTGTCTTGGAGCCCCTCCTGGCACTGGTCAGCCCCAGCCTAAGCCATGGCAGCAGCTCTTCATAGCCAACCTCCTCATCCCCCTTAGCCTTCCTATTCCTTGCCCTGGCAGAGTGGACAGACTGCTGGCCTCAGAGTCAGGGAGACTTGAGTTCAAATCTTGTCTCAGGTCATTTTACCTCCCCATAAGGCCCTTCTAATGCTCCACGCCTTTCTAAGCTAGACAGTTCGGAGAAGGTGCTGACCTTGACCTACCCTAGAATAGAAAGGTCCCTATCCCTAGAAGCCACTGCTCTGGTCACATGACACACAAACTTAAAGTCAAAGACTCATGAATCCAGCCTCTTCGTTCTACAGATGAGAAGAATCTGGGATCCAAAAGGTTAGGGGACTTGCCCAAGCTCACCCTGTCATCACACAGTAAAATGGGGCTTGGGACAGCTCAGTGGCACATTGGACAGAGCACAGGCTAGGGATCAGGAAGACTCATCTTCCCAAGTTCAAATCTGGCCTCAGACACTTACTAGCTGTGTGACCCTGGGCAAGTCACCTAATCCTCTTTGCCTCAGTTTCCTCATCTGTAAAATGAGCTGAAGCAGGAAATGGCAAAACCACTTCAGTATCTCTGCCAAGAAAGCTTCAGATGGGTGCACCATGAGTCAGACATGACTGAGAAGTTCCTGAAAGAGCTGAGATCGGAAGCCAGCCCCCTCTCCACTGTGCCTTATTCTCTTCTGGCTTGGGAACATGTAATGGAGAACATTGACAAGAGGCGGGTGAACTGCCTGGAGACAGCCAGAGGGACTGAAGAGTAAGAGGGAGGAGAAGGCCTCATCAGAGACTTGCAAGATTTGCTGTGTGAAAGAGGGGTCCATCTTGTGGGCAAAACAGGAGCACTTGGCACAAGCTCAGCAGGTAGTATTGGGAAGTCAAGGATTTCTTTTTCCTTTCTGGAGGTTGGGGGACCAGTCAGATAAGGCTGGGCTCGATTGTTTCTGTTGGAATGTGTGGAGTGAAGGAAGACACCAAGGTTGGGAGCATGGGGGAAGTTTAGAGGGCTCCTGAATTCTCAGAACTAGAAGGAACCTGAGAAATAGTCTAACCCCCATTTTAATTTTCAGATGACAAAACAGGCTCAAAGAGGGGGAAGTAACTTACCTAAGGTCATACCACCACATGGTGTCAGGCTGGGAATAGAAGCCTGTGTCTTAACTCCTGCTGTATTTTTCCTTCTATCGACTTTACCAGAAGACCCCTTAAGGCCACCCATAGAAAGTTTGCATAATAATGATAATGAGAATATATAAGTAAATATATACACAGAAAGTCGATGGAAAGTAACAGTGTCTGGAGGTGCCATGAAAAATCTCTTGGAGGTTTGAGCTGAGTTTTGAAGGAGCTCAGGGATTCTGAGAAGTAACTAGATAAGAGAGAGGGCATTCCAGGGGTGGAGAACAGGCAATGCAAAGGTGCAGGAGGTGGACAATAGGGCGTCACATGTCAGCTAGTGTTGATCAGAGTATTCAGAGTTAAATGTAAGAAGACTAGAATGGTTTGTAGATGGAAATGTGTGCAAGGCAAATTACAGGGCAGGTTCACTGGTGGAGGAGAGGTCTGCACACCTTAGGAGGATTAGGAACAGTGGAGTTGGTGCTTGAGTTGAGCTTTAAAAGAAACATGAACTACTAAGAGGGAAAGAAGGCAAGGAGGACAGAGTTCCAGGCCTGGAGTCAGCCCATACAGGAACTCTGAGAAAAGCAAGAAGTCCAGAACAAAGGAGAAATTATGAGTAAGAAGGCTGACCAAGTGGTGAAGGACTTTTGGTGCCAAACAGGAGTTTGTACTTGATTCTAGAGGTAAAAGGTGACCCCTGGAGTTTACTGAGAGAAGACTGACATAGTCAGGGTTGTGCTTTGGAACATCCCTATGGTATCTCTGTGGGTGATGGACTGAATAGACCAGAGAGGGTGAAGCATGGAGACCAAAGAGAAGGCCACTATGGCCTTCACCAGGATGGAATCAGTGGGGTAGAAATAGCAAGGTTTGGTGACCAATTGACCGTGTGGGGGGAAGGCCAGGGCGCTGTAGGGGGAGGATATCAGAAGCATGAAAGTGACCCTGGCCGCATTCCTCTGGCTGAGGCGGGGGAGGGAAAGAATGCCTTTGAAGGGAAGAAAAATCAAATGCACAGGGCAGCAGGGGCAGGGCCAGAGAAGAGGAATGAAGAAGAAAGCCACAAGAAAAAGAGGAAGGTGAGCCCAGATAAGTGGGGTGGATTGGGATTGCCTGCTCTGCCCATCAGATGGAGGATGGCTCTGCCCCCAGGTCGGCTTCCCCTGCGTGAGCGTCCAGTGTGTCTCATTTGAGTCCTTGCACTGCCTGTAGAATGGCCCTCACTGCCTCCTCACACTACTGCTCCCAGGGGCCTGAGAGGCTTCAGGCTTCATGCTCACCTTTTCAGCCTGCTTCTCTCCTCGTGCTTTGGAGTCATCCGTCTGTGGCTTGTGGCTACTCAGAATGGGGCTCTGCTCTCCCTCAGATCGCTGTGAATAGTGGGACAGGCATCAGCCCCTCAGGCTTATTAGGGGCCTAGATGGTGGTCCTGAGCCTTGAGAGGCATCTGGAGGGATGGTTGGTAGTTCTCTGTTGCCCTCACCCTATACCAACTGTGGTGCTTGGCCCTTCTCTGCTTTCCCTTGCCCCTCCCCTTTCCATCTTGGACTGTTCTCCTGTGGCCCTGTGTTTCCATATTTGGTGTCCCTCAGGGCACAGTGATGGTCAGTTTCATGGCCTTGGTGTTGCCATGACCTAGTCCAGAGACAGCCAGCCGGGAACCATGAGCTGCATGGGTTCAGCCTGACTGCATTGTGGCCTGATGATGGGTTTTTTGTTTGTTTTGAAGCATATTTCTTATTGACCATGCCTGGACGTATCGTGTAGAACACGCCCGCCAGCAGTTATTGCAGGTTCCAGGGCTGCTACACCGGATGGCCAACTTGATGGGAATTGAATTTCATGGGGAGATTCCAGATGACGGCTCTGTGGAGCTTGTTTTGGAAGAAATGTGGAAGTACAACCAGACTTACCAGCTCTCTCAAGGGGTAAGATGGAGGTTCAGATGTTCTTCATTATGGGCATGGTGGACCCTGAGGCCTAGCTGATTGTAAAGCTGAATACCCTATGTCTTGTCCCTGTCCATAAAGCACATCTTCCCTAAGACGGGAGCTAAGCCTCACCATCGCTCTTCCTAAAACAGTTGGGCCAGGCCATTGTTTGACAGCTCCCAAAGGAATCAGTCACTTTAGTATCCATAAGTTTGGGTTCATTCAGGCTTCAGACACTGATCAGAGGATATGAAAAGAGAAAGAAACTTAAGGGAAGCTGGATCTTGAGGAAAATTGTCCTCCATGAATCTGGGATTCCATCCATGCCTTTTTCCCCAGCTGAGAGATTGTGCCTCCATACCTTAGTTGATCCTTTTTTCCACTGTTTGTTCAGGCCACCCTCTGGTGCTAAGCTTCTTCTCCCTTGTCAGGGCTGCACCCTGAACAGTCCAAATGCCAGGCCTGTACCAAAGCCTTTCCAGTTGGATATAATGCCTTATACTCCAACTGCATCCCTTTCAGAAGCCCAGGACCCCCCTTGGCCATAGTGAGGTGGCAGAGAAAGGCTTTGAGGAAAGGTTTCACCACTAGGATGAAGGACCTAGATGGTACATGGCCCAGCTTTGTGCTTAAGCATCAGCAGACAGCAGCTGCAGAACACCTTTGGCTTTACAAGGCAGGGAGTTTTAGCCACCTGGTGTGACATCATCCTGTACTCAACTCTGTCAGAAATTGAGGCATTCTGGCCATCTGTCACCAGAATTCTCCATTGCTAGTGGTTAGAACTCTTGGTGTTCTTGGAAGTGTGCAGGCTGCTTCCGTGGACAAATGAGGGAAAGGCAGTGAGACCGTATGCATCTGAATGTTAGCAAATCTGTGGGACAACTTTTATTTATCCTGGAAGACTATAAAAGTGAAAAGGTCACCTCGGAAGGAGGAAAAGATTACTGTTATGCATGCAGTTTTCATAGGGAGAGAGCATCTAGAAACAAGGAGAAATGCTTCTCTAATGCTCAAAATTGGATTAGCATTCCTCAGACTTGACCCTGTGCAACTTTCCTGTCTCTAGTGGGCTTCTACCCTAGTCGGCAGCTGCCTCTCTCAGCCATCTTGCTGACTTCTCATCTGTACCCTTTGTCTTGGATTCTTCCATCTTTCCATGACAGATATGGAGGCACACAACTCTGGAGTGTGGCCCTATCAGAAAAGCAATAGAAATTGGGCTTAGGTTTGCCCCTCCCTCCAGGCCCTTCTAATATGAGCTGGGTTTAACCTATGGTAACAGTAGTGAAATGAACAGCCTCCATCCCCACATTTGAGGTGGGACCTAAAGTGTATGGAAATAGCCTAAGTGGGGCTGGGTTTGGGTTTGACTTCCCAGGTTGGATCTTCTAGCTCCAGGTCATTCTTTACAGAGGGTCCCTGGAATCATCTGTTGTCCATCTGGCTAGGGCAAGTTTCACTTTAAAAAGTGTGGAGCATAATAAGCCACTTTGTTGGGAACGTATATTTTAATGAACTTCCAAGTCAGTGCCATCTTGCTTCCCATGCCCCTTGGCCTCAGCCTAAAAGTTTAGTGGAATCTCCTGTGCTAGAATAGAAACAGCTTGAAGCCTGAAGCCCAGACTGAGGCTTGAATCCCACCTCCATCATGTATTAGCTCTGCAGCCTTGGACAAATCATTGACCCCTTTGAGCAACGCTGCTTTGTCCTGTAATCTGAAGATCAAACAACTGTCAAATCAGGATTGTTGTAAGAATCAGAGGAGATGGGAAATAGGACTGCACCAGTGATTTCCTTGGCAGAAGAAATTTCTAGATGACACAGCTCATCTTCCTGTGCAGGTCAGACCTTCTCTTGGGAGATTGTCTAGAGTCATGAGCAGTCAAGACTGGATGCCAGAATGGCTCTGCTTCTGACAGAGTGGAATATGGGAAAATGTCAGGCTGTAGGGCCAGCATTCACTTCACTTTTATAAAGCTGTAAATGATAAAATAGCGTTCTATGTGTCAGCTGTTACTGTTACAAAAGATCACCACCCTGACAGCTTTATGACATGGGGAAGGTAGCTGAGGTTTTGAAGGCTGTGCCAGCATGGTACATACCCTGGGTGGGTTTTGCCAATAACCCAACCTGACTGGGCTTTCAGGGCAGACTCTTGGTTAGGCTAGAATATTGGAAGAGTCCTGTGATTTTTTTTTGGTTGTTGTTGTAGTAACTCTGAAATGCCAGATTTTTTATTAGTTAAAGGATGAAGCCCACATCCGTGGAAGGTATTCCACCAGTGGAATGGAATGAGAAGTCCATGAAATAATGTAAAGTCCACACAGTTAAAAAAGTTAAACCCCCATAATACAAAAATGAGTACCCATAACTGTGAGCGTAAGCTAAAACATTGCTGTTTAGAAGCATGAGTCTTTATAATATGGCTTTTATATTCTCTCCCTCCACAAAGACTGCAGAAGAAAAGGTTCCTGTGTGGTATATCATGGATGAATTTGGATCTAGAATTCAGCACTCAGATGACCCAAGCTTTGCAACAGCACCCTTATTTTATATGCCTCAGCAGATTGCCTACACAGTTCTTTGGCCCCTGAGAGACCTTGAAACAGGTGGTAAGTCTGCTTTTCTTTATTTGAGTCAGTCCACAAATATCAGTGAAACACCTGCTATGTGTCAGGCACTGGGAATATACATACAAAAAAGGAAACAGTCCCTCTTCGCAGGGATACACACACATGCAGTTAATAATGCACATGTATACAAAACAGTTAAATCCAGGGTCATCTGGGCAGGAGGGCACCAGCATTTGGGGGATCAGGAAGGACTTCATACAGAGGATGATGCCTGAACAGTATTGTAAAGGAGACAGGCAAACAGAAAGAGGGCGGGCATTCCAGGCATGGAGGATGGCCAGTGCTAAGGCCCAGAAGCAGGAGAAGGGCTATTGTATGTGACAACCACAGAACAGGCTAGTGTGGCTGTGTCACCTAGCACAGGATGGGGAGTAATGAGGCTGGAAAAGGTAAGTGGGGGCAAGTGGTAGACTAAAAGCCAGACAGAGGATCTTGGGCTTTGTCCTGGGGGCAGTAGAGAGTCACATGATGTGGTCAGATCTGTGCAAAGCTTGGCCTGGAACAGTGAGAACCTGGAGGCAGGGACCCCAGGTAGTGACTGTTTTAGGTAAGAAGGGAAGCTGAGGGAATGAAGAGGAGGGGCTGATATGAAGGCACAGTGGGGGTTGGTGGCTGAATGGATATGTGGATGTGATGCCCAGATGGTGAACCTGGGAGTCTGGGGTATTTTCAGCAGGAGCATTTGGGAAGGGGCTGCTGGGTTTGTGGGGAAATAAAATGAGTTTCTTGAGTTTAAGATCATGTCTAAGGCTCCTGTTGGTCTAGGACTGAAGCATAAGGGAGAAGGTGTGGCTGACTGTCTAGACCTGAGAGTCCCCTGTACTGAGAATGTAGTTAGACTCTGGGAGCTGATGAGTCACTCTGATATACACAGGAGGGCCTGCTGTGCAGGCTCTTAGATCTGGTTTCCTAAAAGGAAAGTAACTTTTGAGGGGCCAACAATCTACTTTAATCAAACACATATACCACCAGAGAAAATACGAGCAGGCCATCAGACAGGGCTTCCAGCTGTATGACCATAGGCAATACATACATCGTTGCCAGAGAGAGAAGCTCCAACATCTGGGTTTTCAAACCCGGGGGACTTCTTAAAACATCTGCCCAGAGTCTCATTGTGGCACACGAACCTTCTTCCAAAAACTGAGCCCCAAAGCAAAACCTTGCCTCAGAGTATAGATACTATTTTCAGAGCCAAAGGGTATGACCCAGTACCTCATCAGCAATCAGTAAAAGGTGTAGACCCTCATACAAAGCAAGGCCCCAATCAAACCTCCCTCAATAGCCCCACGTGAGGCCCATCAATGGGTGGGGAAGATTTTTTATTCCCCATTACCATCATTGAGAGCGAGAGGACAGAGGCAAGGAGAGGGGAACCACCACAGGGCCAGGAGGGAGGAAGAAGATCAGTGTGCAAAACACAGCAGACACATGAGGAAGAATGAAGGCAGAGAAAAAACCATGAGTTTGGGCAGTCGAGATCTTTGAGAACAGAAAATGTAGGCAGCAAGTGTAGACAGGCCACTTTTCCTCAGGGAGTTTTGCTGAGAAAAGGGGAATGAGCATGATGGCCTGGGATGACAGAGTCAGGGAAGGTTTTCTAAAGATGGCAGCAGCCTTGGCAAGGAGAAGGGCTACCTCTTTGTCAGATCAGAGCAGAAGAAAAGACAATGGATGATGATGTTAAGAACTTTTTAAATAAAGAGAATGGTAGAAGAAGGAGCTAATGGTGCGAAGGATCCAGGGCTGAAGTTTGTCAGGAGAAGAGTGATGAGATGACCAGGGATCCCAGAAGTGAAGTGACTGACTGTTGGATTGTGCTTGAAGAGGAAAGAAAGTGAAATCAGGTGGGGAGAATGTCTTGGGAAAGTGTGGAAGGGTAAAAGGAATGGAGGTCTCACTAAGTGTAAAAGCCCAAGTAGAGTTGCAGAGCCTAGGGACGAGTGGCATGATGGGAAGATCTGGCATGCAACCATCTCTGTGTTTGGCTTCAGCGGGGTAGAGGAGTAGGCTCTGGGACATAAGGAGATTGAGGAAATGGGAAGTTGCAGGGTTTGTGAGGGAATCTTCATCAGGAGCTCTCTCAACCTTTTTTGTTTCCTGGCCCCTTTGGGACCATTCTGGTAAAACCTATGGACCCCTTCTCAGAATCGTGTTGTTAAATACATAGGATTATGAAGGAAAACAATGATATAGAAATAAAGGTGTAACTTTTTTCCCATCCAAGTTCATAGATCTCCAGTTTACCTACAGACTCCTTAGGATCTGGACCTCAAGAAAGAGCCTCTTATCTATATGAATATTAAAGTTCCCTAGTATAAATGAGGGCAGGAGGTAGGGAAGAGAGGATATTGGTGGACCAGGTGCTGACTTGAGAAAGGAGCTGGGCAGACTACAGCTGCCCTATTAACAACCAGGTAGATTCCAGAAAGCAAGGTTTCTGAGTAATGCAAGTAAAGGGAGATTCTGGAAGTGATGATGGGCATTAAGGAGTGCTCTGATGCCCCTCCAGCACCAGGGTATTGTGGAGAGAAGGTGTAGCCAGTGCCAAAGAGCAGAGTTGGCAGAGGCATCATCAGAAAGCTAACGAGTCAGAGAGGAGGAGAGATTGAGGGCCAGAGTGTGAGACAGCCATTCTTGCAGGCACAGCAGGAGGGATGGGTGTGGTTGGATTGACATCCGCACGGTGTCGAGTTGGCATGAGGAGAGGGCAGGGCAAGCTGTAGGACTGATGGTGACTGATGAGAACAGAGCTTCCTCTCCTTCCATCCCTTCCTTGCATGTGTAGCAGCTACCCAGAGCTTAGCCACCCTAGCAGGGAGAGGAGAGGTGCCTAGAGCCTCGCTACCATCTACTAAACCATGTACCTTGGCACAGAGGAGGTGACCCGAGACTTTGCCTATGGAGAAATGGACCAGCTAGTCCGGAAATGTGTGTTGTTGCCATGGGTTCCTGCAGACGTGTTGGACGTCAGCTGCTCTACCCCTGAGCCATCGGAGGAACACTACCAGGTATGATGGTGCTAAGGCACCTGAGCCGGGCATCGCTGCAGGCCACCTTGAATACTGTCCTTGCTCTTCAGACATTAGGAGGCCATCTCTCGTAGTCACACCTTTGTGCAGAAGCAGGTGCATAGCCCAAATGGCAGAACCAGGACCCTCGGAGATAAGGTTGGATTCAGTATCAGGAAAAACATCTCAACTCCCTCAGCTGTAGGTGCTCTGGGCCTCCCTGGACTTTGTAAAGGTGTTGTTCTTTGGAGGGACCCCATCTGGGTGCCTCCTTCAACCTCCCAGCCCTCTTGCCTTAGACTTCAGTATGTACAGAAGAGGCACCCCAGAATAGTGAAAGAGTACTGGACGTGAAGAAAGGAAGACCTTGGTTCAGATTCTACCTTTGTGACCTTAGGTCAGTTTGCTCACCTGTAAAATGGGAGTAATATCAGTGCTATCTGTCTCATGGGGTTATTGTGTGGCTCACATGAAATAATACAACCAAGGTGCTTTGCAAACATCTTAAACACTACAAATGTTATTGTTAGTCTGTTTCTCTTGTGGGGGTGGCCCCAATAAGCAACTCATGTTTCTGCCCCAGAAGGCAGGGTTCCTTTGCCTGATTTGCATCATGAGACCATAGAGGCTTGAGTTGGAAGAAGCCTTGGACACAAGTCTGTGCCAGGAGTTGTTCACCTTCTCTAGTACTCGGTCAGGCCAGGGAAGCTTGGGGACCCTGTTGGAGTAATGTTCTTAAATACGTAAAATAAACTGTAGGATTATAAAGGAAACGAAGTCTATGGAATACACTTGTCTAAATATTTTTAAAAACGAAGTTCACAGGCCCCAGACTAACCCCTGATCTCACCCAACTCCCTCCTCACACGGACAAAAAGGCTGACCTCTGCAAAGGTTAGGCAGCTTGTAGTAAAGATTACACAGCCAGATTCTAACCTGCATCCACCTGAACTCTGCAGTAAGTGTTCTTCCCACTGCCCCCCTCAAGAACCATGAGATGTCAGGGCTAGTCAGAGGAGTGCCAACTAAAGGTAACAGCACTTTATAAAGGGCTTTCTCCCAGCTGCCCTGTGACGTTTTGTGTAAGCAGGAGGCTAAGTGATGAAGCCTACAGTGGGCCAGCTGCTCTCATCAGTGTATGGAAGGCAGTGGGAATTGTAGCAGTAACAATAAGAGATCAAGGCCTTTAGTCTGCCTTCAGGAGAGCAGAAGAGGAATGCCCTTGAGCCCTTTGGCCGCCCCAGAACCCATTGGGAAGGCACAGCAATGTGGTGGATGGGCAGTCCCAACTCTGGTCACTTAACTTCCTAAGTGGACCCCTCATCCTAGATGGCTTCTAACATCATTCTGTGGTTCTGGCCTCCACATTCTGTGGCTGCCTTTTATGTCTTATGTCAAGAACCAATGAGTCTGTCCCTTCTCTCAAGGACCACCCTCACCTCACAGACTGACCTTCCCTCAGAAAAGAGTCTTCTGAACTGTGTGAGGCAGGGGAGCATTGGCTGGACCACTGATACCACTTCACCCCAACCACTTGGAGCGTGCTGTGTTCAGTCCCAGTCAGACCAAGAGCTATTGGGAAAAATCCCTGACTTGTGAGTACTGGAGAAGGACTCCAGGCTCTTCCTGACAGAGTTGAAATATATCCCTGCTGGGTATTTATCGTTTCAGAGTCCAGGGAGGTTGAGTATCATGTTTTCCAGCTAGAAGAGGTCCATGTTGGTGAAGGGGAAGCAAATAGTACATTATTGAACTCCATCTATATAGTTGGGAAAATTGGGGCCCAGCAAATGGCAGTGACCCTCCTGTGTTCCCAAGCTTGTAGAGTCTGAGTTTCAGCTTGGCCCTAGTTTTTATCCCTCCAGCTGAAGGACTGGGAGGGAGGAAAGGAAGAGAGGACCCAGAGCGCTGGAAAAAGAACCCAGGCCAATGGAGTCAAGTTATAGGGGCAGGTTCTCAGCTCCGTAGAAGGAGCTGACTGAAAGTGGCTCTGGGAGTGTTGCTGCTTGGGCTGTGACCAGAAGCGAATCAGAAGGAGATGAAATCGTTGATGGAGAGCTGGAATAAAGGGGGCTGCCTTCCTCCTTCTCCTCCCACCCCACCCTACCCCCCCCCCCCCCCATCTAGAGAGCTTACATGACTTTCCTTATGTCACCCAAGCAAGATAAATAGAAGAATTTGGATCTCAACCCAGGGCCTCTGGCTCCAAATCCAGAGCTTTTTGTACAAGAAGAATCCTTCTGAGGTCAGCTAGTTCAGTTCCTTCATTTTACAGGCACAGAATTTGGGCTTCAGGGATAAGAAGTGACTTTCCTAGGGTTACATGACAGTCACTGTTCTGCTCTGAGTCTTAGATTTGCCATCTTCAGATAGGAATCCTACCACTAACTCAGCTTTGAGCTTGCTGGGAAGAAAATGCCAGGATTCTCAAAGCTTTGGGTTAGCACATGTAGTGGGGTGGTCAGATGCCAGACTCTTGGCTCTTTCCAGACGCTGAGGATTAGGAGAAAGAAAACTGAAGCAAGGAGCTGAATGCTTGGATAGCTCTGTCTGAGTTGTTGGAGCCAAGTGGTCTGAAAAGCTTTTTACTTTTCGATTGTCCATCCCAGCACCTCTTGTGTGGCTCTCCATTTTACCTCACTCCACAGTTTGGTCTCTGCAGTATTCATCAGGAACCTGACAACCCAAGGGACCTGGACTGATGTTCTACCTTCATTCTGCATTCTTGTCTATAAAAAATAAGAACTCTGAGCTTGTTGGAGATTGAAGGGATCTGAGAAATTCTTTGGTCCTGCTTCCCTTTTTATAAATCCAGTGAATTTCTTATACGTCAAGTGCCTTCTTTGTTTGAAAGCACTTGCTTTAGGGTGGTGGTGGTGGTTACAGAGGAGAAAGCCTGTTTCCTGGGCCTGACTCCAGGCCTTATCCCAGAGAGGTTCAGTGATCTGCTCAAGGCATTGATCCAGTGGGTTTTGGAGTAGGAGCTTGGATCCATTTCTCCTCACCCCTGGTCATTCGCTCTTTTGGCCACAGCCAGGCTGTTTCCAAGATATCTGTCCCCTAATCAGTATAGGGATTTTTCTCTCAAAATGTTGTTTTTCTTTTTTTTTTTTTTTTTTTTTTACTTTTCCCAGTTGAATTTTCCATTGGTGTAGTCCCATGGTTTTCTCAGCATATAAGAATACAGGACTCTGGCCAGTGGAAGGTGTCAGAAAGCCAAAAGGGAATTCTAACACACCCTGATCATTTTGTGCACTGCTAGAGACTTGACCTGACATAAAAAGTTCTCATGCCTTTGTTCTCCTTCTGCTAAGAGCTTGTGTGTTCTGTTTCCTTCCAGGCCATTTTAGAAGAAAACAAGGAGAAGCTTCCTATTGGGATAAGTCCACCAGTTTATCCCAAAAGTCACGTATTCAGGTACGTAATTTCTTCCTCAAATTGCACAAGAAACCATTTCTCTCCCTTCATTTTTTCCTGACCTTGAAACCTTTCTGGTGGATCATCTGAGGGTGAGAGCAGCTCCTAAGAATTCCCAGGGAGATTTGGGACAGAGGAAACATGTGTTAAGTAGGCTGGAGTGAATGGTTTGCATCTGGGGTGAGCACGCCTTCCTCTGGGAATGTGTTCATTCCAAGGTCTCTGAACCACCTCAGGTCATGGACCTTTCTCAGAGTTGTTTTTTTAAATGCATGATAGAAACCAACTCTGTTGAAGTAGAATTATCTGAATTTTTTTTAATAAAGAGTTCTTGGACCCTAAGTGAAAGCAGCCATAGATGGGGTCAGAGACAGGGAATTCTGCATGTATTTCCACAGTGCCTTTGCCCTGGAAAAGCATCTGCTACAGGATGTCTGTTCTGTTAGGGCAGAGACTGAAACGTTCCCAGGGGAGATTCTTCCAAAATGAAGCAAGCCTCTTTTATGGCTCTGATTAACGTAAATTACACGGTATTGGGAGCATGAACATCAGCACTGGTCTGTTTGATCCCTTAAAAGAGGACGAGGCTGGAAAAGTGAGATCTTATCAACTGCCACCATCTCTGTGTGTGACCCTTGGGCAAGACCCCAGCACCTCATTCCCTTTTAGGAGAAACTTACCTAGACAAAAGTCACTCAGAAGATCGGGCCAGGCCCTGTGTTCAGTGCTGGGGATACAGAGAAAGGTGACAGACAGCTCACAGTGTGATGGGGGAGACAGCTGGGCAGTGACGGTGGCAGCCCTGGGTCCCCTCCTCCTTGGAGGATCTGGGAAGGGCTCTTCGAGGACACTCCTGGTATGAGAGGTTTGACTTCTGAGTCTGTCTTCATGTAGATGTCTCCCTTGGGGATCTTCCCTGGCATCGCTAGGAGCCCAAAGGAAGCACTCTGTTGGAGTTGTGTGTGGTAAGGGGCACATCCTGGTGTAGGAGCCAGCTTCTGGACCTGACCAGATACTTGGCATTGGCTCTGCAGGTTGCATCCTGAGACTGCCAACTCATTGGTCCAGGGCCCTTAAGAGCCTTCTGGTCCAGCTGCCCATGCCTCGCCCAAGTACTACAGCATCATTGCTACAGGCATCAACCTCTGCCTGAAGCTGAAACACTCCAACCCAAAGGGATTTCTGTGGATCCTCATTCAGGGAGCTGTTAGTGTACAGTAAATTGTCCCTTTGTTGTAGGCTCATTTAGTGTTTTAGGATTCAGGATTAAATAACACCTAGGCCTGTTAATTAGCCATAAGACGAGGCACAGCCTGGTTTCCTTTGTGTATCTAGCAGTGTGTTTGGGGCATGTAGTCTCCTAGGTTGAAATAAAAGACAGGAGTAATCACTCTGATTTTTAGCTGTTAACGGGTGGGAACTGATGAACTCCTTAGGCTCTGCATGTTGAGACAGGTTGGTTGTGAAATGCCTGGCAAAGATCAGGCAGAGCTGTCCAGGGCAGGGAATTAAGCTGACTGTGGAGCTAAAGGAGTGGGCTTGGGATGCCTACAAGGGGATGCACTCAGCTGGTCCAGGTATAAAGTCAAAGTATGGAGAGAAAAGAGAATAGGCATTAAGCCTCCTTGGCATTTTCTTGACCCCACCCCAAATGATGGAAACCAGCTTTCTTTGAGGGATGCTGTCAGTGCTTCCGAAGTTTCATTGCTATGGATGCTTACTCAGCCACAGTGATGCTGATCATAGCCTGTGCTCATGCATCTCTGGCTGTTGTTCCGCTTCCATTTCAACCCAAGAGAAGAACCCACAGTGTTTCCTGGTCTCCTGGCATTCTGTCAGCTGCCCACACTGGTCCCCTCACCTGCCCAGTCCCTACAAGGGGACTCTACTCTGAGGCTAAACCTCCTAGGGGTCTATAATGAACCAGCTCCCACCTCATCTCAGCCTCTGAAACCCTGCTGTCCTCCTTTATTCCCTTAACACACCCTGGATGTCCCACTCCAAAGCTTCCTGCTCCCTTTAATGATAGCAGTAGCTGCCATTTATGCAGCAGCTTTAGGTTTTCAAAGAATCTTATAAGTTTTGTCTCATTTTATCCTTACAACCATCCTGTGAGGTAGGCGCTATTACAATGTCTCCATTTTGCAGGTGGAGAAACTGAGGCAGACCAGGTCCTCCCTAGAATACTTGCTCTGTAGGTAACCAGCTTCTTAAATCTTTTCCTACTCCTCCGTCTTCTGGCTCCCTTCTGATGACGCAGCCTCTCCAACCTCCCCTTCTCACAATGGCTACGTTACTCATTTCCCCCTCCCGGCTCACTGGTTGAGATGGGTGTGTAGGAATCCTGCAGCTTCCTAGCTCTCCCTCTACCACCATTACTCGTCATTTCTCCCTGGAGGGTCCTTCAATCGGTATCTTCCACCTACTCCAGTTTTTGGGAGCTGTCCTCTCCTGACCTTTCTTCATTCAGTACTCAACTCAGAATCCTTCTTTCCCCCTGGGAACTTCAATGTACATATTGATGCTCCCTCAAACTCCCCAATCTCCCAGGCCCTCAAGCTAATCACTTCCAATGACCTGCTTCTCCACCCTCCTAAACCAGACCCACAGAGGCACCGTTGCCATGTTCATGAGCTCCATTCTGCGGAACAGAACTGAAGGAAAAACACAAGTCCACCACAAACATATGTCACCTTACCTTAAGTGGGCCCTGCCTCCTACATGGCCATCCTGCTCCACTGCCCTCATGTGGTCACTCTCTCACTGACCACCCAGGCTTTGCCAACCTCCCTATCCCACCTGTGGCCTTCCCTGCCCCTCTGCTCCTCCAGCAGACCCTCTCCCTTATCTTCAGTAAAACCAGTGGGGGGAAGGTTAAATGTGCTTCCCACCACTCCCCCATCTATGATGGGACAGTTCTGACAGGCTGGCACATACTTGTTCCATAATTAGTGGGCAAGACTCATGATGCCCCAGATGACAGTGTGACTGGTCTTGTTTGATTCTGTTTGTTGGCATTCACCTGGCAGTGTGGTGACTCTGGTCTGAAGGACTCAGCTGCTGTACCATGCAAGAAAGCAGCCTGTTTACATTGTCTTCCATTCGACTCCAAAGTCATCTTCTGTGCTTGTTTCACTGTGATGTGAGATCTCAGTTTCTCGAAACTGTTCACAAAGGCCCAGCCCTGACAGGTCCTAACAAGGTGGAAAAGCTTTGAGTTGTGGCCCTGCTGCCATGCCTGGGTATGCTGCATGCTGACATGCACTGCCCAAGCTAGCTGTGGTTGGAGAAGCTGTACCGGGGCTCTCAGTTGTCAGGTCTCCCACAAACAGGAAGATTCCTCGCAGCCAGGGGAATAATCATATGGAATTCTTGAAGCATTGAAAAAAGTAAAGGAAGGCAGCCAACTTGACAAGAGAGACCTGACACCATGTCTGCACTAAGATCAGTTGCAGGAAATGGGGAAGACTTAGAAAGACATGATTTTCCTCTCAAATACCAGAGGGGTTGGTACATGAGAAAACGAATAGACTTTGTCAGAACTGGGTTTGGGTCATGGAAGTTCAAAGGAGGCCAACCCATGCTGAGTACAGGGAGGCCTTCAGGGATAGGAAGCTTCCCATCACTGGAGATAAACAAATTGAATGTCAGGATAGTAGTGAATTAGGCCACAGGTTAGAGCAGATGTCCTCGAGTGCCCCTTGGACATCATGGTGCCCTGGGCCCTGGATGAGTCATTTCCAGACAAGCAGGCATCCGTCCTCTGAAAATGATCATTCAGGTTCACTGCCAGCTTCTCTCAGCATGGCACTGCTTCCTAGGTCTGGAAACAGCCCTCGAAGTTAAGCAACTTTATGGCAATTACCTAGCATCTAGATTCACACTAGAGTGCTGGTTTCTGGACTCCCAGTCCATTGCTTTGTCCATTTTAGCCCTGGTTCCATATAGCAAAGAGAGTGCCCAGTGTGGTGTTCACAGAAACCCAAGGCTATCCCCGCCCACAAGCTGCCTCCAGTGCCAGGGAAGTGAGTTTTAGAGGAGTGACTGGCTAGAGAACAACAAAGGCCTGCTGCCTGAGCCCCAGCAGATACAGCACCACATACAAAAACATTGGACTTGGAACTGGAGGCCTTGGTTCTTGCTGCTTATTGACTGTGGGGCCAGGGATCTCTGTGAGGCTTCACCATTCTGATCCTCCCCTGGCTCATGTGGAAAAGAGATGATAATGCTTGCATGGCCCTGTGAGCAAAGATAGCTTTGAGCAAATCTGGAAGGCCTCTAGAAATTAAGGCTCATTCTCATAAGAGGGAAGCCCACACAACCTCTGGGCAGGCCAGAACTCAGAGCTTCTGGACCCTTAGAGTCCCCACCAGCCAGGGGCTGGTCCTCTGACCTTCTGGGGTCAGAAACTTGATCTGATCACTGAACCAGTGGTGAGAAAGCCTTCCTGCTAGGGAAGCTTGGTACATCTTAAAGATGACGACTGTATTTGAGGCCTTTGCCAAGCCACCTGGCTTGTGTGCTTCACAGAGAATGAGGCATTGGATTCATGATTTCTGAGGTCCCTACTAGCTCTGAGTCCTGTGTTTTGGATCTAAAATTGAGCAGACTCGCAAAACTAAAAATGCATTTTTTATTCAAATGATCATATTTTTTTTAAAATATTGAGTTCCAAATTCTCCCCTTGAGAAGGCAAGCAGTTTGATGGAGATTATTTATGTGCAGTCATGCAAACATATCTACATTAGTCATGTTGGAAATGAAGATGCAGGCCAAAATAACCAAGAATAACAAAAATGTAAAAGTATGTTTGAGTCTGCATTCAGATCCATCAGTTCTCTCTCTGGAGGGGGATAGCATTTTTCATCATGAGACCTCAGAATTATCTCGGATCTTTGTCCTGATTAGAGTTGCTAAGTCGTTGTCAGTTCAATATCATGCAATGTTGTTATTACTGTGTATGATCTCCTGGTTCTGCTCCCTTCACTTTGCATCAGTTCATGGAGAGACTGCCTCCCTAGTGTCTGTCTTATATCCTAGTCTTCTTACTCTTAGTATCAGGGTGTCTGGGAAAGCAAATTGAGGGTTTTTAAGTTGTTTCTGGGAACATCTACCCAGAGTAGAGGGAGTTAGACAGTCTGATTTTGTGTTGGCTACAGAAATAAATTCATTGTCTCCAACCATGGTCTCCAAATTTTTTCGTCATGAACCATTATCAGTAAAAAAAATTTGTTCATGCACCCCCCACCCCAGCATATATGACTTTATTACTTAAAAATGATATGTGTGTACCACTATACTAATAATTATATGCATTGTAAAATTTAGAATAGACATTTTTAAAGAATGAGAGAGATGACATGTTTAATTCCAGAGTCATTAGTAGGCTTCCACCTTAGGATTAGGGTTAAAAGTGTGCTTTAGGGAAGTCCCTTTGGTAATTGTGTGAAGGATGCGTTGGAGTAGAGCGAATGGGGACAGAAAGATGAATAAAAAAATCGTCACAGTGATACAGGCAAAGCAGTGAGGTCTCAGGGTGGAACAGAGAGAAGGAACACACCAGAGATGTTACACAAGGAGAAATCACAAACTGTTGGCAGTGTGTCAGGGGAGTCAACATCCAGAAGGATGATGATGCCCTTGACAAAAACAAGACTGAAACAGGAGAGACATAATGTGAAGAGGTCTTCAGTGCAGACTGATACCTCCTGCAGTGGCATCATCTGTCCCACCCCCAGCAAAGAGGCGAAGCCAGACTCTCACTGGTCACTGCTCCCCAGCACATATGTGAGGCAACTGCTAGGTGGCTGGGGGGCAAAAATCACCTCCTGCTTGTGTGTGTCCTGGGAATGATGAGGTGATGACTGCCTCAGGCTGTGGTGAGGTCACCCTGGGGTCAGATGGTTGACAGCTGACATAGGAGGGGAGTGGGGTTGACTTCGAGAGCCATGAAACCATCCCCACTTGGAAGGCCATTGGCACATGGACCTCGATATTTTATTAACCACTTTGTGTGTGTTATCTCATTTAAGTTCATGATGTCCTTGTGGAAACCTGGGCTTGGGCTCTTTAAATAACAGAGGAGAAGACAGGCTGGATAAGGTGCCCATGGCAGCAGGGGGGCCATCATTGCCTCTCTTTCTGTTCCAAGACAGAATCCATCACTGTAGCACATTCCATAGCGAAGGGGAAGCCGACCACTGAGAAGAAAATGTCCACTTCTCTTCAAGTTTCGCCCGATTGCTGTCCCTCAGCTTGCAGTTGTCATTATAGTAGACTTCCTGTGCGTTTCACCATCTTTCGTGCCTGGCAGAGGCACCAAGCTGCCCTTCAGGGCCCCAGAATGTCTTCCAGCTCTTGGTGGGAAAGCTCCCCTGTGCTTGGCCTTTTGTTTCCTTCTAGGGTTTACACAGATCTCCAGCAGGTGCTCAACAACCTCAAGCATCCCCAGTTTCAGTTCACCACCCTGGAGGCCGAGGCAGACATCTTGTACAACTTCTCACATTTCAAAGACTACAGGTAAGGGCAGCTCCATGTCTCCCTCCTCGGACTCTTAGTGTATCAGTGTTTTCCCCCATCTGTACCCTGGTGGAGACCAGGTAGCCATCTGTAGCCAACCGCCCAGCATCCCGGGGGTCCCCCAGCTCTTTCCTAGGAGAAGGGAAACATATTAAACCATCTCTTTTGGGGAGCCACCACCAGGTGTGGGCATGCACGCACTGGGCTTGTGCCGAGTCTTGTTTCCATTCACATTGCTGCAGTTGAGTAGAATCGTTTCCCTGGCTGCACTTCTTAGTTCATCTGTTCACACCTGTTCAGGCACATCTGCATTTCTCTGAATTCTTCCCATTTGTCTTGTCTTACTGCATAGCAGATGTTTAGTCTCAGTATTGTGTAAGTGCTTCTGTGTTTCTCCAAGGTTTCAGTTTATTGCAAACAACATGAAGCTAGTTGTCACAAGACCTGGCCACAGGTCTCTGCTCTTGGGCTTCCCTTGGACTTGCCCTTCCCCAGTCTGAGCCTCCTATAAAACAGGAATCACAGGATTTTGAGTTGGATAGGGTATTGTAAAATCCAAATGACAGCATGGGTGTGAAGGTAACTTGTGTGTAAATGTGAGTTTTTACTATAACTAGGAAATTCAGCGAAGAAAGGCCTCACGTGATGCTCAATCAATTCCCTTGTGAGAACCTCCTGACAGTGAAGGACTGCCTTGCTTCCATCTCCAGACGGGCGGGGGGACCTGAAGGTCCTCAGTGGCTGCCCCGGACCTTCAACCTCCGGACAGAGCTGCCACAGTTCATCAGCTACTTCCAGCAACGAGAAAGGAGGTAAGTCATTTGTTAGTAGCGCAATCAAGGGCTTCCTACCCCTAAGCAGGCCTTGTTTTCTGCACAGGACAGGTCTCCACATCCTGCAGGTAACAGCAGGCTGGATACCCTGGAAACAAAATCAGAAGACCTGGCTACGAAGCCAGACTTCACTCCTTAGAAACCCTGTGACTCTGGGCAAGTGACCCTCAGTTTCCTCATCTGTAAAGTGAGCAGACTTCCCACCTGCTGACAACACATGGAAAGCCGGAAAGCCTTCTCCAGGTGTTTCAACTGCTGGGGGACCCCTGGTACTCAGGGCCTTGTGAGAGACATGCTTGGTGAGCCCTCAGGCCCTTTAGAAAGGCAAATGGTTCGTGGTGTCCTTGGCATTCTGCTCCCAGCTCACCAGGCGTCTGCTGTCTTCTTGCTGCCCATTTTGTGGAGGAAGAAGCTTAGCCCCTTAGAACAAGAAGACTCACCCCCAGCTCTGGGGGCTGCGTGTACCCAGCCAAGACTTCTCCCTCACTTCTTTCACTCGTTCATTCGTACCCTAGAACATGGAGCTTTACGAAGCATTTTTTTCATGACATCACTGTGGGGTGACCCTGTTATCCCTATTCTACAGGTGAGGAAGGTGAGCGCTAAGAGGAGCTGGAAAAGCTAGTAGGCAGCAAGTCCAGAACTCTGTCTGCTCTAGCACATTGCTTCTCCTCTGGGACAGCAGTTAAAGCACTGGACCTGCGGGCAGAAGTCCTGAGTTCAGATCCAGCTTTAGGTGCTTACTAGCTGTGTGACCCTGGGCAAGTCACTTCACCTTTGTCCACCTCAGTTTCCTCAACTGTAAACTGAGGATCATGATGGTACCTTCCTCCTGAGGTTATTGTGAGGACTAATGAGCTATTTGTACACCACTTAGCACAATGCCAGCACAGAGTAGATGCCTAATGGAGCCTTGTTCCCTTCTCCCTACTTTAAAAGGACCTCCACAAGCTCTTTGTGTATTTGTGTGTGTGTACAGAAAGGAAGCCTAGAAAACCAAGGCTAACAGTGAGCTGGAACAGCTGGATGGGATTAGTCAGGCAAGATTTCTGAGAGAGAAAGCTTCAGATACAGATCCTCCACCCCTGCATCCCAGGAATGTCCACCAGCTGTTCCTTGGTGTACCCTTTGGGGTCGAGCAAAACACATGCTTGAGCATCATGTGAAGAGCCTGGCAGTGGTAGAGAACTGCAGGCTCACTGTGAGTCTGTGAGAGGACACGGCAGCCAAAAAAATGAGTTTAGACGGTGTGAGATTGGCCAGATATATTGATCTAGAAAAGGTACTGTCCTGATCAGCCTGTGACAAGTGTGTGCAGAGGAAAACTGTACCAGGGTGGGAAAGAGCTAGCAGGGAATCACATGCTTTAACTTAAAGGAGACTTGGGGGCCCAGGATAGGTGCACATGCTGGAAAGGCTGTTTATTGTTTGCTGACTGGTTCTGCTTGGCCCGAGGGCTTAATATCAAACCAAGGGTGGACATTTTAGAAAGGTCTTCCTAACAGTGGGAGCTGTCTGGAAAAGGAAAGGGCTGCTTGGACAAGAACCAGGTTCCTCTGCTTTGGAGGCCTTTCCCCTCATTGGGAAAGCTGTAAAGGAGACTCCTTTCCCAGGGTTTGCTTGTACGTTTAGGCCTGTGCTAAGAGCCAGCAAGGGAAGCATCTAGTTTGTGGATCTGAAGCCTCTCCGACTGTGGTCAGGAAGCCCTGGGCCAGGCCCATAGCAGGAGCAAGAGGCAGACTGCTGTGGGGGCCCAGGAGATGAGCATATTGTGCTGCTGGCCACCTCAGGAGCAGCAGAGCAGAGCAGGGATATGTCACAAGACACATTGGGGGAACCAAGAATGGTCAGCCTTGGGGAAGATGCACCAACTGTCTCCACTGGTCTCAGGCCATGAGGTAGAAGAGGGATTGGACAGCTTCTGCTCAGCCCCTAAGAGCAGAACCACAGCCCCAGGGTGGAGGCCACAGGGAGTCACATTGGGCTGAATGTGAGAGAAAGCCAGTAATAAAGAGCTTTCCAGGGCGAAGTGCAAAGGAAATGAAATGTGAAGTGGGCCAGCCCAGAGTTGTCTATCCCTCTGCTGCTCGCTCCCCCAGTCCTCTCTGGGGATCCTACAGCTTCACATCAAGGAGGAGCCTGGCCTTGCGGCAAGAATCCTAAAGTAGAGACTGCTACTGCACCACATGATGAGTGGCCCCACTAGAACCAAAGCTGGAGGACATTTGCTGCAAACGTCAGAAGGGATTTCTGCTTGAGATCAGCATGGGAAGAAGAGTCCTCATTCTGAATTTCTGAGGTTCTTGTTACATGCTCCCAGGATGGGCTGGTGAGCAGAGGCTGAACCTGCCTTCTCCGAGTTAAGCTCGTAGGAAGTTTTTAGGAGTGAATTACATTTAGTCCAGCATGCACAAGTGCAAAGTGAGTGTGTCCCTCATCCCTTCCAAAGAGACCAGATCAGTTGCTTCTGCTAGCACATTTTAATCCAACAAAAAGGTATTAAAATCTCCATTCATCAAGGCCCAGCTGGGAATCCCTGGCTCTTCCCATAATTCAGGCTTCATTAAAATGAAGCCTAGGGTCATGTCAGGGGGTCTTTTGGGGCAGATGCCAAGCTATCTCATCAAGATTGTCTTTTTTCATAGGGGAGAAGACAATCATTGGATATGCAAACCATGGAACTTAGCTCGAAGCCTAGATACTCATGTCACTAACAGCCTCCACCACATCATCCGACTCCGAGAGAGTGCCCCAAAGGTGAGACAGTGCAGGGGCTGGCCAGACGTCCACTCCCACCACAGCACAACTGAGCGTACTTATTTAAACTTGAAAACTGAAGTGAAAATTGCCCTTTTTACATGTTTCAGAATGTTAAGGTGGCCTTTAAAGTCACTGCACACCTACTGATGGCTTTCAGCCTCCCCATCCTTGGAGGCACTTTTCTGACTCACTGGTGCACATATTAAGTTACATGTAACATGTAACCTTACCCAAAAGCTGGAAGTTCTCTATCCTTCCCAGCCCCACACTTGGCCCCTTTCATGGGAGGGGAGAAGGATTCATGGCCAAAGGACTCAGGTAAACCCAGCTCCACCACTTGGAAGGTGTGTGAGCCTGTCCAGAGAAGACAGCTCCATCTGACCCTACCAGACACTGGGCTAATGTGTACATCATGATTGGAAAGCATATTTTCAGAATTCAAGGTGATTATTGTGACCGTAGTGAAGCCAGTTATACAATTGCAAAACTCCCTAGTGAACAGTAGCATCTATTTCTTTGCCCCAAAGTGTGATCTGTGGCAATTCTCTGTTAGGCAAGTGGCCTAACTTCCATGGTCTGTTTCCTTATCTGTAAAATGAGGAGATTGGTCCAGAAGACCTCGGAGGTGCCTCTGGCTCTAAATCCATGCAGCCCATGAGGCAGGCCATGCAGGCACAATCAGCCCCTTGTAACAGGTGAGGAAGCTGAGACTCGAGAGACGGGCAAGACTGTTAATGTTGGAGCTCAAATTCAAACCCATCTCTCTATAAAGAAACCCAGTGCTCTTGCTACTACACAGAACAGACGGGTATTTTTTCCTATAGTGATTTTTTAAAATAGGTTTTCCTAATGATAGTGGTTTATGCCCACATTCGCATGCCAAAGCTTCTTTTGAACTAAACAAGTCATCCTGAGCAGTAACAGCCAGCCCTTGTAAGTCTGGGGCTTTTCATGGTCAGGCATGTCTGTTGTCCTTGCCCATTTTGCCCCTCATCTCCCTCAGGTGGTCTCCAAGTATATAGAGAGCCCCGTCTTATTCCACCGAGAAGATGTGGGAATGGTCAAGTTTGACATCCGCTACATTGTGCTGTTGCGCTCTGTCAGGCCCCTGAGACTCTACACCTATGACGTGTTCTGGTTACGATTCTCCAATCGGTAATCATGGGCAACTGGGGGAGGGTCTGGGGAGCCAGAGCTTAGCTTTGCTTTGAAGTGTTCAGAGATTTTGTTCTAATGGCCTGAATTACGGTGATTGTTTGTGAAAATGAAAACAGAAAACAAGCACACAAAATAGTTGATTTCTGATTGTACGTTGAAAGCAGTCAGTTTCCACAACACCCAGACCGGTTCTGAGTTTTTAACAGCTTAACAGCTTCAGCATCTTTCAAAACCTAAACCCCAAGGAAATATGCAGGGCTCAGCTTTTCTTCTTCCTTCCCTCTTTCCTTGTTCCTGTGTTTGTCCCAGGGCTTTTGCGCTCAATGATTTGGATGACTATGAAAAGCACTTTACTGTGATGAATTATAACCCAGATGTGCCTCTGAAGCAGGTGAGCAGTATGGAATGGGCCTGGGGAAGGAACTGGATTGTAAGTTCATTTGCAGATAGATTAGAAGAGCTGCCGATCCATATGTCCCAGAAACAGCAGACTGAGAGCTGAAAGGGGGTGGGCTAACAAAGTGCTCAGTTCACCAAACTCTTATCAGATGTCAGATGTCAGTGTACAGGCTGCTTGGCACTAATACAGAGTGTAGGTGATGAACACATAAGGGATGTACAGTAATGTGTAAGGCCTGGGGGATGAGTTATTATTGGTGTGGAAGATGAGGGCAACCTTCTCAGAGGATTGCAGTGAGACTTTGAGGAATGGGGAGAATTGACCAGGTAGAGGAGGGATGGCAGCCATGTGCCAGACAGGGCATACACAGTAGCCTAGATACGTGGAGGCGAGGAAGTACAGGCAGCCAGCAAGGAGTCCCATTTGATAGGGCAGTCTGGTACTAGATCTTACGGAGCCTAGAAACACTGGCAGAGAGGCTCAGTTTGCCTTGGTGGGTTGTAGGCCATGCCTGCAGGGCTTGGGCAGTCTTACATACGAGGAAGGTGTGTGCATGTGGCACAGGTGGGAAGGGATGGGTGGAGGCAGGAGACAGTGGAGGCAGGAAGCTGGGGTAGAGGCTGTGACTAAAGCTCAGGGGCTGAGGCTGATTGCAGGAGAGAAATACTGCAGGGCTTGGTTACCAGCTTATGGGCTGCAAGGAGGGAAGGCCCAGAAACACTCAAGAGTCCAGCAGACCCTGCACAGACATCCCATCCCCTGAGCACCTGGGCAGACTCAGAGACTGAAAGGTGACGGGGCTTCCTCCCCAAACCCCACAAGGCATGGCCCCCCACTTTGAGGGATGGCACAGAGAAGGCCCCCATCCTGGGGGGAAGAGTGAGGGGGATAATGGGTGGTGTTTTCTTGGGCCCCAGGACAAGCCTGAGAGTAGCAGCTTTCATGGACTTGTTCTGTTTCAGGTTCACTACAATGAATTCATTCCCCTGTTTGAAAAGCAGTACCCAGAATATCCATGGCAGAGTGTGCAGGTAGGTAAGCTGTAGTGTGGCTGCAGCAAGTAACTGCTGAACAGGTAAACATGGACAGGGGTAAGAAACGTCACACAAGTCCAACTGCTGAATGGGCCAGGGGCCCCACTGGGGTCGTTCTCCTTTTCTCTGGGTACTCTAGGGTCACAGGGCACCCTGTGACTCATGAAGTGCAGGGATCATTATCCCTATTTTGTTGATGAGGAAACTGAACTTCAGTGGGAGATGGAGGCGCCTGCCTCGGCTTCAGCCCCACCTCATGTCACACAGCCTCTCCTGGATGCCAGCTCATGACAGCAGGGCTGGGCCAGGTCTTGACGCAGGGCTGTGCATGTAGGCATTCACATCGAGGACGTTTCTCGGTCCTGAGACAACCACCACTTGTTGGGTTGCAGGCCTGCTGTCAGTGGCCCACACATTCTCCTGTAGGACTCCCAGGTGTCCCAGGAGCCCTGCCAAGGGAATGGAGCGGGGAGGGCAGTCCCAGCAGATCAGCAGTCTCAGACGTGCAGGCAGAGGCCTGGGAGAAGCTCCTGGAACCCTGGGGGTGCAGGCGTCATCCCACACTGGGCATGGGGGGAGAGCCTAGGATCTGCATCATTCTAGTCCTTCCCTACTCAGGCCGACATCTTCAAGGCCTTTGCCGAGCTTTTCCAGGCTGCCACCGCCAAGCCTGCGCCCCTGGGCGTCTGTGACTACCCCTCATCAAGAGCCATGTACGCCATCGACCTCATGCTGAAGTGGGAACACTCTCCTCCTCCTAACGGTAAGAGAACCCTCAACTTCTTCCCATGACAGTTCATGCTCCCCCCATCTAGCCCAGTACTCTGCTTTTCCTCTTGGCCCATGAACTTTGCTCCTTGGACCTCATGTAGCTTTGGTATTCAGAAGCTCCTCAAGGACTTCTCTGTGATCATTTGTATTGTGGTCCCTTGTGTTGGGTCATCTCCCCACTCTGGGGCATTGGCTTCATGAGGGCAGGACGTCTCTAGACTTGGCGCCAAGTTCTGCATATGGCAAGGACCTGTGGAGCTGAAACTTCCATCCTGAACCTGGAGAAGGCGGTTCAGCTGGAGCACTACCATGGCAGCTTCCCCCAAGGTCCAGCCATGCTCCTGCACCACCCTTGCTGCCACCCTCCTCCCATTGGGCTCTAGCCTCAAGGCCCAGAGAGCTCCTGAGGACAGGAGCTTGTTTTCTTTTAAGGGAAAGATGCTCATAAAACTCTAGGTCATGGGAGGTAAAAGGGGCTGCTCACTGAACCCACCCACCCACCCCCCAGCCTCTGATGGGCACAAAGGCCCAGATAGAGGAAGTGGGGAGAGGGAAGGACAGGGGGCAGGAAGGCAAAAGGAGTGGGGAGGAGGGCACTCCCTGGGTTGAAACAGCCAAGAACTATTGGAACCAGGCTCCGTGCTGAGGCTCCTGCCACTGCATCCAGCTTTCTCCTGTGCCATCCTTCGGCACTCACAGAAGCCCCTGAGCCCAGAAAATGTTGCCTATGTAGACACAGCCTGACATCACCCATTGGTTCTCTGAAAACATTGCATGAGGCCTGGGTATAATCAGACGTTCAGAAGGCATGGCATAGGCCTTTTTGCTAATGTGCTGTTGACTCGGCCTGGGCATGTGTTGTACAGGACATACCTGAATGATTCTTTATCTGTTTTTCAAATACTTGACAAAAGAGGAAGGAATTATCAAAAGGGCTGGTCTGTGCTTTGCCCATAAGATTAACCCTCAGGAGGTGCTCGTGATGATCCAGAACAGCCTGGTGTCCTCCTGAGCCCCAAGGACATTCTTTAGAGAACAAATTCAGTCTTGTTCTCGGCCCCTCAGCTTCACTCAAGCTGAGTAAACATCAACAAGTAATTGATTGCATGGAGGTGAGAAGAGAGGGCGTGCCAGACCTGGGATCTGGCCAGTGAGAGACATGACATATGAGGGGCAGAGGGAAGGCTGGCTGGACTGGATAAGCGCAGCAGAGGAAGCGGTATCCAAGGGATTCTGGGAGGCTGGGCTGGGCAGGAAGCAGAGGGTTTCCTAAACTTAGACGGAAATTTATGCTTGCTCCTGGAGGCAATGGGGAGCTGTATTGAGGGCAGCTTAGGGAGGAGAGACTAGAGGCACTTGCTGGTGGGACCTTCACTCCATTCGCTCTTACCCTTCTGTGGGGGTTCCAGGGGAGAGACTGTAGAGGAGGCCCAGAACAGCCCAGGCCGTACCCTTTAGGAGATAGGGATAAAGAGGATGAGTCAGCAGAGGAGACTAGGAAACGCCCTTCAGGACGTAGTGCTGTGTGTGGGTGTAGGTGTAAGACTGGGAGCAGTGGAGTCTGCAGACTGGGAGAGATGAATGACCAGAGAGATTGAGGTATAGGAGAAGGGCAGGTGGGGCAAGGGTCCTGAGCTGACAAGGGTGCCAACGCGGGGAGGAGGGATGGTGTGGGGAGGGACAGTCAAGAGACAGCTCATGGGGAGCGGGGGAGCTCGGGAAGAGGAGAGCCCTGGCTGGTTGAGGTTCTCTGGACATGGAAACCAGACAACCCCAGCAGGACCCCCTTGTATTTGACCCTAGGCAAAAAGGTCATGCAGCCCCAGATCCTTGAGGTCAACTTCAACCCCGACTGTGAGAGAGCCTGCAAGTACCACCCCACCTTCTTCAATGACATCTTCAGCGCCTTATTCCTGGATGAGACAAAGAACTGTCATGTGACCTGCATTGTCTAGAACCTGTGCTTGGGGGCGTCTCCCTCTGGCCTGGGAGCTGCTTGGGCCAGGGCTTCCCTTCAGATAGACTGTAGGGGCGGGGACGGACTCTGGGGTCTGAGATGCTGGGTGAAGATGGCAAGCAAGTGACTAACTGCCCTCTGGTCACTTTTGGCATCAAATTTGCTTGGTGGGCAGGACCCACGGTCCCATTTATTGATGGCACAGGCAGACCTGGATGTGCGTGTTCCTATGTTCTCTAACAGCATTCCCTCACTGCCAGCCAACATTCGAAGGCGCTTCCTTCCATGATTTCCATCCTTCCCAAGTGTAAAGCAAGTCATGGGAGCTTGTAAAGTTTTCTTGAATCGTGTCTTCTCCACACTTAGCAAGAAGGCAACCTTCACCAGCAGCCTCACTGTCACGTTCGGAATCCTCCAGTGAAGAGGCCTGAATATTTGCCAAAGAACCTTTTTGCTGGGGGGCTTTTTGGTCTGTGTAATTATAGCTCATCTTGTACGCGGTGATTCACAGTCACAAAGCACTTTCTTCACAGTTATCAGAAATTATTGGTAGGACTTGTGTCCCCATTTTACAGATGAGGCAGCTGATTTACAGGAGTGGAGGTGGCTTGTCACGTGTGACAGGGGCTCAGACCTCAGCTCAGATTGTTTTATCATCTTTTCAGGATTCAGGACTCCCCATATATACACAGCACACATGTGTATACTCACGTGTACATACACACAAACCACTGGCTCTACTTTGTCTTGTTCCAGTTGTCTAGATCTCAAGACTGAATAGCTCTGGATCTGCTTGGTCCCCATTGGTTTTCTCTTAGGCTTGAACACCTAAGTCATTTCCTTGAAAGTGATCCTGAAGAACTTGTATTTTTACTTCTATTTTTGTTTTTAGTCTGAGAAATTGAAATCCGTGCTGTGTTGTCAGTCAGAAAAGAGAATGGCCTGTTTTCCTGTTCAGTCTGTGGTAGAGAAATCAGTCAAGGTCCTGAGCCTGTCTCTGGAATCTACAAGCTGTGACTGGGAGCAGATCACTTGGGCTTCATCTGCTTGCTTGTCTACAATATGGGCTACATTTCATGGTAACTGTGAGGACAGTCAGATAAATGTGAAGACTGTTGCTGCAAATCACCGCACCAGTGGGAATGATTACTTTGCTCTCTCCGAGTTTCCAACCTGTGCCCTGAAGGCCACAGTTGCTGAAGGCTGGCTGTGGGTACCTTCCTCCTGTTAAGGTTTTCTGGGAGAGCAAGGATCATTGAATGTATTGGGCCCCTCCCCACTTTGATTTCCTGTCCTGGAGAGCTGTTCTTTACCATGGTTTGTAATCACAATAAAATCCTGCTTTCTATTTAATCTGTCCTTGTTAATCTCTTCCACAATCCCTGGGTGCTGACTAACTCACCATGGCCCTTTTGCAAATAAAAATTACAATGTTAGAAGCGTTCTAGAATCCCAGGTCAGCAGCAGTCAAGATATCATCCTGGAGTGCTCCATCCCAACTCTGTGGTGCAGATCGAAGCACAACCACACCTCACCATCCTCTGGGATACTTACCCAGTGCCTCCTGTAGTCTGGGTCACCTCCCAGGCTGGGCAGCAGGCAAACCGGCCAGCTAGCCCATGACTCCGCCTCCCCCTCAGCACATCAACCAGTCACTAAATGTCTGGTATGCCCAGGACAAGAAATGAAGTGCTCCCTCCCTACAAAGCACTTGCCTTCTAGCACAGAGAGCAAATAAAACCCAGTAGTCCAGTGCAGAGGAGTTTGGGGGTCAGGACATCAAGTATTCATGCAGGAGCAAGTCGGTGGTGAGAGAAGGGTTCTGTGAATGCAAGTGAGGAGGTGCAGGTGTGGAGGCACCCAGGTAGTGGTTGAGGGTCATGTGCACAGCAGAGAAAAGGACAAACATTGCATGGTGAGGCTAGACAACAAGGAGTATCCGGGTTGTGACAAGTTTCAAAAACTAAACAAGCCTTGTGTTGGATCTTGAGGGCGATTGGGAGCCACTGAAGTTTGTGGACTAGGAGTAATGAGTCAGATCTATACTTGACCAAAATCACTTTCACAGCTGTGTGGATGGTGACCTTGAGAGGTCAGAGCTTGGCACTTCTAGAAGGGGCCAAGAGAGCCACATAGGCCCTGTTTTTAGAGCTACTGGACAAACATTTATTAAGCACCCACTTGAATAGAGGCAGAGACACCTGTTAAGAGGTCACCATAGAAGGAAGCCAGACAGTCTTGACTCCCCAGACGCCCACAAAGCCCTTAGAAGAGCATCTGACCAAGTAAGGTTTGGAGATCTAAAGACAGATCATGGAGGGCCCTCTCTCCAACCTGCCTCCCCAAAAATGACCATGTCTGGAGCTGTGACAGAGAAGCCAGGTTCTGGGAGAAGAGCTGGGCCCTCCATGCTGTCACTAACCCAGGAGGGGACATTGATAGTGATAAGGGAAAGTGAGGAGGGGAGGGTGGGATGGGAAGGGGAAGAGGGGAACCTTGTTCATCGTTGGCCAAGGAATGAGTTCTGGTGAGTTACCAGTGTCCGTGGGGTTTGGAGACATTTCGGACAAGGGGACCAGTGAGCTGCCAGAACAGGCCAGACCAGGGAGGCACACCATGGCCAGGAGAGGGAGGACGCGATGGAATGGTGTTTCCTTCCCAGACCGGCCCCGAGGACAGGGAGCAAGATGGGGTACCATCTCTATCCAGCCTTGGTAGAATGGCGTAGGCTGGGAGAGGAGACCGATAATGTTTATCCTTGCCAGAAGTCAACTGGGAGACTGGAAGGGTGGGGCGACAATGATCTTACCTAAAAGGGATGCCCAAAGTTGGATTCCAAAGCCCTGGGCTTTAGATAAATGCGGTGGTGGGGAAAGTGCGCCTTAATCATTAAGGAAAGACTTCCTTTCGTTGTAAACAAATACACACAAATTAGTTTTCTGGAATGCATTTATTACACAGCTTTCTTTGGGTTTGGCCCAAGGCTTAGTCTTTTAAGGCTTCGTACTTGACGTGACTGTTCCGCTAAAAGGTTCCCGGAGTTTAGGAGTCTTCTCATTTAGGGAAAGTGACTCAGATCTCTGGGGTCCCATTTCCATCCTCCCAGTTCTTATGCCTTGAGACACCTGGAGCTCCTACCATCCCACATACCCACCAGGTCCTTCCCCTTTCTCAGGCTCATCAGTGACATCTCATCCAATCCTCAGGTACCCTGCCCAGCCTGCCCCTCATCTGATTCCCCAAAACGTGTCTCTTCCTCACGGTAACCTGCATTGTGATTCTACAATAGCTGAGTAGAAGCTCCTCGAGGTCATCTTTTTAAAAAAAGAAAGAGGTCTTGGAGCCCAGAAGACACATTACCATCGACTCTGCCACTGCACCCTAAGGACCAGGGCCCATTTCATGGGTACTGAAATGGGACTACCTCTGTTTTCTGTTCATGTGTTCAGCACTTAGCACAGTGCATGGCCTTAGTGAGTGCTTAATAAACGCTTCTTATTCACCCCTCTATAGCGGCTTACTTATCTGTCATCTTGGGTGAGGTATTCCCCTCTCTGACTACAGTCTCCTTGTCTACAAAATAGAGATATCGTGCCTTGTCTTGCCGCCCTCAGGTGACTTGCAGGGACTTGCATGAGGATCAAAGGAGGGCATGTTGAAAGGACTTCAGGGACTGAGACGCACTGGCCCTGTCAGGTTCTACAGAAGAAATGGAGGCCCAGGGAGGTCACTCAGTCAGGAGCCCTGGACTAGGAGTTATAACCACGGTAAATGGACCCTTGACCAAATGGACGATCTCTGCATCTAAAAACTTAGGATTCTAGAAGCAGAAATTGGACAAAAGTCCCATTTTAGCGACTGGATCATTGTTAGCCTGGCAGGAAAGCACCCTGAGGACCCATGCTTTTCCCTGAGTTGTTTTAACAACTCCTGTGTCTCAGTAAAAGTAAAAGCATCACAATCATCTAGTCTGCAATGGACACTAAGCTGAGAGGTCTCAATAACATTTTAGATTATGGAATTAGGATCTAAAGACAGGCCAAAGTTTTGGGCTGACTAATAAAATGAAAGTAGGATTAAATGTAAAGTCTTATACTTGGGTCCCCCAAAAGTCAATGTCAGCAGTCCAAGATGGGAAAGACATAATTACACAAAAGATTGGCAGTACCTAGTAGACCACAAGCTCAATATGAGTCTTGCCTTTAAAAAAAAATTATTTTAAACCAGCTGAAAAAAAAAAAAACCAATGAAATCCTAAGCCACAGGTAGAGAGTCATGATGTCCAGTAATACGAAAGTGACAGTCCCTTTGCTCTCTTCTGCTGCTAGATTGTGTTCATCCTGGGCACTGCCAATATCAAAGAAAGATACCAATAACCTGGGAGTGCCCAGAGGAGGGCAGCCAAGAAGGCTGAAGGCCTTGAGTTCATGACAGATGAAGATCAATTAGTTAAAGAAACTGGGCATGTGCATCGTAGAGAGGCAGGTGTCTTAGGGATGGGAGAGGGGATGGGGGGAGGGAGGGAATTTGGAACTTTTAAATTATTTTTAATTTTAAATAATAATAAACAACTGTCAAACAATATGAATAAAGTTTTTAGAATAAAAACAAATGTGATGTGAAAGTAGGAGCAGAATTAGCTTGGTTCTATTTGCAGAACGAGGAGCAGTGGGCAGAAACTGAGGAGAGGCTGACTAAGGCTGGGTGGCAGGAAATCATTCCCAGCAATTAGGCATGCCCCAAAGTGGGAGGTGCTACCTGTCAGGGAGGGGGTAGAATAGACTCCTCCTTGGAGATCTGCCAGCAAAGGCTGAACAACAACCAGTTGTTCAGAGGGGTGTTTCACAGGGGATTTCTTTGAGGTGTGGCTTGGACCATCCCACCCTCCAGATTCGGGAACTCTCAGGTCAGCATTCTTTATGCACACCTGCCCACCTCATGAACAGACTGTACATACTTAAGTGAGTTTGTGAAAGGACTTGGGATCTTCCCCATATCAAACATCTACATCACAATATAGTTAGAGAATTTTATTTGCATATAAAAGTCAGGGCCATGTGCTACTATAGTATGACCCTTTGGGTCGGACCAAGCTTGGCCTGGTTCTATTGCTGATCAATACAACTGGAGGTCTGGCTTATAGTGGAGGCGAGGGTCATTTAAAAAACTGAACTGGTCCCAGCCCAATTTTATATCTTGAGACATCAGTAGGGAATTTTAAAATAAGATGCCACCTTTGAGTGGCCCCCACGCACAGAGGGAATGTGACCTGCTTAAGGAGAAGGCTTCCAATGGAGAGCATCAAGTCAGCTTTAGCAACACCCTCATCTCGGTTCTGAGACCCATCTCCAAGAAGACCCCAGAGCTCCTTTATTCAGTATCAGGGCGACGCTTTCTGTCTTTGTTGTCCCGCCAGACACAATAATTCAGGGTTGTGGCCATCACCATCCAAGCCAGGTAAGGGTACATGAGGCGGGCAGCTGTCGGACTCACTGGGTACCAGGACACAGTGGTGGCCACTGCAGCCCCGCTGGTCAGGATGATCTCTACCAGGCCCTGCACAAGGATAAGAGGGAGGGAGTCACCGTCACAGCAACAAGGAGCCTGAGACACCAGCCCAGAAACTTAACGTATGGGGCAATTTCTAGGCAGAAGCTACTGGTCCTCTTAGCTCAGAGAGACTGCAGGTCAGGGCAGGGAAGCCTTGGACTCCAACCTGTGTGACCTTGGCCAAGTCATCTCTCTCAGCCTCTGTTGTCTTAGCTGTTAAATGGGGATAACAGAATTTGTACTTAGTATTTCACACACACACATGCACACACGCACGCATGCACGCACGCACTGCCAAACCTAGATAAAGCTATGATGGAGATAACAAGGAGGGGAACGTCCTTCAAAAAACCTCAAATCCCAAGTGCTGCAGTGGAGACTGCAGCTCCTGGAAGATGGTCCTAGTGAATTTCTGTGGCCACAAATCTCCATCCTCAGGTAGGCTTGTGGGAGGAAAGAAAATTCTGTTTTCCACATTCCTAGGTGATAAGGGTTGTGACCTAGCATGGACAGGTTAGAGGTCAGAAACTAATGCACAGGCTCAAGGAGCTGTGTGAGGATGGGCCTATCAGAGAGCAGAACATGGAGTCACATGGCCAGGGGACAGTGTTGTGGGAGATCCAAAGTTCAGAAAACAGTATAAGAAGCCCCATCTTCCTGCACATGTTGTAGTCTTCCTATAACCTTACTGGGAGGCTACCCATCCATTCAGGGAGAATGGATGTAAAGATTAATAAAGGCTTTCCTGATTTTGCAACAAGTATTGTACTTTGCTTAAGGTGAGCATGTTTCTCACTACTGGGGGCTTGTTAAACGAGCTCACTTCTAACAGGCTGATCCCCAGATGAGAGACACACAGGCTGACTCCAGACTTGGGTAAAAGCCTTTCCAGCTCCCAGCTATGAGGGTGCATCCGGAGATGGGAGAGCAGAGGATCTATTCTGTCATCATTCCCACCACCGTTTATTGTTTATCACTGCTTTCTCACTTAGTGTAACCAAAGGGAGAATCCCAACTTCTCCTGCTGTGCCCACTCCCTGAGCCAGCAAAAGTCCGGAATCCAAACTTACCCAGCCCATCTGGTGAGCACCAAAGAATAAGGGTGGCCAGGCCCAGTTGAGAGCCAGCTGCCCCGCATAGAGTCCGAGGGGCACCAGGGCCTTCTCCGTGAAGCCCCCTAGCTCCTTCCAAACCAGGTAGGAGCCATACCTAAAAGAGGTCACAGATCAGAAAGGAGGTGAGCTCCACGTGGAAGGCAAGGTACAAAGCCAATCCTAGAACATCCAGCTTCGAAGTCACATCCAATGTGACCCCGAACAGACATCACCTTTACAATATTCATGTCAGGTGCTTCTCCCTCCACCCCCTCCAAGACCACCCATCCCCCTTGCACAGCTGTCATTATTAGGAAGTTTGTCCTGACCCCCCCACCTAAATCTGTCTCCCTGTAACTTCCCCACCCTGAGGCTGGTCTCCTCTGGGGGGCCAAGCAGATCCAGGCTAAGCCTTCTCCCATACGACAGCCCTTCAAAGACCTGAAGGTAGCTCCTGCTCAGTTTGCTCTTCTCCACGCTAAACATCCCCAGACCCTTCAACAAATTCTTGTATGAGATGATTTTGAGGCTTTTTGTGGTCTGACTAGGGACTCCAAAGTCTGATATTCTCAAAACTGAGCACAACACTTCAGATGTGAACCGACTTGGAAGAGGCCAGTATGAACCTCACAAATCTGCAAAACATTATGTCATTGGACTGGAGGAAAGAATTGTCCAGGAGGTCTCTGGACTTGTAATTTAATCTATGTGAGAGGACTCCTGGTATGGACATTCCCTCCACTGATGCAGACGGCTCCTCATTGACAAGTTACAGTCTTGGAGGATGGACTGGCTCACTGAGAGGCTAAATGATGGGCCTTCAGTCACTTCTAGATAGCTGCCTGAGGCAGGACTTACACTCAGGTCTTCAGTCTCTATCTTTACTAAGCCTCTTTTCCTCCAGCCTGAGGTTAAATTCATTTTTGACTGCCCCAGCTCTCTTATATTAAGCTTGGAGGACACAAAGGCCTCCAAATCCTTTTCATGTGAGCTGCTGTCTAGTCCCTTTTTACTTGTGCAGTTGTTTTGATTGCATTTTTTTAAAATTTTATTGCCATGTTTTTTATATTAATAATTACATTTCCAAAGCACATCTAAAGTTTATAAAAGCCCAGAGAGACAGATGGTACCAGTATTATTAGAGGTAAGGAAACTGAGGCTCTACACTGGATGGTCACATAGCTAGATGGTAGGGATTGAAGCCTAAACCCAGGTCCCCTGGCTAAGTTCAGTGGCCTTCCTGCTACAAAGCCTCAGCTCTCCTTCTGCCTCTTTGATTACGTCAGTCAGCCATTTTGGAGGTGATCACAGGACCCCAGAGTCCTGGGTGGGAAGCTAGGAAAGACCTCAGAGACCACTCAGTCCAGGGCTTCTGGACTTTCTGGGTGTCCTGGACCCCCTCAGCAGGTGGTGTGGTGAAGCTGACGGACCTCTCTCACATTCAGGTTTTTAAATAATTGAAGGAAATGCTAAATATTAATTAGAGGTGAGTGGAAACAAAGCTGTATTTTTTTCCCACCTAAGGTCACAGACTACCTTAAAATGTCCCTGGACCCCAGATTAAGGACTCTGATCTAGTTCAGCTCCATCATTTTACAGATAATGAGAGCACAGCTCAGAGGGGTCAAGTAGGTAGTCAATGTCAAAAGTGGCATTGGATCTGGGTTAATCCCACAGATGGAGTGGTTCTAGCCCATCGACTCACATCCTTCCTGGTTCCCTTGTGGGTCACATCTGCCCTCCTCTAGAATGAGGGCTGCTGGGTCACAGAGTAAAGATTACTGGAATCAAATCTAGGCCCAAACCCCACTGTACCAACACCCCCAGTCCCTCAACCCTCATACAAACATTTCTCTTCCTAGGGGAATTTATTTCTCCTGTGGCCACTGGAGGGTGCTCAAGCCACAAGACAAAGCAACTGTTCCCATAAAACCCAGTTTCTGCTTCCAGGGAGTTCACCTTTCCCTGATTAGAAATTTAGAGTCACAAGAGACCACTGAAGGGGGTCTTTCTTAGGGACACAGGCAGCTGGGTGGGGCAGCTGTCGAAAAAAAAAAAAAACCTTAATTCAAATCCTGCTTTAGACACTAGCTATGTGATCCTGGGCAACTCACTGAATCAATCACCTTCAGCCTCGGTGTCCCCATCTGTGAAATGGGGATAATAAACAGCATCTAGCCCACAGGGTTTATTGTGAGAAACAAACAATCATGTGAGAAGAGTACATTAAATTGTTAAAAGTACCTTAAATTGTTCCATAAATGGTAGCTATTATGATTATGACAAGGCTTGGCCTGCAAATCCTAGAATCCTGGAGACCAGGAGTCTAATTCTCTAGATAGATATATTAGAATCACAGATCCAAGGAATTTCAGAGCTGGCAAGTAAATGAGAATGTAAAACAGTGTGAGGAGTGGGAGCAGAGAGCATCAGAGCTGGGAAGGACCTCAAAGGCCATCTGGTTCAACCTAGTGATTTTTTTGGTTTGGTTAGGGATTTTAGGCAATAGGGTGAAGTGACTTGCCCAGAGTCACACAGCTAGTAAGTGTCTGAGGCTGGATTTGAACTCAGGTCTTCCTGACTCTAGGCCCAGCTCTCTACCCACGGCACACCTAGCTGCTGAAGGTACCCAGTTGATTCTCGAAGAGTACCCTTTGTTCTCGAAGAGGTCCAAAATGACATCGCCATGATAAAGTGAAATTTCAGTGTGTCCAACTGTGGCTGATCAGACCAATACAAGCTCAGAATGCTCTACCACAGGTTGGGCACAGAGAGTCCAGGTGAATATTTGGGGTGGTTACTCCAAATCTGCACATCCTATGTTTACTTTGTGCTGTACCCAGTAGGTATTTAATAAATGCATGATCTCCACTACAGCAGGGGTCTCAGGACTGGGTGTGGGTGGTACTGTCTATGCCTCCCGACTTCCATTTCATTCTCAAGATAAGCCCACTACAGGAAACAGCCCTCATGCTGAATGACCCTGGATGCTCTTGGACCATTCTGAGCTCCAGGACCCAGGAGCTGAGAACATGCCTGAGGCAGCTGGAGTAGAAGCTAGAACCCTGGACCTGAAGTCAAGATGGCCTGAGTTCAAATCCTGCCACTCACACTTACTAGTTATGTGACCCTAGATATTTCACTTCTCTCAGCTCAGTTTCCTCATCTATAAAACAGGGATCACAAAAGTGGCCCTGAAAAGGGTCACCTCATCTAGCCCCTTTACTGACAGATAGGAAAACTGAGGCTCAGAGACAAACAGACTTGCCAAGGTCACATGGGTTAAGTCACTGAGCCTGGTTTTAAACCAAGCTCCCCTAACTCCAAAGGTAACACACTTTCCATGCTGCCTCTACTTAAGAAGCAAATTTTTCCAGTTCCATCCTTCCCCACCCAAGGATGACAAATGACAGCTACTGAAGGATGCTAGCATCCAGAGGTGAACACCCCAGGAGGAGAAGAACTGCTCAGGTCCATCAAGAACCCAGAAATTCCCAGTGTCCAGGCAAGGAGAGCCCTTGGAGGTCATTGAGTTCAACCCCCCCATTTCACTGATAGGGAAAACTGAGGCTACTTGTGCCCTCCCCCTCCAGTGGTTACTCTGAATCTCCTTTGTATCCATTTATATAGATGTTTTGTGTTCACATTATTATTCAGTTCTCAGTAAAGAACTGAATTCTCCCAAAAGAATGAGAGTAGCCGAGGTTTTGTTTTTGTCTTTGTAGCCTAAGCACTTAGCACATCATGTGGCATGTAATACGCACTTAATAAAGGCTTGATGGATGAATGAATAAATGAATGAATGAAAAGCAGGCCTCTCCCCTACAAATCCCCAGCAAAATGACAAGCAGCCTCCCTCTGAAGCCAGACAGTGATGAGGAACTCACTACCTTGCATTGCAGCCCCTCCCACTGTGGGATGGATTTGTGGGAGGAGATGATGGATGCCTTCCTGAAGGCCATCCCCATCCCCCCTGTCCTGGTGGCCTCCAAGGGGCAAGAGCCAAGGTGACAGCGTGCCCCAGGGGATGGCCCAGGGATGGATGGGTGCTTGGAGGGGCCCAGTACAACTCCCTGGTTCTACAGCAGAGAGAACAAGGTCCCAAGAGGTGGGAATTTGTCCAGATCACGTGGTAAGTAACACAGCTGTGAGTCAGACCAGATCTCTCGACTCCAAAGCCAGCGTTTTGGTTTTGTTGTTATTGGTTCATGTTTTTATCGATGCCTCTTTTTACATCACTGTCCCAATGACATCAATTCCTGACCCCCCCTTACCCTCACGCTGCCAAAGAGAATCCTCTCTGGTCAATAAAAAGCCCAGTCAAGTAAAGCCAACATGGGCCTCATTCCACACCTGCAATCCACCTCTTCTTTGCTGAGAGCCAAGACGCTGGCTTCATCAGCAAGGCTTCTGAAGGCCCAAATGACCACTGTATCCACAGTCTTACCATCCTACATGCCACTGTGATTTAATGTACAAAAGACTATAAAAATCAGTGCCATCCAATAACTGAATGGATTACTTTGTGAAGTACTGAGATCCCCATCACCAGAAGTATCCAAGTAAAGGCTGAATGACCACCTGTCAGGCGGTACCCTAGAGAAGATTTCTGTACTAGGTGAGAAGTGATTCCCTTCTAACTCAGAGTCTATGGTTCTAATTCTACTATTCATTTTTTATATTTAAATCCATGATGGACCTACCCCATAGCTGAATACAATGTCCCCCAGACAGGACCCAGTGTCCAGTAGGGTGGATGCCAAGAAGGCTTCTTCAGAGTTGCATACCACGTTGGAATCTCCTGCCTTGTGAACCGGGATCCCAGGATGCTACCAATATTCGGTAAAAGCGTGAAACCAACTGCAGGGACCCAAGGGGGCGCCATGTCTAGTACGCTCGCTGAAAGACAGACACAGGTGTTCCATTAGAGTTGGTTATAAGCTGGAGTCTAGAGCAGTATGGGCTGGGCTGGGTCAGGGTGGGTTGTGCTGGACTGGGCTGGGTTGGGCCAGGAGGCAAAAGGATTGGTTTTCATTCTGACCTTAACACTACTGCATTTGTCACCATCTCATCCTCATTATTGCTATCGTCACCCTTCATCTTTTTGGCTGGCAGTAGCCCTGGGACAAATCGCCATTCTGCCACTCCTCCTTTATATCCAGTGCCCTATGGACTATTGTAAAGGCATTTAAAAAAATTACTTTTTATCATTGAATAAAGGTATCATTCTCTGTGGGCTGACTGCAAACCGTTCCAGGGCACCCCCAGCAGCCAGCAGGATGATAAGGAAGTGCCTCATCTGTTATTTCATGGTTCCGATCTCCTTTGTTAGGTCTCTGTGTTTTGAAAGGTTTTTGTTCAACAAAACAAAGATTATGAGTATTTGGTACTAAAATAACACTGAGGTGCCACCTCAGACCTATCAGATTGGCCAATATGACAAAAAGGAAAATGACAAACGTTGGATGGGATGTAGGAAAATTGGGACCCTAATGCATTGTTGGTGGAGTTATAAACTGATCCAACCATTCTAGAGAACAGTTTGGCACTTATGCTATAAAACTGTGCATACCCTTTTTTCCACCAATACCACTGCTAGGTCTGTATCCGAAAGAGATCGTAAAAAAGGGAAAAAGACTCACATGTACAAAAATATTTATAGCAGCTCTTTTTGTGGTGGCAAAGAATTGAAAATTGAGGGGATGCCCATCAATGGGGGAATGGCTGAACAAGTACATGGTTATATATGATTATGATAGAATATTATTGTGCTATTAGAAATGACGACTTACATGAATTGATGCAAAGTGAAGTAAACAGAACCAGGAGAATGTTGTACACAGAAACAACAATACTGTGCAATAAAGAACTATGAATAACTTAGCTAGTCTCCTCAATATAATGATCCAAGACAAGCCCAAATAACCCATGGTACAATGTACTACCCAGAGAAAGAACTGATATTATCTGAATAGACTGAAGCATGCTATTTTTAATTTTCTTTCATTCTTGTACAAAACGACTAATATGGAAATGTTTTACATGATTGCACATGTATACTGATTTCTGATTGCTTACCATCTCAGGGAGGATGAAGGGCAATGGAGGGAGAGAGGGATAGAATTTGGAACTCAAAACTTTTTTTAAATGCTTTAAAAATTTGTTTTTAATATGCAATTTGGGGAAAATAAAATACTACATTTAAAAAATATGAGTATTTGGGATGGCCAAACCTATTAAAAAAAAAACACCTTATTATGTTGAAAGAATTGGGAGCAGGGGGCAACAGTGGATTCTGTGGTAATGGTCTGGTTCTAGCATAGTTGGTTGATTGAGTTCTCCATGATTTTTTGAGATCTGCATTTGTACTCTGGGGATTCACCCCCTGTCAGTCCATGAAGGTTATCGAGGTTCTGAGGTATGGTTTAAGTCTAGCTAGCACATCATATCCTAGGTATTCAGGAGGTGCTAAACTCTTAGACCCAGCAGCCATGTGTTGTACACTCTCTACCATTTTCCTGTTATCACCTACACTGATCACTAATTTGGGGATTCCCACGGAACCCTTGTTCAGTACTGGTGGCAGTAACCTGATCCTGAATTGCTACCCTAAACCCCTCAATTTCCGCACACAAATCTGCAGGACTTAGACACAATTTCTTGTGGACACAGCACTGGCTAAGTTCCTATGGATGTCACCCCTGGAGGATCTTTCGTTTCTGCTCTTAAATCTTTCTAGTTTCATTAGCTCAATCGGAGGAGACCACATTTGACAAACCCGATGGTATGTGCCTGTTGGTAGCTTTGATTGTTCATCAGTAAAGGAGCCACCATCTTATTCAAAAAATATTTCTGGAGAATTGTCTTTTTTTAACCTACATATCACATGCTCTAGAAATTTCTCTCCATTTTTTTTCTCCTTGTCTACATGGAAGTAGAAATCTTCTCAAGGTGCCTTAGGGTGATGGGCCAGAGATTTTGTTCCTGTGGCATGGAGTTTTGGTAGGAAAGGAGCAACAAGGAGGGAAACAGAGGCAGGTCCTACTGGAACAAGGGGGAGAATCACAGACCTGGCCCAGACCAAGTCATGACAACAACTGACGGGAAAATGTAAGGAGCTTCCTGCCCACCAGTCCCTATGCCATGGCTCTGCCTGGGCTGAGATGAGCCTGGGATGGTGGAAAGAGTACCACAGAGAGAATCAGGAGACATGGACTCCAATCCTGGTTCCCTCAGTGATTACTGCGTGACCTTAAATAATTCTGATCTCTTTGCTGGGTCTCAGTTTCCCCATCAGTAAAATGAATGACTTATCCTAGATGATCTCAAAGGTTTCTTCTAACTCTGACATCCCCATTTTACAGATGAGCAAACTGAGGCCCAGAAAAGCATAGTGACTCTCAGTGAGAGGTCATAAGGAGCTAGTGAGTGGTGCAGTAGACATCAGAGCTCAATTCAGAGAGTAAGAGGGAAGTTACCTAAACCCTAAGGCAGGGCCGTGACATGCAGCCCACTCCAAATTCAGGGCCATCTCTACTACACTGAGCCCTTCTTTTCAATTCAGGACATTACAGGAAGGCTAGCCCCTAGCCCCAACTCCCACCCCCCAAATTACTGTTCCCACCCCCAGGATCTGCTGAATCTTCCCTCAGCACTGTAGCACAGTGAACAGACCCAGGATGGAGGTGAGAAGCTTGGTCTAAGAAACCACCCTAACAGGGCTGGCACAGGGTCAGAATCAGAAGCCTTTGCCCCCAGCTCCTGGGCTTCCCCCACCAAAGGTCTGCACTTACCAGAGACTCAAAGAGTAGAAGTCCTGGCCAGGGTGGCCCCCTCCATGCTGGGACAGCGGGTGGGGTTTTTAGAACAAAATACACACCTGGCTGGCCCACACCCAGACCTTAAAGATCTAGTCCAACTTTATCATTGGATAGAGGAGGAAGCTGAGGCTGAGAAGGAAGGGACTTATCTAAGATCACATAGTAAGTTAGCAGCATAATCAGTCAGTTCTGAAAAACAAACAAGGAAATGTATCTTCCCTCCTCTTGGTAGAGAGGTGGGGCACTACAGGGGCAGAACACTACACATAATGTCAGACGATCACCATTGCTCGTTTTTGCTTCACTGTGATTGTTATATGGGACAGTTCGATGCAGTGGTGTGGATATCTGGAAACACTTGTGATGTTAGGACAAAAAGACAGCAATAAAATGTATTATAAAGAAATAGTGCAGGGTGGGGGTGTTGTGTGGGGAGGTTTATAACCATGATGGAAAGGCCACATGGCACATTGAGAAAGCCCTGAATTTTTGAGCTGAGAGACTTGGCTCTGGGATTTCCCAGCTGGGAAGTCACTCAGAAGATAGGAGCTGCAGTTTCCTCATCTGTAATATGGGTATACTAAGACTCACACTATTAACCTCACTAGGTTGCTGTGATCCAAGTGCTTTATAAAACATCAAGCTCTTTCAAATCTGAATTATGATTATTAACATGGCTGGGATGAGAACCTGGGCCCCCAACACCCAGTTAAATGCTATTCTCCCAGGCAGATGAGCAAGACCTTCCTCCAGCTCATGGGAGCTCTTCTCCCTATGCCTGGGCTCCTTTCTCTCTCTCTCTCTCTCTCTCTCTGTCTCTCTCTCTCTCTCTCTCTTCCCCTTCCCCTCCCCCCTCTCTCTCTTCCTCCTCCTCCCCTCTCTGCCCCCTCTCCTCTCCTCTCTTCTCTCTCTCTGACTTCCTCCATTCTCCTAAAGCCAAACACCTTGGCCTCCACTCCCTGTACCAATGGTTATAAAAGCTTCAGTTGATCCTCAGCTGCGTGGGCTTGTGCCAGCTGCCCTGGAGCCAGGGCTGGATGACTGTACATTTATTGGACTCCATAGCCTTCTTCCCCCCAGGAGCAACCTGGGTGGGGTTTCTGGGCACAGCAGGATTCCTGTTGTGAGGGTTTTCCCCTGGGGCCTCCCAGAGCCACCACTTCCCCGCTCTGCTGACTTGGGCAGCTGCTTTTCCTTTGGGAGCCTCGTCTGTAAAGTGGGGACCATCCCTACCCAACCCCCTTGTAAAGCGTCAGTGAGAGTCAAACAGACATATACTTATAGAGCGGAAAGGACAATGAGAAAGCAATCTATAATTATGAGCTCACTTTTATAAGCCTCTTGGAACCTCAGTTTCCTAATCTGTAAAATGAGAGATGATCCCTAGTATCTCTTCTCACTCTAAATCTATCAATCCCTCTGAGCCTCAGTTTTCTTATCTGTAAAAGGGGATCACCACCAGACTCCTCCAACACAGACAAACTTGAGATTCCTAGGTTATGAACAAGTTCTAGCTGGTCCTACTGTGCTAGAAAGTCCTCCAGGGTAGACCTGGCACTGAGCTGTGTCTATAGGTCGTCTCAGGACCAGACTAGCTACTCTCCCAGCAAAGGATCACAGCTTTGAAGACCTCCCCTTCCTCATGTTACAGGCAAGGAGTCCCAAAGAGGTTAAGTGATAGTGGAGGAGGAAAAAGAGGCACAGAGAGGGAAGGGAAATGACGTAGCTACTAAAGGTCAGAAGTGGGATTATAATGCAAGTCTTCCTGGCTCCCAAGTCTAGTGCCCTACACCTTCCTCTGGAGGCACTCAACCATTGTCAGTGATGCCAAGAACTGAACCCAATCCTCCATATGTTGTCTGACCAGGGCAGAGGGCAGGGCACTGGCCTTCCCTTCCTGACCCCCAGGCTCAGCTTTCTCTTCAAGTGCCTGGAATGGCATCTAATGTGATTCCGCATCAAAAGGAGACCCAGTGCTCCATGCAGGGATGCAAATGCCTTCTTAAGGTCCAAAAGTCTTTGGAAGTAGCAGAAAAGGGGCTAATGAAGGCCCGTGCCCACTTATACACTGGTGCTGTTCCAGTTTTTGAATATTTGCTTTCAGGTCCTGGAAAGGAAGGCAGTAAGCCGTGGCAGCAGAAGGCTCCAGTGGGCCCCAGTGATTATCATCACAGAAGCCCAGAATCTCAGAGGCTGTTCAGGCCAGCTCTGCCCCTGATGGCACCTGAGGATCCAGTCCCAAAATGCAGCCCCAGCTTTCTCAGCAAAGGACTTTGGGGGAAACTGTTCCTTCCCAGAAGACTGAGGGTTATCATTCACCATTCATCATTCATCACTGATGATTCTGTTAAACACCTTCTACTCCATACTAGGCTTGCGCCTGTGGCCTGAGACTGGAATACAATCCCTGCCCTCAAAAAGCTTCAATTCTACCAGGGAGAGACAATAATACACAGACAGATACAAAATATATAGCAAGTATACTCAAAGTAGATACAAAGTTAAGTACAAAGATTACAAAGTAGATACAAAGTATCCTTTGGGAAGGCAGGGCCTCTAGCCCCCAGAGAAATGGAAAGAGGTTAAGAGGTGCTCTGAATGGTCAGAATAGAAGCCAAATGAGGGCAGGGCCCATTTCTGTCTTTGGACTTAATAAGAGCCCTCCCTAGCTTCAATTCAATTCACTTGCATGTCATGGCATCACTTCCCTGATGTCATGGTTTTCTTGGAGAAGGAAGGACAAACAGCAGGCAATGTAATGCTGGAAGGCCAGAAGGAGGGCAAGCCAGGCAGGGATGGGGGACCAACCTCTGCCAAGGGAAGGAGACACAATGGAACCACTCAGGGCTCACATCTCCAGCCAGGTGTAAGCTCTTTTGGCTGTTCTGGGACGCTATTGGTTCATCTGAGCTTTTGGTCCACTGAAGCCTCCAACTCTTTTTCACCCCCCTGGTGAAGAGCTGGCTGTAAGTGCAGTGTTCAGTCCCACACTTGCACCCTAACTTTCTTTGTGCCGATTCTTGAGGGGCTTTTCTGGAGTGTGAGGAAAGAAGATGGATCCCCCGGGTGAGCGAGCAGAGGTCTGCTATGTGTTAACTTTTTCTGCCTTGACCCAATGTGTGGCCCTGGGCAAGCTACAACCTCTCTGAGCCTGTTTCCTTACCTGTAAAACAGGAGTAGGGGAGCCCCTGTCAGTCCTGACTTTTCCAGAAAGTTAACCAAGAGCAGTGGGTCCCGACCAGGTCATTAAAGAATCTGCTGATTCCTCAGGATAAGACATCTCCCTCCCCCAGCCTGGCTGGCCTCCACCCCTAAAGGCAAAGCCTGCCCAGCAGTCCCAGAATCAAGGAGACAGTACCTCTAATAAGAACTCAAAGGAATATCCAAGTGACCCCTGGGCAGAGAGGTCGGCCACCACCCCTTCCCATCCTCCTCTCCTCCAGGTAAGGGGATGGGGTCTTCCTCTTCACACTTCCAGCAGTAAAAAGTTTACCTTGGGCTGACAGCCAGGACATTCCCAGAGGCTCTGGTTCCAGTCTAACCACTTAGAAACCAAAGAAATCTCAGCCCTTTGGAACATCAGAAGGTATGTGGGCCAGTCTTAGTGGGTAATGATCCAGCTTCCGCTTGAAATCCTTCCATGGTCAGGGAACTCTACCTCCAGAGAGGGGTCTGTTCCACCGTGGGATACCTCCAAGTGGCAGGAACTTTTTGGCTGTCCATTGCTAAATAAGTCTATGACTGGTTAGGCAATCAATCCCCTTCCCCTCTCTGGGACTTGTTTGCCTCATCTCTAAATGAGGAAATTGGACTTCACGATCCCAAAGGTCCCTCCCAGCCCTGTTTCTGAACCTCTTCCTTTCACCCCATTGCATACTGTCTGACCCAGGAAGGGGGGGGGGGGGGTGAAGAGTGTGGAGGTTGGCTGGGCTGGCCTTACAGAAGGCCCCACAGCACCTCAAAGACTAGGGACATGCCACAGGGTGCGGCCCCAGCTCAAGCCTAAAAGCTTGCTGCTGTTTCTTCACTTGTAAACGAGATGAGGGGTGCGGAGGAGGGATCTTCAGTACGGAATGACAGACGGTCAGAGCTACGAAGGGGCTTGGAGCGCATTTAGTCCAATAGCCTTGTTTTGCAGACTGGAAAACAGGCCCGCTAAGGGTGCGTGCCTTGCCTCACGCGGCACGGAGAGTCAGCTAGGGCCAGAGACAGAAGGAAAACTCAAGGCTCAGACCTTCCAAACCCCGCCCCAACACCGCGAGGCCCTGCCCCAGGATAGCTGGATGAGAGCGGATCTACAGGGGCCGATCGGACCCCAGGGGAGAGCCCCGCTCAGCTCCGGGGGCTGGGAGAGGGCTGCAGGTAGCGTGGGGCCACCCCTCACTCACCTGGAGGCTCAGCAGGGACAGGGAATGGATGGAAGGTGCGCCCCAGAGCTGCCCAGACAGGAGACAGCCGAGGCGATGGCAGCTAATCCCGCCCCGCCCAGCTTGGGCCGGGCCAGGGGCCGCCCACTGGAAAAGGGCGGCGCCCAGCCCCCTACTACCCCTCGGGCACCACCTGACTTTCTGGGGAACCTTTGGCTAGTCTTTCAACTTATCGGAGCTTCAGTTTCTCCATCTGCGTTTTAGTTGGTCCAGACATGTGATTTCATCACGGAGGAAACTTCCTCCAAAAAGCCAAAGGCAGCTCCGACGGTCTGAGAGGCTGGAGGCACGAGAAAGAGGGGGTCCGGGAAGCGACTGGAAGCGCGTGCTTCCGAACTTGAGGCCAGTCAGCTCTACCCACTCTGCCTTGCCTAAAATGGCTCTGCCCTCCGGAGGGTTCTAGGGAAGAAAGCGCTTTGGGGACGCCAAAGCTTCGTCAACGTGAAATGATCGTCAATAAGTGAAAGACCCCGCTCTTCCGCAAGCCCTCGGTCCTCCGGCCTCTACTGCCACCTCCCTGGCTCTTTGCCGACTTCTCTAGTGCCCCCTTCTCCCCGCCCGCCCCCGGCTCTCGTGCCCTGCTGGGCTCCCCACCCCGCCCCGCCCCGCCCCGCCCCTCCTGGTCCCTCCCCTTCCTCCCCGCCCCTCCCGAGACCATTTTCCAGGGCTCTTCCTCCAGCCCCAAACCACAGGGCTCATCCACTCATGGCCTCCCAAATCTCCTCTCCTGCTGCGACCCCCTCTGGCCTCTGGCCAGCTGCAGGCGCACGTTTTGCCAATGGTTTCGATTTCATGATCCCATCATGCTCCCAAACCTTATGGTAACAACACTGTCATGGATTCTCAGAGATTTTCTGATCCAATCCCTACAAATCTCAGATAAAAGCCCTGAGGCCCTGGAAGGGTCTGTGATATCTTTGCCAAATTACCCCAAGTAATCAAGGGCAGCATGGAGAAGTGCTCCCATTTCCAGCCAAGGGAGGCTGTGCTGTAGCAGACAGGGCTCTAAACTAGGAGATTGGAAGTCCTGGGTACAAATTTGGGCTCTGACCCTCACTGGACATGTGACCTTGAGCAAGTCTGCCACACATGACCTTCATCTAAGACTTCACTAAAGGCTAAGTTAGAAAAATCATAGAACATTGAGTCCTTTCCTCCTAACAACCCTGATAGGATAAGGGTCATTGTTCCCATTTGACAGACTGGAAAACTGAAACTAACGGCTCAAGGTCCCCCAGTGGCTGAGTGGCAGAGTCTAGATTTAGGTTCATAGTATGTATGTAGAGCTATAAGGGATCTTGGGCAATTATACACTCCAACCCCCACACACACACTCATTTTGTAGATGAGAAAACTGAAGCCCAAAGAGGTTGTGACTTGGCACCCTAAGCTCACAGATGTAGAGCCCCAAGGGACCTCAGAGGCCACTGAGTTATTGATTATGCCACATCATTGCCCCACAATTTTCAGTGAAATCTCATGCTGCTAGGTAGTGCAAACGGCAAACAGCTCAACTGGCATTGAAGGCCCTCCCAGGCCTAGTTCCAACTTTCTGGTCTGATTTCTTATGATGAAATGGCACCCTTTACTTTCTGGGCAACATGGACTCACACACTGTTCTCGCTAACTGGGGGAACTATTACCAGGTACAACTGTGTGTTATCTCTGGTCTTCACACATTTGGGTCTGGGGGACACTCCTTCCTCATCCTTCTCATCCTTCATGATTCAGCTCAGCAGCCCAAGGAACTTTTCCTGATTCCACTCAGTTACTGAATCACAGGCTCACAGAGCCTATAGGATCTATATGCCCTATGGATCAGGTCAAAGGATCCTAGATCAAAAGCTAGGAGGGAAGGAAATTAGTCCAACTGCTTCATTTTACAACTGGAGAAACTGGGGCTTAGGGAGCTTAACTGACTTGCCGCCAGTGGTCACACACGCAACAAGCATGAGAGACAGTTTTTGAACACTGGTCCTGGAACTCCAGAGCCAGGGTGTTTTGCCCACTGCCATCATCATCCTCATCCTCATCTTCATCATTATCAGGGACAACATGTTTGCTAGCATGTCTACCATCTTGCCTTTGGGGAAATGCTGCCTGGATGGGGACACCAGAATAAAATCCTCAATTTCTCTGGTAATCCCAAGGACAGTCACAAGGAGGCACCAGAATGTCCACACACCTGTCCAGGGAAAAAACCGTCACCCTCATTTCCCAGAGCCTTCTTCAACTGATTTCTGTTAGCTAATGCAAGAATCATTCTACTCATTTGCGGAGTAGGGTGGTGAGGGGGCTCTAGACTTACCTGTGATTCCATCTGTTTAGGGACCTCCAAGTGAGAACTTTATCAATGCAGATGCACCTGCTTTTCAGTTTAAGACTAGCATTGCCAGCTTGGACACTGGGAGTTAAGTGAGGTCTCATAGCCAGGAGGACCCAAACACAGATCTTCCTGCCAGGGAAGTTGAACCCCTCTCTCTATTTCTTATCCTCATTTTACAGGTGAAGAAACTGAGGCTTAGAGAGGAGAAAGGACTTGTCCAGGGTCATACGACTAAGTAAATGTTGAGGGTCTGAGATGCCAAGTCCCAGCACTGGGAATATGTTGATTATTCTTTAAATAAGCATTCTTTGTGTAACAGAGGAGTTCTGGGGGGGGAAAGAGCCTGAAACAGAAATTCAGAAGAGCTGTAGGGTTACGTGGGTCAGACTCCAGCTCTGCTGCTTCCTGCCTATGTGAAAACCTTGAGCAAGTTGCTTCATTCTCTAGGCCTCCAGTTTTCCCAACTGTTGTTCTCCTTCATCCTTTGTTTTTGAAGAGACCCAATGACAGCTTGGGGGAAGTCATCCTCCCCAAATCCCCCCAATGTCTGGTGGGTGAGTTGGATGGAAGAGTTCATGGCAGAGTTGAGCAGTCACAGAGGTGCAGTGGCAGGATGGCTGGCGATGGCCCAGGAGGCAGTCTGACCAGGCTCTAAGGGCTCCGCAGCCACGCATTCAGGCGCCCTCGCAGCTGCTGGAACAAGCTGTTCTCATCTGCCCATTCTCACCAGGGGATGCTTGGGATAGACAGCCAGTTGAGGCCTGCGGATTCCCCTCAGCCTGATTTAGGCGGTCTGCCAAGAGGTTTTACCCACCAGGGTAAAAGGCTGACCCTCTCTGGACCTTTATTGTATTGCATTATATATCATTTATTATATATTATATTATTAACCTCCCACTAATGTAGGGAAGGGTGAGCTTGGTAAACCTTGTAGGGCCATAGAAATGGCGGCCATCACCTTTATGATTTTATTTGTAAAATTCGTCATATTATTATAGTTAAGAAGAGAAAAGAGAGGGAGAGGGTGCTGCAAAGAGCAGGAACTTTTCTCCCGGACTCCGGTTTCCGCGTACGAAGGCCGGACCGAGATGCGCGCGCACCCACGCGGCCTTCCGCGCAGGCGCGTCGGGCGGTTGCCAGACAACGGGCGCCGGCGGAGACGGCGTCAGTCATGGCGGCCCGGCTGTGGCTCGGCGCGGGGGCCGCAGGCGCGCTCCGGAGGCGCCTCTGGTCCTCGCGAGCCCGGGACCCCGCGGGGCCGCCGCCGCCGTCCGAGGTGGTGGATGTGGCGGCGCTGCTGAGGGACGCCACGGTGAGCGCGAGCCCGGAGCCCAGGCCTCGATCCCGCCCGGGTCCCGAGACCACCTCGGTGCTGCTCTTCCCGGGCCAGGGCAGCCAGGCCGTCGGCATGGGGCGCGCGCTCCTACGCTACCCGGGCGCGCGTACGCTGTACGAGGCCGCCGGGCGCATGCTAGGCTACGATCTGCTGGAACTGAGCTTGCGCGGGCCGCACGAGGAGCTGAAGCGCACGGCGCGCTGTCAGCCTGCGCTCTACGTGGTCTCGCTCGCCGCCCTGGAGGCGCTTCGGCACCAGCGGCCCCAGGTAAGCCCCGCCCCGCCCCGCCCCGCCCGCTGTTTACCCTCTTCTGTAGCTCAAACGAGGCCCGAGGTCCTCGCGTCCCAAGCTCCGCCAACTCTTAAGGCGTTGTGAATGGCAGAGGACTGAAGGGTCTGGAATCGGGAAATCACAAAGAGCAGACGTTCCAAATTCATTTTTTCTCCTTTTTCCCCACCGTCGGATTGGGGTTTTCCCCGGGGGCCTTATGTGCCCTCCGAGACTGTTGGCATTCATCCCAGAGCCCTGAGACCCCGTGCCCTCGCGGCCCTCGGACTGGGACCTCCCCGGGGTTCTTGGTAAAGATCTGGGTTGGTTCGGGGAAACTGAGTCGAGCGGGGCGGGGTCACACCCATTCCGTGCTCATGGACACCTCGGATGCTCCAGCCGCTTGTGTTCCCAGATTCTGTGGCTTCTCGGGCTCCGGTAGTGCGAACTAGGGAAGGGGTGATGCTGGGAGCCCCGGAATGTCAGGGAACAGGATTCACGCCCTCCAACCTTCTGGTCAAGGGGCAAGTTGTGATGCCAGTGGGAGCGGCAGGGTGCCCAGCTAGCCCGCGGCTTGAAGGGTCTGGGTGGGATTGAGGGGATTGATGTAGGTGACCTGGGCTCCTGACATGGGTGGCAAGATCCAGGCCCCATCACCCATCAGTGGAGGGGGATTTGGAAGAATTAGAAGCCTTGAGTCAGAAGGGTCACAGGTGCAGAAGCAGAAGGGAGCTTAGACCCCCGATTCCGAGTGTTCCATAGATTGAGATGGACTATAGATTAGCAAGGAGGAAGGAAGGAGGGATGATGTGCAGGGGCCTGTCAGGCGGTAGGAACTGATTAATTGGAGTTGGAAAGAATTGGGTAATATTGGGAAAGATTGACGGGGGTGGGAATAAAGGGAGAAGGTCCTTACTCTCAGACTCCCTGAGACTTACCACATTTCATGAATTCCCCACATGGCCACGGTGCTGACAGATTCACCATCTTGGTTTATCCATGGACCAGTGGGCAGTCAGCACCAAGCATTTGTTAAATGATTATTCTGTGCCAGGCATTGTGTTAATTGATTGTTGAGGCTACAAACAGAGACAGAAAGAGAGATAATCCCTGCCCTTGGCAAGCTTACATTCCAGTGGGAAAAAACAGCCCAGAATAGAAGCTGTGGAGGGGCATGGTGACAAGATCCTGAGAGTCCCAAGCAGAGCCAAGAGAGGAATGAAGCTGGCTGGTCTGCCTCTTCCTCAGAGTGGAGGTTCCAAGAGGACTTCAACAATGGGAGACACAGGCCACAGGGCACAGGGATGCTTCAGGGTGAGAAGGCTACAGGCACTGAGGAACACAATGTGTTTTTCCCACAACCCAAACCTGAGTTGTTGAAAATGTTACTTCTGTACTGGAGGAGTCAGCTTCCATTGTGGTGGGACCTTGACCATCGTGGAAGCCTGTCCTCCTCAGAGAAGCCTAGCATTCCCTGCTGCTCACAGAGGAGCACCAGGACACTGTGTTAAATTTGGCCTCCAGCTCGCCCTGATAATTTCAGGGCCCACTTTCAGGGCTTGACCTTGTGTTATGCATTTCTTGCCACAGGTTATTGAGAATTGTGTTGCTGCAGCTGGATTCAGCGTGGGAGAGTTTGCAGCCCTTGTGTTTTCTGGTGCCTTAGAATTTGAAGAAGGTACTGAGGACGTTGGTTGGATCCTGCCATGGGGATGTGGCAGGCTTTTGTGGCATTGTCTGAATGACTCTGGCTTACATGGCAGTTCTACCATGGGAGTCAGGGGGTAGTGACGTGGAATGGGTACAACACCAACCCTAGAAGAGCTGTGACTTGCTGTGACCCTTGCTGTGGAGCACATCCCTTCAGAGCTGTGACTTGCTGTGACCCTTGCTGTGGAGCACATCAGCCCAGCTTCGGTTTTCTGATCTATAAAATGGCCATTGTAGTGAGAGGCAGTGTGGTGCCAAGGGCTGACCTTGGAGCCAGGAAGGTCCAAGTTCTAACCTGCCCCTGATGTCCCCTGGTGTGGCGCCCTGGCTGCTCCAGTCAGTGCCCCTCCAAGATGGATAAAGTCATATGTCTGAACCAAAAAAGAAACCAGTCTGTGGAATACAAAGCCTGGAGGAGGCCCTTTGTTCTCCCTCCTGCCAGACCCTGTCTCAGCAAGTGCACAGGTTCAGTGGGCCCATGTTTTGTGTTTTGTGGGGTGGTTCACTCCCTAGCACATTTGACCTTTATGTACTTTCCTCCAGCCTAGCCCCACCTTCCCAGGTACTTCAGGTTCCTGCCACCCTGGGGGCTCCCCAAGCTCCCTCTGCCATTCTTCAAAGGTGTTCGGCGTTCCCTGCCCCAAACCTCACACAGCTCTCTTCTCCTAAGAATTTCCTCTTCCCTCTTGTTGCAGAATCGGTCACATGCCTTGATCAGCACTGCTGTGCCCCTCTGCTTTGTCGTCATCCATGTCACTTCCCCTGGGCATTCCCCAGGACTGCCCTGGGTGCTCTTCCCTTCTTCCCCTGCTCTCTGTTTCTTGGCTTCAGTGATTCTTGAGATCCCAGATTGCTAATGTGGCCCCAGGTTCTCCCCCAGCTCTGTTCCTACATCACCTACCCCTTGGACATTTTTTAACCAGATTCCCCAAGAGATCTCAAACTCATCTTGTTCACAACAGAAGGCCGAGCTCTCCCTCTTTTTGTCTTGTCACCACACTCTAAGGACCATGGGACCTTTCAGCTGAGACCTCCCCTGCCAGTTGTCTCTTCCACTAGAGTCAGAGCTTCCTGGGGATGGGCCTGGCCTTTCTTTCAGTTGCGTCCCCGGCACTCAGCAGAGGTGCACAGTAAGTCCTGGAGGGACGCTTTCCATTTGTTATTGGCTTCCCTTCACCACTCATTTCTCTTCCAGACTTTTGTGTTGCTTTCAAGGGCATACGGTCCTCCCAGTTATCCTGATTCCCATGCACCCTGGCTCCCGGCTCTCCCAGCCCGTGTGTCCTCCATCACCAGATCTGGTCGATTCTATCTCCCAGCATATCTCATTACCACCGGCCCGCCTCTCCATTCATGTGGCACCCACATGACCTCCTCATGTCTCACCTGGATGCCTACAAGTGCTGCTGGTCATCCCTGCCTGCAGCCCATCCTCCACATGGCCACCAAAGTGGTTTTCCTAAAGCCTTGATCTGGTTGCACCACCTCCATTCATTACATTCCAGTGGCGCCCTAATAACTCTAGGATCAGATCTGAAATCCTTTATCTGATGTTGAACTCTCACAACCAGGCCTTTCCTGCCTTTCCAGCCCTTTCTATGATCCAGCCATCCCAGACTGCCTGCTGTTCCTCAGCTCCAGGCTCCAGGCCTTTGCCCTGGCTGTCCCTGCCCTCCTCTTCTTTAAGCTTCGTGAAGCATGACGCCTTTCCTGATGCTGGAAGCAAAGCCCTCAGGCGCGGGGGTCCTCCTGCCCCCACTACCTGGCTGTCATTGTGGACGTGTTATCTCTGTCCTTCCCAAGAGTAAGCTCTCTGGGGGCAGGGACTGGCACTCTAGCTGCTCATTAAATGACCCCACCACTTCCCATCTCTGGTTCTCTTGTTCTCTCTCCCCCCCACCCCTGCCTTCTTCCTCACCTCCCTCCAGAGGTGCTGAGGTCCTTCCCACAATTGCCTCAGTGGGGGAATAGCTCCTGTGTAGATGCCTGAGGGGTCTTCCAGGCTCCCCCTCACCACCATAGTCCTGTGAGGGTTTCCATTCCAGTTGTCCACGTGAAGAAAACTGAGGCTTGGAAAGAATGGACCTTGCCTCTGTGGTGTTTGAGGCAGATTTGGAAAGCCAGCGTCCTCCTGTTTCGTCTTCCTGCCACTCCTCAGCTCTGAACCTCCCTCCCACAGATTCCCTTGTGCTGCTCTCTCCCTGTCTCTGCTGAACAGCCTGGGAGTGAGGTGATGGTGGAAGAGCAGCCATGTGAGCTGGTGGAGAGACAGTGCCCAGCCTGGGCCCAGTGACCTTTGGAGGCCCCTTCTGACTCTGAGACACTCTCCTTCTACAGGCCATTGTTTAGTAGAGAAATGAAGGGCCACTTCTAAGGAGCTGAAAATTCTTCTACTGCCTTTTGGCTGATCTCCCTACCTCACTTTCTCCCCTCCAGCCTGGCCTCCACTTAGCTACCAAGGCAGTCTTCATAAAGCCTAGGTCCAGCCATATCATACCTCATCCAATCCACTCTACTGGTACCCAGTGACTTTTCAACCTTTCCAGCCACCGTACACCTAACTCCCTCCCACTCAGTTCTCCAGTTCAGCTGTACCGGCTGGAGCTCCCCGTGGTACTCTTTTGTACTGCCTGGCCCAGGCCTGATCCCCTCTCCCTCTTCATCTCTGCCTCCTGGGGTCTGCTGTGGGAAGCCATCTTGGGCCTCCCAGCCTCTAGCACCTTCTCCCCTGGCATTATGTCCCATTCCCACTCTGTACCTATTTCTTTACCTTGTGTCTCCAGCACTAAATTGTGTGCCCTGTAAGGGCAGGTACCGTTTTGCTTTGTCTTTGAACCCCAGCCTTTAGCATAAAGCACGGCTCATCTTGAGAGCATCATAAACACCTGTCTAATGACTGGTTACCTTTGCTCCCTGTCAGGGCTGCATGCAGTCAAAGTCCGTGCCGAGGCCATGCAGGAAGCATCCGAGGCTGTTCCCAGCGGGATGCTCTCGGTCCTCGGGAAGCCTCAGACCCAGTATAAGGTGGCCTGCCAGGAAGCTCGAGAACATTGTCAGACCCTGGGCATTGAGGAGCCCGTCTGTGAGGTGGCCAACTACCTGTTTCCTGACTGCCGAGTGATTGCTGGGCACCTGCAGGTGAGTGTCCTCAGTCCTTGAACCATCTTAGGCCTCTGGGAAGTTTAAAGACATGGAAGCAGTGGGAATGAGAGTTCATGCTTACATGAACAAGAATGTCTCAAGGAGCCTGGGTGGGGACTCCCTCCACCAGGGCAAGCTGCAGTCTGCCTTAGAGCAGCTGTAAGAGTCCTCCCCAGTGGCCAACCCTGTGTCTGGGCTCGGCCCAAAAGCCTTCTCAGCATAGGAGGGACTCAGGGTCAGTTGGCAGTGCCTTGGAAAGCCTAGAGGCCAGTGTGGTATCAGAGAAGAACTTAGTGGAAGAAGTAGGTAGTGCAGGCTTTATTCTTCAGGTTTTACAGAGGGGGAAACTGAGGCTGAGAGCAGTAACTTGCTGTGGGCTCCACAACCAGTGGGTAACTGAGGCAAGGCTTGACCAGTTTCCAGCTCCTGGTCCTTGGCCTTTTCCACATCATCCCTGGTAGCCTGGGGGATGCCTGGTGGCCCAATGGCCTTTGAATAGGCAAGAGGCAGCATGCCAGAGTGAAAGGGACACCAACCCCAGGGTCCAACTCTGCCCTTGAAGCACCCTGTGACTTCAGGCAGGTGACTTCACCTGAGGCTCAGGCCTTGACTTGCCCTCCCACCCCACCCCCTCCCTTGGGGTTTTCTCCATTCCATTGTGAAGAACAAGGGGGTCTGGGAACCTTGGGCGTCCTTCCCTGGGGAAGGCAGTGCACGCATCTCTGAGTGCAGCATTGAGGAAGTGGCCATATTGAGGAGGCAGTGCGCATGCCCTTTCGGCCTCGTTTCCCCATTTCTAAAATGAGGAGCTTGGATTTGAAGAGGCCTAGATCTGATCTTGATCGTCTCTGCTCAGCCTTTGTCTGAGCAAAGCTCCCAGAGAGTCATCCCTCAGGGAAGATACCCCTCCCCTTCCCCGGGATCCCAGCATCCAAAGACCTTGGGCTCCTCTGGTCCCACTTGGCAGGTGGGTGTTCTGAGGCTCAGAGAGATTATGGAACTTTCTTGAAGCCACAGGTGTCCCTGGCTCCAGGATAAGGATTCCTTCCCCTTCATCACATTGCTGGGTCCCCAGGGTCCTAGGAGGGAGAGGTGAGAGCTCTCCTACCCTTTTTCTTTTCAAATTTATTGCTTTTTTTTTAATCACACACTTTAGGATGCACTCTACAGCCCCTCTTTCCATGTAACAAGCACAGTTGGGGGACTGAGGAACCAGGCCTCTGTTGGGAGGAGGCCTGTGTTACCTCCTCAACTGAGCTGCAGTCCCTAGGGCCCGAGGATCCCTGAGCGAAGGCAAGGAGGTGCCTCAGGCTCCAAGTCCAGCCTCTATCCTTGCGAGAGGAAGGTTGTCTCCTCAACCAGGATGGGTTATTCCTGTCAGTCTGAAACCAGCTGCTTATATTTCTGGCTCCACCGTCTTTGCATCACCACACTCATGTCCCCCATGTCCCTTGGATTTCTCATGCTCCTCATTTTTAGAATATGTTCCTGCCCCATTGCATTCAAATGCCACAGTCAGCTCAGTCAGCCATGCCCTGACTGATGGACACCCAGGTCATTTCCAGTGCCTTGGCACCTTTAGAAGGTACTGTTGTGAAAGTTCTGTTCTCCATTTTATTTTGTTCCATTCACCAACAACTCATGAGTGCTGCCTCTCTCCTGCAGCCCCTCCAGTCAGGCGCAAGCCATGCCCTTTTTGTTGGTCAGTTGCCAGGGCAGAAGTTGTTTTTGAGGAGGAGCCATTCTTTCCCTTCGAGGTTGAGCACAGATCACATATTTACTTCCTCTGAGCTCTCCTCCCTTTGGTCTGACCTGCCTGGTCCATGTCTTTCTGCATTTACACAGGCCATCTTCCATGCCCAGATTCCATTCCCCTCCTTGACCTGCTGAGATTCCTCTCTTTCTTCAGTGCTCAGTTCAGACATCACCCCCAGAAACCTTCCCTGGTCCCTGCAGCTTGAACTCATGTTCCCCTTTTCACATCTTCACAGAGCGCTCCAGCTATTCTTCCATGGCTTACGTATGTTCATTTGGAGATGCCTCATCCATCCTCCCTGTTAGAGTGTAAGCATCTCCATGGCAGGCACTGCTGTTTGGACTCTCTTATCCGCATTCAGTGAGATGAGCTTAGAAAGACGGGCCAGTGGCTGTACCTGGAGATGGCAGGAGGGGGCCTAGCAATGGAGCTGAACAGTCCCCAGAGGCCAACCTGTTTATTGATTGACTGATGGATAGAGGCCATTTAGGCCTAGGCTTTGCCCATGGTTCTCTTTCCACTATCCCACCTGAGGACCCCAGGGGTCCTGTCCTAGCCCTGCTGCTAAGGAGCACCACAACTCCCTTTTCTGGGTCTCAGTTATGTCTGTGATCAGTTCTCCCTGCCCTTCCCTCCCAGGTCTTAAGACCAGAGTGGAGTTCTCAGGGCCCTGAGAGTCTTCCTTTTCTGGGCTCCCAGCCTGCCCCGATGGATGTGGCCTCTCACACCTTCGCTTCTTTATTTTATTCCAGGCCCTGCACTTCCTACAGAAGAATTCCTCCAGGTACCACTTCAGGAGGACCAGGATGCTTCCCGTCAGTGGAGGCTTCCACACACGTCTCATGGAGCCCGCTTTGGAGCCTCTGGCCCAGGTGTTAAAGAAAATGGACATAAAGAAACCTTTGATTTCTGTCTATTCCAATGTAGATGGCAATAAGTACCTGCATGCCAGACACATCCAGCAGCTGCTGGTGAAGCAGGTTGTGTTCCCTGTGAAGTGGGAGCAGACCATGCATGCCATTTACGAGCGGAGGAAGGGGACAGAGTTCCCGCAGACATTTGAAGTGGGGCCTGGGAAGCAACTGGGGACCATCCTAAAGAACTGTAACCTCAAGGCTTGGAAGACCTACAGTCATGTGGAAGTAATGGAGGAGGAGGAGGAGGAGGACCTGAATGTATAACCAAGGCCACTCTTGCACTGTTGGGATTGGTTGGAAGAGCAGGTCCAAGGCTGAACGGCTGGTGCTTCAGCGGTGCTGGGGCCACCACTGACCACCTCCAGCCCTCCCTCCTGGAGCCACTCTCTGGATCATCTTTGGGCTGACTGGCCCCAAAGGGAAGTAAAAATAGAACCTGCATTCTGAGCACCATCAGGTCTTGTGTTCTTTGATGACATCTTGTTTCAAGTGTCCTTTGAAAATATTTCATGTCTGGAGGAGAGAGTTTACAGGGGAATTATGAGCCCAGCATTAGCATAAGTCCTAGAGGGTTACCTCCCTCCCATGCCCCCTCCCCAGAGAGACCTGGCCCTAACCTGAAATCCCTTCTGCCATAGCCTGACCTCTGCTGGAAAGCCTTCAGGGAGGGGGAGCCCACTGCCTCCCCAGGCAGTCCTTTGTGGGAGGATGTGCCTCCTGACCTCCATCTTCCCAAAATCTACCTCTACACCATCCCCCTAGTGGTCCTCCTCCTCCTCCTCACAGTAACATCATGAAGACACAGTGTGGTGAGGAAACTGAGGCCCCAAGAGGGGACCATGACTAGCAGGGACTCGTTCTACCACCTGTAGTATGACTGAGGACATACTACAGGTATGGGATGAGCACATGGGCCTGGAACGGCAATCTCCTGATGTTGAACTTACTGTCAGCTTTGGGGCCATTAGCCTATGGCTTAGGCCATTGGCCTGGGGAGTATGCTGTTGGTTTGAGGTTTGGGCCGATGGTCTAGGGCAGCTGTTGGCTTGTGGCTTGGGCAGTTTCACATGGAGGTTTTAAAAAGTACCTGGGATTATCCACATCTTTCAAGTACAGTTGACTTGTCCCATTTGTCAAGGGAAAGGTCACCCCCTTACCTTGGAAATACTGCATTTCTTGATTACACTTAATCGTATAGAACTGAGATTGGCCAGCCTCTGGAGGAGCTAAAAATGCAGCTTTTTTGGTTTGGGTGGGGCTTAAGAAATTCATTTCCTAAGGAAGCATTTGGTTCTCCCTGTTTGTTTTCTTTTGTCAGAATCATGACATTATGGGCCATAAGCATTCCCCCTCTAGAAGCTATGACCTTTACCTCTTCTTGGATCTAAGAAACTGCCTTTAGGAGCTTGAGGGTCAGTGGGAACCACTGAAGACCCAGGAGAATGAGCATTTGATGAGCTGCTGTTCCCTTACTAACTAGCCAGGCTTGTCCTCAGAGGACAGACAGAGCCCTGTTGCCAGCCCTGAACTCAGAGCCTTCCTGGATGGGCTCCACAGTAAGGGATGGAAAGAGACTTGAGTGGAGCAGCCATTCCAACAACTCTGATAAGGTCCTGGATGCTCCTTGGTTTGTACCATCTGCATCCATATCCTGCCTTCATCTGCCAGTGCAGACCCACTTGAGCCACTCCTCTCACCTAAAATAGAGCTCCCCTGCCCTACACACACATATACACCCTGTGAACCCCACTTAATGGCAGCCCATCCGTCCACAGGTCCTGTTGGAGACCAGACTTGTTCTCCAGACAAGCTGTGACTTCCCTGAACTCAGCAAATGATCAGAGCCTTTAGTCACTGGCTAGTGACAGGGCTGATGTCCTCCCTGGGTTTCTGTGAGTCCTGGGTCCTACTGTGGCTCCACCAGCCATGTGGGCTTTGAAAGGTCCAGTCTTCAGGGATGGTTTATGTGAATGGAGCTGCTTGTCAGTCAGCACTTGGTTCTGATACACTGGTCAGACCCCCTAGTCCCCTTTATTGCAAGACAGGCAAACAAACTGCCTAGTACAAATTCAAGAAAAATTAAAATTAAGCAATCGCTGAGAAGATGCTCATAAAACATAGAAGATCAGAGCTGGGAGGGGCCTTAGAACATGGAATGTCAAGGCTGGGAGGGGCCTGAGAACAGGATGTCAGAGCTCAGAAGGGCCACAGGAACTATCCAATTTACTTGCTTCAATTTACAGGTGAGGAAATAGACCCCTAGAGCAGACCGCTTGCCCAAGGTCAGGGGCAGAGCTGGCCCTGGAATCCAAACCCCTGCACATGTGGGGCACCTTCTGCTCCTCTCACCTTTCTCCTTAGCTGGTGAGCTGGGATGCCCCAAGCTGAGAGGGTCCAGAATAACACCCAGTTGGGTTTTATTAGGCCTTGTAGCTGTTCCTGATTGTTAATGAGGGCACACCTCTCATTGCTAGTGACTGGGAGCCTTTTCACCAGGCCCCCTGGCTCTATAGCTGAGCCTTCCTTCCTCTTAGAAGTCATTCCTTCTCCGTTCACTTGTACTCATGGAAACCTCGCCCTGGCTGGCATCTACCGCCTGCTCCTACCCGAGCCTTCCTGCCACACCACTGCTGCTCAACCTCACCTCTTGTTAGGCTGACCTGGTCTGTCTGTCCTTCCCTTCCCTGATCCCTGAGACCATCTGTCCTCTCGGAGGCTCATTAGGCTCCTTGCCTCCTGTGGTCTCCATCTTCAGTCTGCCTCAGCCACTTCAGGTGTAGTCATGCCATACTATGCATAGCTCACACCTTCCCCATTGACCACATCTGTGCCTTGCCCATGATCCTGAACTCTGACTTAGATCCCAGTCTCCCACCTTCCCAGGCTTTCTTGTGCCATCCTCATTACCACCTCTACTTCCTCCATCCACCTCCCTCTTCTAGCCTCACTTTCTCCTCTTCAGTCTTGGCTGTTTAATGAACCAGCCCAGCTGCCCATGGAGCCATCCTTTGCCTGCTTGACACCTGCCTTCCCCAAAGTTGACATTTCATCACAAACTCATTATCCTGCCTCAGCAGGGAGTGCACTGCTGCACAGGATGTTGCCTTATTTTTCCCTGATAGGTGCTCCCCACCGGGGCTGCTGCAAACTATGACCTCTAGCTCTCACCATGTGGCCTTGCTTCTTGCTCCACACCTCCCTTCAAAGCAAAGACCCTTCTCCTTCCTATAGCCATCCTCATTGACTTTGTCTTGGAGCCCTGGAGCTCACCACAGAGATGGTTCCCTCCATCCTGCTCACTCTCAGCTCTCCTGTATCCAACAGATGGGCAACTCCAACCCTTCCTTAAGCCACCTTCCTATGACCATGCCAGCATATGACATCCCTGAGCCAGGAAAGAGGGGGCCTCAAGGCCTCTTCTCCCTCCCAACCCTTTCCCTCAGAGATCTCCTCATCCCTGTTTTACAGATGACTCAGCAGTCCCTAAAGCAGGGCTCAAACAAAAGTCTTTCTGACCCCAAACCTGAGACCTGGATTCTTCCACTGACTTGTTAATCTCGAAAGCCCCTTGCAGCTCTGAGATTTGTGTGACTCTGGATCAGTCATTGCAGTGAACCTCACTTTCCTCATCTGTAAAATAGGTCCACATTGTTTCCCTCTCAGGGATCAAATGACGCTAGGCCACAAGTGCTTCCCTGACACAGATTGTTAATAGGTATTAAGAGTCACCCTCCAAGTCTCACCAATCTCCCCATCTCATTCTTGGCTTCTGTGATTGAGTAACTGGGGGTATTTGGCTTGTCCCATGAAGTAGGGATAAGGCCTGCTTTGCTTGGCCCCAGAGGGGAGAATTAGGAGGAAGGGGGAAAGTAGCCAGGAGGAAATAAATGGAAAAAATGATGGCTGTAGCTAGACTCTGGGTGGCTGTGGACCGAACTGCCCCAGGAATGTGCCAGGACTCAGGTTGTGACCTCACTGACTCCAGTTGCCACCAACCTACACTACATCTCCAGCAGGAGTTCTTCACTATTCTGGGGACATGCACCCCTCTGACAAAGCCCGTGGGCCCCATCTCAGAATCAGGTTACCAGATGCACAAAACTGAACACATAAGATTATAAAGAAAACCAATTATACTGCAAGATGGTTATCAAAATGTATTTTTTAAGTTCATGGTCCCCAGGCTAAGAACTTCTGCTCTCTAACACCCCATTGTCTTTGGAATTGAGATCCATCATCACCCAGGTCCCCATCCTGCCTCTGTAGCCTTGGGTTCATTCTCCTTCAGCCTCTTTTACCTTATTTGTAAAATGAGGGATTTGTACTAATTGGTCTTAAAGTTCCTTTCTGACTCTACGATGCTGGGATGCACCTGAGACCAAGTGGGATGAAAAGATCCCAGGATTGGGAGTCCAAGACTTGGGTTCAATCCCTGGCACTGCTATTTATTTAGGTACTTACCATGAGTCTGGGCCTTCTTCTCTTCTGGTCTGTAAAATGAGGTGCTTGGAGGACTCTGAAGTCCCTTTGAGGTCTCAGCTCTGTGGTCCCACACCTTCCAGTTCTGATCCACCTTCGATATAACTAAATATATGTTCTCGTGTACTCTCTCTCTCTGTATGTTCTCTACATGTAGTGTGCGTATGTATATATATCATATATGTACATGTAATAAAATCAGAGGAGGCCAAATATGGCTTAGCCAATCCGTGGCACAGAAACACCTCAGATAGATGTTAGAAGCCAAGATAGTATTTGCTCATTTATTTATTCATTTATTCATCCCCTTTAAAAAATCTTTACCAGAAGATTTTTTTAAAAAACTTTTTGCAGTGGGTATCCCAGTGTTAAAGGATGACCAGCATTCCTTCTCTGACCCACTGGTGCCAGCAAAGCCAATACCTGAGATGCCTGTTCCTGGGAATGGAAGCACCTTTTACTGGGATGGTTCTTAAGAAAAGCAAAACCAGAGTTTCTGATTCCCTGGACTGAACATTTCCAAACCAGCCAATGAGGAAGTTATCCAGCAACAACCAAATAATATTTAAATCACTTCTCGTAAAAATATGAACAGCAAACCCATGTGAAACCTCAGCAGTGTCCCAGCACTATCTCAAGGTTTACACAGGATAAAGAGTCTCATCAAAAACCATTATTAAAAATTTTAAAAACCAAAACACTAAGCTAACCAGTTAGATTTCCACCTCCAGGGTGGCAGACCAGAGGGCAGGCCAGAGTCCAGCAGTGGCCACCTCTCTTCATTCCCTGCATCAGTTTGGCAAGCCATAATTGACCACCAGGCCAAAGAAGATCAGAAGCAGGGCCACAGGAATCACCTTCCAGTACACAGTGCTGGCTGGTAGCATAGGAGCCTGAAACAAAGAAGAGGGGAACAGACATGAGTGGCAGCCCTTCAGCTGCCCTTGTCAAGCAGAATCAGAAGGGAAGACCATCTTGTCCATCCCAACTCAACAATATTCCCCTCTACAACATGCTCAGCCTCAGCCTACACACCTTCAGGAATGGAAACCCATCCAGAACATAAACCCCTCGAGGGCAGGGACCATGCTTTTGCCTTTCAAGAGATTGGTGCCCTTATTATCTCCATTTTACAGTTGAGGAGAGTGAGGCAAGAAGAGGTGAAGTGATTTATTCAAGGTCACAGAGCTAGTCAGTTCCTGCAGTTGGACATGAACTTGGATCTTCCTGACTCCAGACCCACCACTACCTAGCTGCCTCTTGATTCTTTTGGAGAATTAGACACAGAAATCAGAGGAGGCCTCAGCTTGTTGGAGCAGAAAGTGAAAGGCCTTGGGCCAAGTTCCAGGAGGAGAGGCCCTGGGCTTTGATCCCAACTCTGACACTCTCTCAGGAGAATCTGGCTTCTCAGTCCCTCAGTTTCCCCACATGTCATATGATGGGTTGGGCTTGATTGGGAAAGTTCCTTCCAGCTCCAAATCCCATGATGGGACCCTGGATAGAGGCCCCAGCTCTCCTGTAGGCAAGCAATGACTCTTCAGCCTTACCTGGGGGAAAGGGCCCCCTTGGGTTTTATTTCCTCATTCTGTCCTCCCAGTGACCCTGTGGCAGGGACAATGAGGCTCACTCTCCCCCTTTGACAGATGGAGAAACTGAGGCCTCCAAAGGAGAAGCGACTTGCCTGAGGCCACATAGCTATGTGAGAGTATAGGAGAGCTGGGCCTCAAACCGAGGCCTTTGGGCCTTCCCTGTAATGCAGCTATCCCTGGGGCAGATTTCCCCTTGTCCAAGGTGTGTCTAGAGCCCCCTGGGTACTTCAAAGGGCTCAGTGGCTACCAGAGAACCTTATTCCCCCTCAGTCAGATCAACCTGCAAGGTGCCCTCTTCACCAGCACCCCCACCCACTCAGAGGCAGCCTCTGCCAGACTCACCCAGTTCCCACAGGCTGCAAGTCTCCTCATCCAGCTGCTGCCCACCGGCTCAGTAAAACATTGCACAAAACTTCTAAAAATACTCAGGGCACCTGTCTGGACGAAACTGAAAGTAGGGCTGTGACACAAGCAGGACAGAAAGAATCGGTTACCTGGCCAATCAGATGCTGCCCATGGAAGGTCCCCCTTTATTTCCATATTCCCATCTACAACGTCATGGGAAAAGCAAGTGGCTTCATGGGGGTGGTGGGGCCCACAGGACACTAGGGAGAGGGGAATGGAGCTCTCTCACTATAAATATTGACAATTTAATTTTGGTATCTAAATATAAGAATACAGCACAATATAGCAGAAATGCAATTGTAATATGTTTTAATTATTGGTTTTAATTAGGAGCATAGATTATGAGCTTAAAAGTAGCTTTAGGAGTTTTGTAATTTAACTGCCATATGACCCCATGGATAGACCACTGGACTTGGAGTCAAGAACACTCGGGTTAAAATCCTGACACAGACACTATGTGATTCTTTCAACCTCAATTTCTTCATCTGTAAATTGGGGATAATAATAGCACCTACCTCAGGATGGTTGTAAGGATCAAATGAGATAATGTGCAAAACACTTTGCAAAAACTGTAAAAATGCCATATAAATGCTAACTTATCACTGCACTTCCACAGATGAGGAAACTGAGACCCAGAGAAGAAATTACTCTCTCACAGTAACACGGGTAGGAACAGGAGGAACTGGAGTTTGAACCAATGTCTTCTGACACCAGACCCAATGCTCTGTCTCCTGTTCCCCTTCAGAATAAGTAGTTCAAGTATCATACCCATTGCACAGATGAAGAAACTGAGGGTACACATTTAAAACCAATATGTTATAATAATACAGAGTTTCCCCAAGCTATTAAATCTAAAAACTGCTTGGGGGTTCTAATCCTATCTGTCCTAATGTCCTATTAGAGAGGAAGCACTCCGAAGATGGAGTCAGGAAGACCTAGATTCAGATCCTGCCACTTACGCTACCTGGATGGCCATGAGTAGGTGACACTGTAGTCACAACTGGCTATTGCTCAGTGAGTGTCAGGAATCTTGTCTCTCCCCTCCCTGCCCCCATGCAGTCAGAGCTCCTGCAGGAATTCATTAACATCAGCAGCATTAGACTCATTATTGGTGGCTTAAAGGCAGGCCAGGGCCCTCCACAGCTTCCCTGGCCTATCATCCTCTCCTAGGAAGTTATCTGCATAGAACTGACATTTGTTTCCTGAACCGTAGCGCTGATCCCCTCCCACCTCCCACTCTTAGGGCTCTTTACAATGTACAAAGCACTTTTATCTCACCCCATTATACAGATGACTTAACTGAGACCCTAAGCAGTGGAGTCACTGGCCCAAGATCATGCTGACAAGCCTGCTTTTTCCATGACACCATTCTGCCTGTAACAAGTCCCGGGAGGGGCTTAGCAAATAGGCCAGTTTGGCCAGAACAGGGGAAAGGATGAAAAAGGAGGCTTGGCTCTCAAAGCCCCGTTCAGTGTTGGGGCTATGTGAAATCTCTCCCTGATCTAAAATTTTATAATTCAGCTAGAATCATAGCACCTTAGATCTGGAAAGGACCTTATCTTTCAAAGGAAAGCATGACTGAGCCTCCACTTACGTGCATGCAGCGATGGGGAGCTCATTACCATATGCAAGCTTCCCATTCCACAATAGGATGTTTTGCCTGACTATGTTTATCCTTATACCAAGCCCAAATCTTCCTGCCTGTGTTCTCCTCCCTCCCATCAGTTCTAAAGGGTTTCATCCTATGGGGCCAATTGAACCAAGGCTCATCCTGTGTAATGACCCTTCAGATTTCAGTGATGGATCAGTGATGTGCCTCCTGAAGGTCCAGGGTAAACAGCTGCTTTCAAATGCCTCTGACTACAGTGTCACAGGGATGACACTATGCCCAAGGCTCTGAGCTCTGTGGGGGCCAACCAACCTCTATCTCCCCAACAAGCCTTGATCCTAGAGGAGGAGAGAATGTATGACCCATCTCCATGTCCAGAACAACAAATGAAAGTGTGTCCCACTAATTTGGTGGCGATCCTTTACAAGGGAAAGGCCTGTTTCTTCTGGCTGGTCTGCCTCAGCCCCACCTCTGCTAACAGGAGTATCCCCACCCTGCCCTTGCCCCTCACCCACCAGGGAATGTCCCCCGCTTCAGGAAGCCTTACTTGATCACCCGAAGGACATTCCCATCATCTGTGCAGCCTCCTCACTACTTATCACAGGTCTCTGTGCACCATGGGCACTTGGTAAATAGCATTCAATTAAAGCAAAGAAAGGCTTTGTCCTCCCTTCCCCCCACATTCTGCTGCAGCTTTGTCATCCAAAGTGGAATTTTCAATTCTTGGCTTTGTCTCAGTCTGGAAAAACCTCAAGTCTAACCACAACTTCTCTAGCCGTCCTTTCCAATGAGTGTTCTCTTGTATTCTGGAAGGCTCAGGTCAGATGCCACTTCCTCCATGGAGTGTTTACTGACCCCTCCAGAAAATGACACTTTGTTTCAGCTTCTCATAGATAGACCTTGGATAGATAGTCAGCTTCTTGATCACCTTCTTGGCTCATTCTGAGAGCAGGAAACCAAGAGGTGTCAAGAGAGGGGGTCCTGCTGAGACCACCTCAAGAACAACTGGAGAATGTCCAGCAGAGAGAGACCAGGCTGGGGAAGGGGCAGCAGATCACACCCCATAACATCTGGTTTAAAGAACTAAAGACAGTGTGAATAAGGGCCCTAAAGAGCAGAACTAGGAGACTAGGAGAGACAGGGAGAAGTTACAGACTTGGCTCCAGATAAGGAAGAAGTGGCCTATTATGAGAGCTGTCCAACAATGGAATGAACTTCCCAGATAAGTAATGGCATTCCCATTACTAGCAGTATCCAGGCAGATTATGGGTGACTACTTGATGGTAACGTTATAGACAGGTTTCATATCCAGGACCATGTTGCACTTGACTAGATGACTTATCAAGCTCCTTTCTGCACTAAAATTCTTCTTCTCTAGGTCTCAGAACCTCCCAGCGAGGAAGCAGATGGGAAGTTGCTCCCTTCTGGTGACATTCTGTCTCTACCTGGGCAGTCACCAAAACCAGTCATCATGGTGTAGTGGCAAGATTGCCGGACTGGAGTAAGGACACACCTGCTTCTCTGCTTCTTGCTAGCTATGGAACCCTGGGTCAAGTCCCTTCCCTCTGTAACAGAGACTCAATTTCCTCATATGTAAATAGAGACAATCAGACCTGTACTCCCCTCCTCACAGGCATTTGTGAAGCCCCATTGACATTATTTATACCTTAAGGAGCTATCTATAGGTCTGTGTATCTGCTATTATTATTGAGAACGGATGAGCCCCATCTTTCTTCTCCTTATCCACATCTCATTTATGGACAAGAGCCCTGTCAGCTGAGAGAAGAAAGGGGAAGGAACAAGCATTATGTAAGCGCTTCCTAGCATTATGTTAAGCACTTTACAGATAACTCAGGAGGGGAGAAGGTTGGAGACATGATGGGAAGGAGGGTGTGCGTCACACTGGGAGCACAGACAATCACTCTGGGTTACCTCCACACAGGTGCCAAGGCTGGGGCCGCATGGGGTGCTGTGTCCTGGGCCTTCCCGCAGTACATCCTGTTAAATTCATCCCCGATGACTGCCAGCTGATGGCCAACCTGAATAGCCGCACTGTCAGAAGGGCACGGATATGTCAGGAGGAGGGAAAACCAGACTTAGCATTGAAATAGATTTGGTCTGGGCACACAAGTAGAGTCAGCTGTCAATCAGTAGCCCCTAAAGTGGTGGGGATGGCTGGGCTGGGGTGGCCCTTCCAAACTTCCTTGGCTTTGCTTTGGCAGAAGCATCAGGGGGAAATGGCTCAGCAGCCTCACTGGGTACCACTTAGCTCAGGATTTGTATTTCATAGGATTTCAAGACCAAAATCTTCATCTAGTCTAGGGCCCATGAACTTAGTTGGTTTAGGGTTTTTAAGTATTTTGGTAACTTCCTTTAAAATCAGTCTCCTTTGTAATCCTATACATTTTGTTTTATGCTTTTAAACACATTATCCTGAGAAAAGGGAAATCAGAGTCTTCCCCAGACTGCCTTGGAGCCATGACACAAAAAAGGTTAAGAACCCCTGTCTAATTCAACTCTCTTTGATGCTCAAAGATTGTGACTTACCCAAGGTCACACAGGACAGTGAAAAGGCCTTCTTTCCACTAGGTTTGGAAGCAGGAGACTCAGGTTTGAATCCCTACTCTGCCACTCACCAGCTGTGTAACCCTGGGCAAGTCCTTCACCCTCTCTGCCTCAGTTTCCTCATCTGTAAAATGGGGCAATTGGACCTGATGATCTCAGAGGCCTGTCCCTGCAAGTCCTCTGATCCTGGGAGCCCAAACCTAACTCCAAATCCAGTGCTCTGTCCACTACCAGAGACATACAGTAGGAAGAGATGGTCATATCTACACTGGGACAAGCAGGTAAAAAGTCTGGGCTAGGGGAGTAAGGGGAAAAGTTAGTCTTGGTAACTGAGGGTTGACAAACTGAAGCCCCTCCAACACTGCCTTTTTTTAAAGTGGCTTTTTCTTCCCCTGCCTCATGCCAACAGTGAATGATCTAAGTGATTAGACCAACTTCTCCTTCTCCACCCCTGCTTTGGATAAAAATCTTCATGGTTTTCTGGACTATCTTCACATTGCATTCAAATGACTGAACTTGGAATTCCCAGCTTTACATAAAATAAGCAGGAGTCACCTGTACCGAAACCTGAGTCATTGTCAGCCCTTTATGTAGCACTGCCCAGCACCGAGACCCAGACCTTCCTGAGCCTGCCTAGCCTACTTCCTGCTTCCAAACCTCCACCCTATGTCACTGGCCTGGTGGGGCAATTGGGGGAGGACCAGGATAGCTGAGAAGCAGTGGTCCAGAACTTCCACATCCATCCTGCCTCATACCTGTCACCCTCTCCCTGCAGAACCTGTGTGGTAACCTCCATGAAAGAGCTTCCTTGGCTAGGAAATAAGAACAATTTCCTCACGTACCCCATGCAGTCATTAGGAGGGTCCAGTGAAAGAGCTAGGTGAAAGCCCTGGTGACCACAGCTATTCAGGCCTTCTCCTCCAGGATTCTGGAATTCCCCCTGGCTGACAGAACCAGTCTCCTAGAGTCTCCATACCCAGATCAAATCCCAGGGGATAAGTCACCTGAGCTCAGCTTCCTTATTTGTAAAATGGAAAGGTTAGACCTGATGCCCTCAACTTTAGGTGGCCAAAAGAAAGACTAACAGTGCGTCAGACCCAACTCTCACCATTGTCCTGACTAGTGATGGATGATTCCAGAGTGGACTGCCCACTGCCTGGACATAGCCAAGGGGGAGTTTTGCATTGCTTGACTGTGCCCATTTGTAATGAGCTTTATTTTTATTTTCAGTGAGGAAGGGGGGAGAGAAAAATGTGGGTAATTGAAAAAAGTTACTTAACAGAAATAAACCTTATATTGCTATGCTCCTGCCCACTAGACCCAGTTCAAGTCCTCTCATCATCATAGAATTTAGAGCTAGAGACCATCCAGTCACAGGATCCTCGCAGATCCTCTGATCCAACACCCTCATTTCACAAAGGAGAAAATGCTAGATTTTCATGACAAATTTCAAATGATTCAGAGAAAGGATAGGTGAGATAACCCTGGACTAGAGTTCTACAGGAGAAGCCAAGCAGGAAGGAGCTCATCTAAAGAGACTGATGTGGATGCACAGGGAGCTCACTAACCAACTTAGATTTCCAAAAGACATTAGCAGAGATGAAGCATGGTTGAGTATCAGAGGGTTAAAACAGAATGTGATGAAATAAAAAGTAAAGCTTTATTGTGTAAGAAAAGTGTCAAGACCAGCTAAATCTCAGAACAAAAGGAAAGGGAAGGGAAAGGGAGAGAGGGAAAGGAAAGGGGAAGGGAAAGGAGGGGAGGGAAGGGAAAGGAAAAGAAAAGGGGAAAGGAAGGGAGTCATTTAAGCATTTTTAAAATGCACAGAAGGGAAGATCAGAAGGAATCATAGAAAAGCAAGACAGTTCTAAAGGTCATATGTTCAATTTATTATTATAAACCTAAAAGAAAAGCAAGCTATACATAAGAGAGATCTGCTATGTCACATACAATTCTTTTTGTTGTTGTTTTACTATATATATGGATGTGCTCATTTTATTTGGTGTTTAAGTTCAGAATTTTTTAAATGAAATTTTAAAAAAGGATATGGAGTTTACAGACTCTAGACCTGGGCATTTGCCCTTCAATCCTAGCAAACTTCTGCACTGTGTCACTGCTGAGATGGTCAGTGATTATCTGTAGCAGTTAGAGACACTTCCTCTAGCCACCTAACCATATTTCCCTTTTTGAGGTAAGGTTACTGGATCACTGGTAGTTTGGGAGAATACTGTAGCTATATGTTGGTCACCTTGATTTTGATAAAGCATCTAACAGACTTTCTCATGCTATTTTTTGAACCAGATGGAAAGACATGGGTTGGAGAAGAGCCCATTTAGTTAGACTAGATAAATGGCCAGACTCAGGCAGTCACTAATGATTTGGTGTCTGCTCAGAACCTCTCTAGTAGAGGAACCTGCTGTGGCCTTGTCCTTTTTAAAACATTTAAGACATTTTTTTCAAAGATTTGCATCAAGGCACATTATTGGTTTTCTTGTCAAATATGCAGATGTTATAAAGCTAGGAAGGAGAATTAACATGTTGGATGAGAGGATCCAAAGAGATCTTGACATGAAATCTTGTTGGGTGACAATTAAAATTTTTATGCAAGGATAAATGTAAAGTCTTATCCTTGGGTTCAAAAACTCAGTTTCACAAATAGAAGATAGGCAAAAGTATAGGCAGGAAGTCAAAAGTATGACATGGCGGCCAAAAAAACTTCTGCAGTCTTGGATAGTGTTATCAATCAGTCAGTCAATCAACAAGTATTTATTAGACACCTAACGTGCCGGGTAGTGTAGTAGACATCCTGGGGGCCACAAGTACAATCCCTTCTCTCAGTGAACTTATATTCTATTAATTACGAGAGGGGGTTGTTTTTGTTGTTCAATAGTGTCTGACTCTTTGTGACCCGATTAGGGGTTTTCCTGGCAGAGATACTGGAGTACTTTGGCATTTCCTTCTCCAGCTCATTTTACAGATGAGAAAACTGAGGCAACCAGGGTGGAGTGACTTGCCTAGGGTCACACAGCTAGTAAGTGTCTGAGGCCAGATTGAACTTCAGAAGATGAGTCTTCCTGATTCTAAGCCTGGCACTCTATCCACTGTGTCATCTAGCTGCTCCTATGAAAGGGTAACATTCAGAATTACTGGGGAGTTAAGAGTCTTGTTGCCCTCTGCCCTTATCAGACCCTTTCTGGAGTACCATATCTTTTGGAAAGACACTGATAATCTGGAAAGCATCCAGAGGTCATCCAAGATGGTGAGAGATCTCAAGATTTTACCACAGGAGTTTTAGTTGAAGGAACTGGGGATGGATGGATGGATGGATAAGTGAAAGGGCAAATGAATGAATGGGTGGGTGGGTGGGTGGATGGATGGATGGATAAATGGAGAGATGGATGGATAAGTGAATGGATGGACAGATGGATGGATAGATGGAAGGCTCAGGGAGGACATGGTAGTTGTCTTCAGGTATCTGAAGGACTGTCACCAGCCTAAGGGGGGTAGACATGTTTTGCTTGGCTCCAGAGGACAGAATTAGGAGCGATCAGGAATAAGTGAATAAAGGAAGATGCTGGCTCTCAATAAAGAGAAGCCTCCTAATGCTGAGTGGGTCCCAGAAGGTAATCGAAGTCTCCTCACCTGTAATCTTCAAGCAGAGGTTGGATGGCCACTTGTGAAGGACAGGGTAGAGAGGGTTCTCCATCAACCAGAGTTTGGCCTGGATGGCCTGGAAGGCCGACTCCTTTCTAGCTCTTGAGATTCTACAATTCCATGACTTTGTGATTCTGTGATGGGAAGTTCAGGGCCCTTCTGCTGCCTTGCCAGCCCACACTTCCACCTAAGAGTCATCATGATGTAGGGAACCTTCCAAAGTCCATGAATAGAACAGAGATCCTTAGAGAACGTAAGAGCTGCTATTGGTTTTGGTTTCCTACAGTTTATCTCTGCATTTTTTATTGACATTGAAAATCTGTAGTCTGTGGTTTCATTTGAGATTCTGTTTCTAACTATATTTGTTTACTTGATGACTGGTATTTGTCAAATTTGCAACTGAAAGATTCTCACATAGAATGTAAGCTCCTGAGGGCAAGGATTGGCTGACTTTTTTTCCTTTGGCCACTGTCCAGCAGAGAGTAGGTGATTCATAATACTTGTTGACTGACTGATAAAGGTGATTCTGGTTCCTTCAAGGATGTCCTAACAAAGCCCAAACTGTAGCTGGGGAGACGTTAAGGAGGAGCTGGAAATGGCCTGTTGTTCAAGGACCAGCCTAAATAAGTATGGAAGGGGTCATCCCAGGTCTGGCTGCCTATTTTCTCAGCCACTGAAGCTCAGGAAAAGCTGTCCAGTGAGGTAGGGGGCAGGGGAACCCACACCAGCAAAATCACAGAAGTACTAAGTGCCTTACCAAGATGATGATAGTGAAAGAAAATAAATTTTTAAAAGAAAAGAAGGGAAATGCAGCAGGTCAGGTATAAGAAGGAGACTGTGCAAAGGAGTACCTGGTATTGAACTCTGTTTGTTCTGTGGCACCAGGAAGCCTTGAAGTTAGTGGTTCATAATGAGGATCTCCCTCTGGTGCCATGGCCACCGTCACTCTCTGTCCATAGCTGGGAGGAACCCAGTGTCGGGAGAAGGCTCTTGCCTGAGACATTTCTTCTCTAGGGGAGAAAAAGACACAACATTTATTCCCTGCACTCACTACACAGGGCACCTCAAACTGCCAAAGCTCAGAACTCCTTGGAGTCACCATTTAATTCAGCCCAGTCCAAATGTTCTCCACAAACATCTCCTGGGTTCTAAGCCTTGTTCTTTGTGCTTTTAGTGCCTGCCCTCATGGAGCTTATGATCTACTGAGAATTGTTTGTGGTTGTGGTTGTGGTTGTGGTTGTGGTTGTGGAGATACAAGATATGTGAAAAGAAAGATGGTAGAAAAGAGAGTTGATGGGCAAAGGAGTCTAGACAGAATTCTCCAGGAAAACTGAGGGTCTAGGTCAAAAGGAGAGATTGTTTTCAGCTGGAAGAATCTGGGAAAGTTTGTAGCAGGAGGCAGGTGTCTGAATTGGGCAATAAGAGAAAGAAATATTTCACCAAGGAGAAAATACGAGGGTGTGGGGAGAATCTGTGGGAAGCCCCAGAGGCTGCAGATGACTGGCCAAGATCAGGGAAGAGCTAGTGTCTAGTTTGTCAGGGGTGTTGTGTGAAAGTAGGACAGCAAAGGTTAGCAGCAGCCAGATAGTGGGGCATGTTTATGAGAGTCCAGATAGGGAGACTATAGCTTATCCCATGAGTCATAAGGAGCTACTGAGGGTTCTGACATGGTCTGGTCTATATTTTAGGGGCAACGTTCAGGTAGCTGAGATGGAGTGGAGATGGGAGCATCTGGAAGCAGAGAGGTCAGCTAGGATACTGCCTCTGTGGTCCAGGTGAGAGGGGATGAAGGTGTGAATGAGAGTAGTGAGAGTGTGTGTGTGTGTGTGTGTGTGTGTGTGTGTGTGTGTGTGTGTGTAGAGGTAGGAAAGAGAGGTCACTGGCTCCCCCTTCTCCCTCCCTCCACCTTCTCCCTCCCTCCCCCCATCCAATCAAGTGTCAAGTCAATTCGACAGACATTTATCCATGCTGAGCTCTGTGAGGTCATCAGAGACCATAGCATCCCAGAACCAACTCTTGTCCCATCTCTACCTGAGCAGGAATCCCCTCTGCCCGAGAACATCCCTAATCCGTGGCCATCTGGCCTCTGCTTGAGAGGACGCCCCCCTCCTCTCCACTCTGAACCTTACTTTCTTCATCTATAAAATGGGTATACTGACATGTTTGCACTACTGACCTCCCTGCATTGTTGTGAGGAAAGTTGGTCCATCATCCAACAAGCACTTATGAAGTGTTTACCCTATAAATCCCCACCTCACACTTTCTGTGTAGTCTGTCACCAAGTCCTCCTCTACTTCTTACTCACAATGGGGAGGGGTCATTCTAGCAAGGCCCGAGGACTGGCAGGTTCCACTGAGCTCCAAAAGAACTCTAATGATTCCCAAAACAACATGAGCTTGCTTCCCCTGGGCCAGGGAAGGCATATAAAAAGGCGCTTTCACCGTGACTTTCCAGGCTTACATCTCACTTGCCCACACAGTCTAGGGGAGCAGCGACAGCGGGGATCAAGCTTGAGACTAATCACCAAATCAGATAGCAACAACAGGGCACAGATGTCTTATCTTGTGATGGTGCCTGACTGCAGAGATGCATTTCTTTTCTTCTCTTTCTTTTTTAAATAGTTTACTGTTTGCCAACAGAAAGGAAGGAAATGTGATCTAGCATCAGGCAGCCATTTGGCCCCTACCCAGCCCACTGTATCAGGCCTGAGCCCCAAACCTGTGTGGACATTATCCTCTCAGCTCGTCCTGCCTTGCACTGGTCACTTCTCTCCATATTCCTCATAACCAACATTTCTCATGCCCTTGATGTACTATGATTTTGTTCTCCCATTCCCCAATCAGGAACATATCTTCTTTCCTGCTTTTTGTTATTAGCAGACAGACCCCTGGACTTAGAATCAAGAAGATCTGAGTTCAGATCCTCCCTCAGACACTTACTTGCTGGGTGATCTTGGGCAGGTCACTACTCAGTGCCTCAGTTTCTTCATCTGTGAAACGAGGGGATTGGACTCAATGACCTAAAGACCCTTCTGCCTCTGGGATCACAGTCACAGATTCCTGTGATTTGATTCATGTCTGTGATCCTATGTAGACTTTGACACATATGGGCTCTTTCTTCCTGATTTTGACCTCCCTAGGGCATAAAGCCAGTTTGAGGATCCCCATATAACTTTTCTCCCATAATTCCAAAATGTTTTTCAGAGCAGTTGGACAAAGCTTCCCACAGCCCCTTCACCATCACCTTGGCCCATCTTTGCCATTTCCTTTCCTACAGAATGACACTGGGCGAGAGAGTCAGAGCCCACAGTGACCTAGACAGGAAAGAACACTGGACTGAATCTGACAGGATTAAATCTAGTTATCAGCTAATATAAAATTTTACCCTTTGAGTTTTAAAAAATCAACTTCCCAAGTGCAAGATGGGAAAGCCTGGTTAAATAACAGCTTTCCTGAAAAAGATCTTAGGGTTTGAGTGAATCACAAGCAAGCTCACTGTGAGTCAGCAGTGGAATGTAGTAGCCAGGAAAGTTCATGGGACCTTGGGCTGCACTGAGCCAGGCAGAGTGACCAGGAAGAAGAAAGGGCCCTCTGCCCTGGCTGGACCATTCCAGGAGCCAAGTTCTCAGCTCTGGACACGTTAGGAAGAGCTTTAACATGTGGGGAAACAGACCCAGAAGGGTAAAACACCTAAAGCTGGGGGACCAGAGCAGAGCTCAAGGGACTGAAAGGCTCTTGGATGGAAGGGGGATCCAACATGCTCTGAGCTAGATGTCTGGAAAAACTTCCTGGCCCAAGGGGCCTGGGCTGCCCCAGCTTTCTCCTAATCAACAGTCTGTGCAGTTAGGGAGCTAGTGAGGTCAACACCTGACTTCATAGATGAGTAAACTAAGGGCTCTTTCCCAAGTCACCCTTGCAGGGTGGAACTGGAGCCCAGCTCCCCTGCCCCCTCCTCCCAGAATCCTCCCCATGAATAGTGACTCTCTGGATGACCTCTGGGACCTCAGCTCCCTCCCTGGACTGGAGGGTCTCCTGGGGCTTCCCCAGTACTAATCCTATGACCCTAAACTGTGCCCAAAAATTATACTGCCTGTTTTTGTACCAGCGTAGGGGGTGGAGCACTGGTGAAGAACCCCCAGAAACCCTGGGCCCAGGTCTCTAGCTTGAGGCATCCCAGCTGTATGACCAGGGGTAAATCTTGGGGCCCCCAGAGTAGCTCTCTCAGACTGTAAGTTACAGATGAGGTGCCAATCTGCATTGGTGAAGGGAGTTTTTCATCTGAGAGTTCCCTGTACTGGTGACATCGCAGGTCCCACCTCCCCCACTCTTAGCGCCAGATCCTCTCCCATTAAAAGAAAGCATAGCCCTAGATGCTGCTTCCACCTCCCCAGCTCAGAGCTCAGAAGCACCAGGGACACATGAGCGTGGGGGGACCTCAGGATGGCTGGAGAGAAGGCCCGCTGGGAGCCTCTTCTCAGGGGAAGGGAGTTTTCCATCTCAAAAACAGGAGGAGCCGTGGCAGGTCCCCAGGAGCTATCCAGGAGCCAGGCCTGCATCTGCCCCCCAGGAACACTGAACACAGAAAGACAATGAACATATGAGACCCTGGGTCGGCTGAACCAGACGTGTCAACAAACTCCCCTCGGCGCCCAGTGCCAGGACAAAGGCCTGAAGGCTGACAGATGCTACCTCACACCTGTTTGGATAATACCTTCCTCCCACAAGCTAAAAAAGAAACCGTCACATATGAGCTCATGAGCATCTGAGTCTCCCAGCACCGCCCCACCCCCACTTTAGCTCCCCCTTTCTCCTCTGGACCAGCCCAGCCTGTCTGAAAGCCAGGGCCAGGGGCATGTGAACAAAAGGGGCATTGATAACCACACTTGGTGAGGCGGACTCTCTAAGGCCCAGACATGGAGACACTGGCTGGAAGGGTGGCCAGTCTGCACAGTTACCACCCTGCCCAGGAAGGGGCCCCGCCCTGGAGTGTAGACGAATTTGGAGCTTGACTGGGAGAAACTTAAGAAGGCCCCAGCCTGTACCCACTGCACCTGTTCTAATCCATCTGGGCCCCGAGAGCATCCACATTTGCCAACAAGGTCTCACCAGCCTTCTTGTGACCTGCTTTCTGAGGCCCAGTCTGACAGGGTCTGCAATCATTAAGTCAAGAGTGAACCCTGGGGCCTGGAAGTCGTCCATCATCCTCCCCACATCACCCCAAAAAACAAAACCCCCATCCCTCAGGGCCTCTAAGGTTTGCTAAGTCACAAAGAAGGAAAGGGGCTTGTGCTTAGACAAGTTAGCAGTGTGGAACAGGGCATGCGAACTCACCCCTGTTAGGACTACGAGTTTGTCTGACCATTCTGGAAAACAACTGGAAACTAAGTGGGGAAAGTTACCCAACGTTCATCCTTTAATGCAACGATCGCCCCACAGATGTCAAAGGCTGTTCAGACAGAAAGATCCCAGAATGTTCACACTGTGGGGGGACTCCAGAGGCCACTGAGTCCAGCCCTTTCCTGCCAAACCTAAGGCTCCTCCCACTATCCTATGCTACTTTTGACATATAAATAAATAGACGAATATATTAATGTACACACATGTAAACATGTATGTGTCACATTCTGCAGTTTGCAAAGACCCGTGCAGCAGGTCATTCAGATATCACTGTACCCATTTGGTAGATGAGGAAACTGAGGCCCCAAGAAGAGCAGCCAGTCCAGATCTCAGACTCAGGGGTCCTGGCCACAACACCTGAGCTCTCTCTCCATTGCACCCCACTGCCTCTAAAATTCACGCGAGGACAGATTACAGAAGACATTTCTGTTGTGAGAAGCTGGCTCATTGTGCCTGTTTGTTAGGAGAGAACGTGCCTGTGGGAATGTGCTTGGCTGGAGGTCATTCCTCTGACAACCAGTCATCCTGTTGACCATCCAGCCGTACAGCAGAGGATGCAGTCATGCCCTAGGAGAGAGGCCAGCCAGCCCCGGCTGCTGCTGCTGCTTCCTGGCACCTACCTCCGGACTTAGCAGATGATGGTCAGAATCTGATGACTTATTATGAGATGAGCTGGGTTACCCCTCTCATTTTACAAAAAGGGACACTGAGGCTCAGAGTCAGGCAGCAACTAGACTGAGCTCACACAGCCAGGAGGGGACCAAGTTCCTGCTTTGGAGTTCAATGTCCTGCTGGGTATAACGAGCCTGCCCTGGTCACTTGTGGCTCTGTGACCCTCTGAGCACTAGCAAGGAAAGGAGAGGCCTCCAGACTGGACAGGAGTCTCTTGGCTCTGCTCCAAACCCCTGCCCACCCTGACACATCCCTCTACCTCTGAGTTCCATGGGTGTCTTCCTCAGGGAGCCTCGGCTTTGAGGAAGGGCCCTCCAAGCCTGTCATCCTTGGTCCTTCCCTCCTGGTTCTGCTTTGACTCTCCCAACATCACTGTCCCACCCCCAACCCCACCCCTGCTACCACCCTACTTAAGTGTAAGCTTCTGGAGGGCAGGAACATTTGCGTCCCCAGTACGGAGCACAATGCCTGGCACATAGCAAGCCCTCAGTAAGAGCTTATGGCCCACCCTGACTGATCTATGACTGAACTTGGCCTGGGGAATTCCCATGGAAGGAAACTCCTGTCAAATCAGTCAGCCAAGCTAACAGGTATTTATTAAGCCTACTGTGTACCACACACAACACTGTGGTTTGCTCTGGAGATGGAGAAGCAGCAAAATCACATTCTCAAGTTTCATGGGGAGACAAATGCAAACAAGTCTGTCTGTACAGGAGAGATGGGGCCTGTTGGAGATCTTCTCATGGGGAAGATAACGGGGGAAGGCTGTGCTCCCCAGTGCAGGGCAGCGCTCTCTTACAGCAGGGCCCTTCCTTGGGTGAAACTTAGGGTCCTCATTGGATGCCTCAGAATTGTGCTTTTAAAGGCATAAAATCAAATATATCAGATTACAAAGGAAACCAAGTATAATGAAATGCAATTCTCAATATATTTTTTTAAAACACAAGCTCACCAACTCCAGGTTAACACTGCCCCCACAAAGTCACTTACTCAGTGCCACACATCTAGTATATACTCCAGGTGAGCCCAAGTCTTCCTAGTTGTAAGGCCAGCTCTCTCCCAACCAGGCTCCCCAGCATGGGCTTTGGACACTTCCTGCGTTTAGTGTGGTTGGCACTCAGATGAGTGACTGATGTCCATGTACACCTATATTCTGTACATGAAATCCTCCCGGCTTGGCAGGACCTGGCCCAGTTCGCCCTCTGATGGTCACAAACCCAGGGCTGCCTCCATGCTAAGACCAGGCATCTGAGTTAGATCTGCCAATGTCCATAACTGGCATTATTAACCCAAAGACTTTGTGGCCAGATAACCAAGATGCTAAGAATTGTGTGTCATCCTAGGAAATCAAGGACTGGATGAGATGACTCTAAAGTCCTTTCTCTCTCGTAGAATATGTGATTCTGTCATTTAACAGTCAAAGTCCAAACTGGGGGCCTGAGGCTAGCAAGGCACATATATGAGCTTTCCTGCATGCATGTTGTGACATGTTTTACCTGTGCAGCGAGGCTGGCAGGGAAGTTCTCAGTTTGATAACTGACATGTGGATCTAACAGAACTGACCTCCCTGAGGAAAAGAAAGTGCTTGGGAAAAGTCCTGAAAAGACACAGGGCTCTGTTATTCCTCGATTGGTCTCCCAAAGCCAGATGGGCAGAACTGGAGAGGAAGCAACTGGGACTCTCTACTGCCTAGAAGAGTGAGAGGGCAGAGACTGCCTCTGGCTGCTGTGCCTCCAAAGAGGAGACATTCAGGATGGGCTCCCATTTCCCTTGGGGACCAGAAGGGAAGAGTGAGAGACAGGGTTCTTAAGGGTAAAGGAGAGCAGAGCCCAGAGGCTGCCATTCTCCTTGGTCCACAGCAGGGAGGAGACACCATCTGAGCTATGCTCTGAGGCAGAATAAACCCAACCCCAGGGAAGAGAACAGTTCTGGAAACTCTGATCCTTCACATCCTACTTCTGGGGATTTCTCATGTCAGTCAAGTCTGACTCTTCGTGACCCCATTTGAGTTTTCTTGGCAAAGATACTGGAGTGGTCTGCCACTTCCGTCTCTGACTTATTTTACAGATGAGGAAACTGAGGCACCGAAGGGATGTGAAGATGAAAGGTGAAGACAGTAAACATCAGGGCTCAGACCTGCACCCAGGCGCTCTGACTTCAAATCAATAAAACAACCATCTGACTTCCCCCTCAGCAACCCCAGGCCCCTCGGCTCTAACCTGTTACGTTTAGCCCCTTACTATGTGCTTGTAGATGGCTTGATTAGCCCCTAAAGGTGGTCCCCCACATCCCCCCAGGCAGCCCTAGGCCAGACCCTAAACCTCCTGACCTGATTCACACCCAGAAATCTGCAGCTGCCCTAAGGGCTGGGAGTCTGCCATCTGCCAGGGGAAGCAAATACAAATTTACAAGGGAAAACAGGGGGCCGAACCAGGGGAATTTGCATCTTCTACCACCCAGGGGAGCCGGCAGACACCCTGGCCAGTCGGAGTCTGCCTTTTGGCAGCTGACCAGGAGCCGCTAGACCAGCCAGAGGAAGAAGGATGATCAGAATTGTCATTCCCCTGAAATCCTGCCATGTGCCCATTCACTTCTCTGGACTTTGTTTCTTCTATAAAATGAGAACTTTGGACAAGATGATTTGCAGGGCCCTTCCTGGGCCCACCAGTGGCACAGCTGATAAAATGCTGGCCACAGGGAGTCCTGAGTTCAATGCCTGCTTCAGACTGGCAAGGTGAGCTTGGCAAGCCACACAGCCTCCATTCTCTCATCTGAATAATGTAAGGACAAAAGCACATACTTCGCAGGGTTATCGTGGAGATCAAATATGCAAACCTTCAAGTGCCACATAAAAGCTAATGACGGTGACATCTGTGGCCCTCTCACTCCATCACGGCTGGAGGTCCCTTGCAGCTCTAGTTGTGTGACTCCGAAACCTGAGAAGATCCCTGGAGCTGCTGCCCAAGGTTTATGCTCCAGCCTCCCAACAACCAGGGGGATGCACATCCTTCAACAATTTGCGCCCAAAGACCTGTTTATTGAATCAATAACTGCTGTCCTTTTCTGGGGTGGAAGCCAATCAGAGGCTGGAGGAAGAATTCAGTTAGGTTTAAAATAATAAAACCGAGCACAAATAATCACCCAGACGTGGGGCTTCCTAAGCAGTCCCTGCACTTCCTGCCTACTAAGGAGGACAACAGTCTGACAGCTGAGTCCAGTCCCATTGAGTCTGGATAGCCCCAGACTCCCCATCTTCCTTTCCACTTCCATGACCACCCCACAGCAGGAGATACTTGAGCCTGGAGCCAGTAAGAGGCAGTGCTGTGTTCTTCAGGCCCCCAGTGCCTCCCACAGCATCTGACATATAGTAGGTCCTTCATACATGCCTATGGATTGATTGATTCTAGGGAGGGAGACAAGGTTCATGCAATTATTCTTTTTGTAGATGAGAACACTAAGACTCAGAGAGGGGGACGTTACTTGCTAAAGGTCAGCTTTGGAGACAGAAGCAAAACAGGCCCTGAGTCAGGAAGCTTGCATTCCACTCAGAGACACAGTATGGTCAGTGTCTGAGTCTGGCCTGGGATACTGGCCAGAGACGTGGGACCCTGCTAAAAGCCTTCCACTTCAATGAGACTCTTTCCTCAAATGAAACACAAGCTCTTCACTACCTGCCTCACAGGGTTGACATCAGAATCCAGTAGGCTGAGCTAGACGCTGCAGAATATGGGTCTTCCTGGTGCATGTGCATGCAATATACATACATACAGACACATACACACCCAGGTCTTCAAATCTGACTTTAAAAACATTTCATTTGATGTCTTTTGTTTTTATGGCACTTTCATTCCTAAATATATCCTTGCTCACGAATAGTTTCCCTATCAGATCTATGAAGAAGTGGGAATTTGTTACCAAACAAGAGATAGAGAACATTGTGAAATGCAAAATGGATGGTTTTGATTACATTAAATTGAAAAGTTTTTGCACAAACAAAGCCAGTTCAACCAAGATTAAGAGAAAAACAGAAAACTGGGAAAGAATTTTTACAACCAGTATCTCTACTAAAGGCTTCATTTCTTTTTTTATTAATTTATTTGTTTTCAGCTTTTATCGCTTCTGTAAGTTTTAAATTTTCTCCCTCTCGTCTCCCTCTCCAAGATGATATGCAATCTTATAAATTCTGCACATACATTCTTATTACACACATTTTCACATTAGTCATATTGCATAGAAGAATTAAAACAAGTGGGAGAAACCATGAGAACAAAAGAAAACATAGCATAAGAGAAAATAGTCTGCTTCATTCTGCATTCCATACAATTGCATAAGTTCTTTCTCTGGATGTGGAAGGCATTTTGCATCGAGTCCTTTGGAAATGTTTTAGGACCTTGCATTGCTTTGAAGGGTTAAGTCTATCAGAAACAGTCCTCGCACACTCTGGCTATAACTATGTAGAATGTTCTCCTGCTTCTACTCCTTTCACTCAGCATCAGTTCATATAAGTCTTTCCAGGCTTCTCTGAAGTCTTTCTGTTCATCATTTCTCACAGCACAATAGTACTCCATTACACTCATATACCGCAACTTGTTCAGCCATTCTCCAGTTGATGGGCATCCCCTTGACTTCCAGTTTTTGGGCACCACAAAGAGGGCTGCTATAAATATTTTTGTACATGTGGGACCCTTTCCCATTTTTATGATCTCTTGGGGATACAGTCCTAGTAGCGATATTGCTGGGTCAAAGGGTATGCACATTTTTGTAGCCCTTTGGGCTTAGTTCCAAATTGCTCAGTTCAGAAATGAAGCCTCATTTCTAAAATATATAGAGAACTGAGTCAAATTTATAAGAATGTAAGACATTCCCTAATTGATAAATGGTCAAAGGATATGAACAGGCAGTTTTCAGAGGAAGAAATTAAAGCTATCTATAGTCATATAAAAAATGCTCTAAATCATTATTGATTAGAGATGCAAATCAAAACAACTCTGAGGTTACCACATCCCACCTATCAGATTGGCAAACATGACAGAACAGGAAGATGATAAATGTTGGAGAAGATGTGGGAGAGTTGGAACACTAATTCATTGTTGGTGGAACCGTGAGCTGATCCAACCATTGTGGAGAGCAATTTGGAACTACGTCCAAAGGGCTACAAAAATGTACATACTCTTTGACCCAGCAATATTGTTTCTAGGACTGTATCCCCAAGAGATTGTAAAATGGGAAAGGGTCCCACATGTACAAAAATATTTATAGCAGCCCTCTTTGTGGTGGCCAAGAACTGGAAATCAAGGGGATGCCCCTCAACTGGGGAATGGCTGAATAAATTGTGGTATCTGAATGTAATGAAATACTATTGTGCTGTAAGAAATGATGAACAGGAAGACTTCAGAGAGGCCTGGAAGGACTTATATGAACTTATGCTTAGTGAAAGGAGCAGAAGCAGGAGAACATTCTACATAGTAACAGCCACAGTGTGCGAGGACTGTTTCTGATAGATTTAGCCCTTCACAGCAAAGCAAGGACCTAAAACATTCCCAAAGGACTCAAGACAAAATGTCATCCATATCTACAGAAAGTACTATGGAATCAGAACGCAGAATGAAGCAGATTTTTCTCTTGTGTTTTGTTCTCATGGTTTCTCTCATTTGTTTTAATTCTTCTATGCAACATGACTAATGTGAAAATGTATTTAATAAGAATGTATGTGTAGAACTCATAAGACTGCATGCCGTCTTGGGGAGTGAGGGGAGAGGGAGGGAAGGGAAAGGGAGGGGGAGAAAATTTAAGACTTATGAAAGTGATTGTTGCAAACTGAAAACAAATTAATTTAAAAAAAAAAAAAGAAATGATGAGCAAGTGGACTTCAGAAAAACCTGGAAAGACTTATCTGAACTGATACTGAGTGAAGTGAGAAGAACCAGGAGAACACTGTACACAGTAACAACCACAGTGTGCGATGACTAACTTTGATAGACTGAGCTTTTCTCCACAGTGCAATGATCTAAGACAACTCCAAAAGGCTCATGAAGGAAGGAAAACGCCATCTCCATCCAGAGGAAGAATCTGGAGTCTGAATGCAGATGGAAGCAGACTATTTCCTCTCCTTTTCTTTTGCTGTTTTGTTTTGTATTGTTATATTCCTTCTTTCTCTGGGTTCCTCCTGTTAGTTCTAATTCTTCTTTACATCATGACTAATATAAAACTATGTTTAACATGAATGCACAAGTAGAGCCCTATCATATTGCACACCATCTTGGGGAGGGGGGAGGAAGAAAAGGAGAAAATCTAAAACTCAAAATCTTATGGAAGTAAAAGTTGAAAACTAAAAATAAATAACTGTAACTTTTGAAAATATCTATGCTTACTCCCTTTCCCTCACAGTGTTTGTTTCTTGGTACCAAACAATAAAAAAGAGAAAAAGAAGCAACTTTAATATGTTGAATTGGCTTTGCTCTTACCCAAAGTTAAGTTCCTAACAAATTACTTTTTTTTAAAGCAATGGTTAGAAGCCCTAGATTGAAAAGGGGAAAAGAGACCTTTGTTATCATCTAGCTCAACCTCTTCCTTTGACAAAGGAAGAAACTCTGAGGCCCAGAGAAAGAATAGAACCTGACCAAAGGCACCCAGCAAGTTGGTGCCCCATTCTCTCTTCCCAACAGCCTAGTCTCATTTTACAAACAAGGAAACTGAGATTCAGCAAGCAGCCTGGCCAGTCATACAGCTAGCTAGACAGTGGCAGAGCCAGGAGTCAAACCAAGTCTTCTGGTCAAAAATACAGAGCTCTCTCCACCATACTAGGCTGTCCTCAACTGAAACCTAGCTCTCTTGAAGCAAATGGATGGATAATCACTTACAGAAGAACAGTGAGGAGGGAGCCACGCCCAGGTAGATTTCTCGGTTTCCAGGAGGACAGGTGTTGGTTCCTTGCAACTCTCCCTTGGCCTTTCAAATCAGTAGGACTCGTGTTTGGGCTGGGAGGGATGGCTACGATGTTGCTTGAAGCCACCACTCCCCACTCCCCACCCCCACCCCCAGCCAAGAAATATCCTGAAGGGACGATCAAGAGAGATCCAGAGAGGAACTTTAGAGCCTTCAGTACTCAGGATTTTCACTGAAAATTGTGAAAAATGGTTCAGACACTAGTGAGTTGCTTAATCTTGCCATTATCTATAAACATCCTCCTTCTGTAGTCCAGGATTCTGACATCCGTGTAACTCCCCACAACCTTCTACCTTTCCAGGGTTCCCTGTGCCTTGGCTCTCTCAAGCTGTTAGTCTCTGATCTCCCTGCAGCTGTTGTAGGCCAGCACCCCTGCTCTGGCCTGTTTTCCCTCTTGAGCATCTCTGCCTATTTGTTTCCCTGATCATCTTGACACTATCCTCAGGCCATGCAGGCCTTGTCCTCCTTGTTCTACAGAAGAATCACTTGCCAAACCCCAGTCCTGGATCGTTGCCATCATCTGCTGCTTTCTCTCCTGCTCATGTGCTGCTAGAGCAGAAAAAATGAAAAACAGGGCTGACTGGGGCCCCTCAAATTTGTGATACATAATCTCAACTGGACCCTCATTGCAGCCAGTCAATCCTGTCACACCTTCCTTGTGGACTCAGTCTCCCCCTCACCAAGGCAACTCCTCCAAACCTGTCCTCTTCATTTCCCAAGCTTCAGCTCCCCCCACCCCAGCTGAGGACCCCACCTGGTAAAAATGGCAGCTGTTCACCGAGAGTCCTTTCCTCTTTCCTCCTCCTCAATTCACATCATTCGGACATCTTCCCCCACTCTCTCCTCTCTCCCTCCCACCTGTCTTACATGATGAGATAGCCTTTCTCCTACACGCACCTTTGAATCTATCCATTCTGTCTTCTCCAGCAGACTTCATCCATTCTCAGCTCCACTGTCCCTAATCTCCAGTCTCTCCCTACCTAATGGCTCCTTCCCTGATGCCTCCAAACATGCCCATACCTTCCTCACTTAGGTCATCTCAACTCTACAAATTGCCCTCTCTCTCTCTTCCCCTTCTTGGCTAAACTTGGCTTGAAAATGGTCTAGACTTGGTGCCTTCATTTCCTCTTCTCTTACTTAGCTTTAAGCCCTTTTCAGTCTGGCTTCAGACCTCCTTGATCATCAGAAGCTGCTGTCTCCAGCGTCACCAGTGGGCTCTTCTATGCCTCATCTAATGACCGTTCCCCATCCTCCCTTTAGCCTTCTGCAGACTCTGACTCTCAGTTACTCTCTCTTGGATTCTCCCCATAGTCAATAAGCTTCAGTGACTTCCTTCAGGATCAAACAAAACCTCCTGTTGGGCACATAAAGCCTTTCCCATCCTCCTAGTCTTTATTCCCCACCAGTCCCTTTAGGATCTGGCAATGACTTCTCACCATTACTCTTATATGTTCTCTCTCTCTCTCACCTCCTTGCCTTTGCCCTGGCTGTCACCCCTGCCTGGAATGCCTTCCTTCCTCACCTCTGCCACCTGGCATCCTTTAAGATTTAGCTCAAAACCCAACTTCTGCAAGAGGCCTTTCCCGCTCCTCACCACCACCCAGAGCCTTCTTTCTGAGATGCTCTTCCATCTGTATGTATCTTATATGGACAAGGTTGTTTGCACACACTCTCCCTTACTAGACTGTAAGCAGGGGTCACCTTCTTGCCTTTCTGTGTCCCCCAGTGCTAAGCACACAGTTCCAGGAACATAAGGATTGAATAAATGCTTGTGGACTGACTTCACTGACTTGTAAAGAGAAGGGAATGACATTCTTTGAAGTTGTCTGCTATGTGCACATCTGGACCAAAACCTTAGTTGTACACCCACACACCCCCTCCCCACGATGGCCACCCACACCCTTCCTTGAGGGGAAAAACAAATAACCCACCAGGAGCTCTATTTTTACCTTTCCTCTGCAACGGCATTGTAGCCACTGAGTAATTGCCCAAGGCCCCATGCAAATGGAACAGCTGCCCTGAGGGGAGCCCCTACCCCACATAGTGTGTCACAGAAAGTCCCCTTCAGCCCGCCTACTCACCAAGGCAGAAATTAGAAAGAGAAAAGGCCAGACTTTGGCGTCCCTGCCCATCACCCCAGCACTCCCAAGCTGTGAACTTTGATGTCAAGATTGGGCTGTGGTTCCTCTGCCAGGAACCAGCTGTGTGACCTTGAGGAGCCTCCCTGGGCCCATTTCCTCCTCAGAAAAGGTGAGTCCTAAGTCCTTCCTGGCTCTGACATTCTATGCTCTAAGGCCCCTCTCAATTCTAGCATTCCATGTTGGAAGGTCCCAGCTCCGACATTCCCATTCTTAGATCTCTGATGCTCCTAGGCAAAATACATCTTCAATACCAGACACCAGACAGCTTTCTTAGGTGGATACAGGGCACCCATGCCCTTTCCCACTGAGGCAGCCCTTCACAGTTATGTTGGGCCCAACTGGATTGAAGCAGAGTCTCTGAATCTCAGATCAGATGAGCATACTGAGCATCAAGCCCAACTGACACAGGACTGCGCTCATGACAGTGGCCAGCTCATGATGGTTCTCACATGGTTGTGAGAATCTGCACTTTAGAAACTGACCAGTGCTGCAGATCAGGGCTTGATTTCTTGATGATCTAGACTTCAGGAATTGAATAAAATGCCTATGAAACCTAAAAGTGTGTTGTGCATATGTTTTCTCTCGGTTATTAAATCCTGCAGCCTCCAGATTCACATCATCCCCAAGGCGGGCCCTTGAGACAGACTTGATTGCCATTACACTGATGTCAAAGTTAGATCTGCCTCTCTGCCCACTGCCCTGGTCAGGCAGAAGGAGGCTAATCCACCTTTCCCATGACATAGTGTTCAGGGTCCCCTGAGCCTTTTCTTCTCCAGGATAAATGCCCCAGTACTATTAGGCTTCTGATCCCTCCTCACATGGCATCTCTCAGAGGCTGACAGTAGCAACTGAAGGAACATAAGATTCTGGGTCAGGAGGCATGGGGATCTGGGAGCTGGAGAGGTCTTGGGAGGGCAAAGAGCCCAACCCAACTCTGATCAGGAGCCCTACCTTCCATAGCATCCTGGCAGCTGGGCAGCTGGCTGTCCACCCATTCTTTTTAGGTCTCTGGGAATGAGAGACTCACTTCTCCCTGAGGCAGTCCCTTCCACTTTGGATAGCGGAGATTGCCTGGAAGGATTTCCTGCTGCTGCCAATATCTGCCCTTCTGCAGCTGCCTCTGCCAAATCTAAGGTTAGGAAGAACCAACCATCCTCCATGTGGCAGTATTTTGAAACACTGAAGATGGCCTCCCACTCCCTCCGTGACTGAGATGACCAGAAGAGACCTGACCTCAGTCAACCTTCTCTCTATACTTTGGGTGGCGTAGTGGAGACAGGAGGCCCGAGTTTGAGTCCCTGTGATGACTCTTTCTAGGGGGATCTTGGGTAAGTTATTCCACCTTTTCACTCTCTAAGTTACCTTAAAAACCATCTATTCATTATGTGCCTGGCACTGGAAACAAGAGGACAAAAAATCCAACCAGACCCTTCTCTCAAGCAGCTTCCAGCCTAGCTTTCTAGGCCTGTTTCTTCCTCTGCAGACTAGGAATCATTCTACCTGCTCTGCTCCCCACCCCAGGGCCATTGGGAGAATTCAGCGGGATAATGAATGTTGGAGCTGGCTAGAGAGCCAGCAAGCTGTGGGTTCGAGTCTCTCCTCTGACACATCCTGTCTGGAGGTTGTGGAAAGTAAACTGGAGGCTGGGGGCAGTGACTCAGGAGATCATACCAAGAGCTGCTTCCCCCCCACCCCAGGAAATTCCCAGCCTTCTTGCCTTCTCTTCTCATAGGGCTCTCCCTTTATCACTCCAAGCGCTGACTGAGCATAAGAAAATTCAGGAGAACCAAATGAGACACTCTCGCTCCCAAATACCCTGTCCTTTTGAGCTTATAGGAGTTAAAGCTGGCAAGGGCTGGAGAGATTTATCAAGCCCTTTCCTCTTACATTAGAAGAAACTGGAGCCCAGAGAGAAGGGACTTGCCCAAGATGAGAGAGGGAGAAAGTCACTCAGTCAGGTTTGAACCCAGATCTCTCCTGACTCCAAGTCCACATCCCCATCCATCTTCAACAGGGAATGTCAGGCCTGAAGGAGGCCTCAGAGATCTAGTGAACTGTCATTTCACAGTTAAGGAAACCAAGACCCTGAGAAAAAAGAAGGAATTTACCCAAAGTCAAGTAAGTGGGTTTGAGAGAGCTGGGGTTCAAACCCACATCCTCTGACCCAAAATCTGGAGCCCTTTCTCCTCAGTCACAATCATTAAAGCCTGGCCTGAGTCTCAGGCATTGTCGATCAGAGAGGAGTCCCAAGAACGATGTACAGGAATGCCAGGACCTTGGTTTGAGCCCAAAATGTAATTGGCAGCACAACTTCAGGCAAGTCCCTTTACTTCTCAGTGCCTCAGTTTGCTTATCTGTAAAACTGGAATAATAACCCTGGTGGCATTCCCGGACTAATGTGGGGAAAAAGATTTGTCAAGTGAAAGGGTCACTTAACTTGGAGCTCCTAGGATGGGAGCCACTATCTTAAGGGCGCAGAGAGGGAGTGCACCTAGATTAGTCACACAGCAAATCATCAGGAGAGCAAGAACCAAGACTCAGGTGTCCCAAGGCCTGGCAGCCAATGCCCCCAAGGGCTCCTCACCCTGACCTATCCCCATGATCTTTGGCTAGTCTCTGGAAAGCAAACGGGTGGTCAAAGCAGGGGACTTCCTTCGGCCTTACCTATTGGGGCGGCCACATCTATTAATTAATTAATTTCCAGAGGAGAAAGGAATTCATGAAACAGGAAGTGAAAAGTTCACACGTCAGTTGAGAAAGCAGAAATCATAGTGAAGAAACTTCTCAATTTCACCCTGGTCCAGCCCCTGTGCTGAGTCACACCCAATCCCAATTGTTCTGGTACTGGCCAGCTCTGCCAGTCAGGCCAAAAGAAGAAAGGACGGAAATCTGCAATGTGGTCCTGACTTCTACCAATGAACTCCCTGATGCGACCCTGGGCAAATCCCTTTCCCTTTCTTGACTTTTTTCCTCTTCAGTAAAAAAAAGGGTTGGACTAGATGAGCTCTAAGGCCCCTCCCCGTTCTGACACCCCCTGTTCTAAGGCCTCTCCCAGCCCTGACATCCCCTGTTCTAAGGCCCTTCCCAGCCCTGACATCTACTGTTCTAAGGCCCTTCTCAGCTCTCACATTCCCTGCTCTAAGGCCACTCTTTCCAGCTCTTACCTTCCCTGTTCTAAGGCTCCTCTCAGCTCTCATATTCCCTGTTCTAAGGCCCCTTTCAGCTCTGACATCCCCTGTTCTAAGGCCCTCCCAGCTCTGTTCCATGAGAGGTAGCATGATATGAGGTCTAGAGAACTGAACTTAGAGGTTGAAGTCCTGGGTTCAAATCCTACCTTGGACACCTTTACTGTGGGATCAAGGGTGAATTCACCCTGGAGAACCTCAATCTGTGGGAAGGTTAATCTTAGCATCACCATATCTCACCATTAACCTCATAATGATGGCATTGTGGATGGGCTAAATTACTAGAGACAGAAATGATAAATTCCTGTAGAATCTGTCCCATTCCTCAGATAACTCCTCTTTTTTTGACAACATTAGCATCAAGAAAGAAGCCAGCATGGCTTATTGGGTAGAACACTGGGGTTCTGACTGGAGTACCTGGGTTCAGTGTCTGACTCTTCTATTTATTAGCTGTGTGGCCTTGGGAAATCCTTCAACCTCTCTGGGTCCCAGTTTCCTCATCTGTAAAATGGGGGAGTTGGACAGATGATGAAACACAGACATAGTTTTCTCCATCAGATTTACTTTCTTATTTTCTTTGTTATCAGAGAGCAGTTAGCAGGGAGGGGATCTATCGGGCAATTACTACGGTATAAGTCCTGATAGGGGGTGCCATAGTGCACAGAGTGCCAGGCCTGGAGTCAGAAAGGCTCATCTTCCTGAGTTCAAATCCAACCTCAGGCACTTACTAGCCGTGTCACCCTGGGCAAGTCATGTCACCCCGTTTGCCTCAGTTTCCTCATCCGTCAGATGAGCTGGAGAAGACAATGGCAAACACTCCAGTATCTCTGCCAAGGAAACCCCAAATGGGGTCTCAAAGGGTTGGACACAACTGAAAACGACTGAACAACACTGTGGTATAAAAACAGGAGGCTTCAGTGAACCCTTAAAGCAGATAAGATGGGCAAATTTGAAAGTGAGGGCCTGTGACTTGATAATCACTGAGGTAACGCCTCTGACTCCTGGGATGGTACAGACCAAAGTCAAGGTACTTATTCACCTGATGTTGAAACAGCATGGCCAGAAACACCCAGGGAAGCTGCCTATATGGGCTGAAGCCCATTCACAGGGACACTGAGGGCAGATACTTTACAGAAAAAGTCACTGTTATTTTTCTGAAAAGAAAAATCATTTCTGAGCAAAGAAGTTCTGGGCAAAGGGTAGCATAGAGTGAATAATCTGATTTCCTCTTGAAAATTATCACTGTTAAGTCTTTAAAAGCCTTGTAGTTTGTAGGAGGAAGGGGAAGTGAGGTGCAGAGAAGAGGAGATGATGAATGAGTAGCAGCCAGGACTTGAATCCAGGTCTCCACCTGCCACCATGCTGTGCCCAGTATAGGGGAAAGGATGCTATCTGGAGGCAGCTGGGCTCCTGCTGCCAACACTTTCTGGCCATGTGACCTTGGGTCGGTCACATCACCTCATGATCCTCAGTAAAATGGGGCCCTGATACCCAAGACCCTTAGGTCACAGGGTGATTGCAGCTAACAAAAGAGGGGCCCATCATACCGATGCTGGCTCTAAGTCATTAAACCAGCAGCAGCGACCTCATCACCTGCTCAAAGCACTTCCTGTCAAAAATCTAATTAAGCTTCAGCCAGTCACTAATATTTATCCTTCAACTCCAAATCCCAGAAAAACAGGTTTGCTGGGCCTCAGCTCCCTCTGTCCTGTGTTTTGGGTTGTCACACTGACTCCAGGGATGTGACCTACCCTGTCAGCCTCCAGCCTCCATCTTCCTTCTCCCAGAAGCCTCCCCTTCTCAGATCAGAGTAATAGTACCTAGAATGAGGAGCATGAGTCCCTCAAAAACTCCTGACAGCCCCCAGACAGGAATGTCTCCGTTGGATAGGTGAAGAGGTAGAAGCCACATAAGGGTATCTATCTGGCTAAACATGTTTAATATGATTGTACATGCATGGCCTATATCAGATGGCAGGCTGTCATGGAGAGAGGGGAGGGAAAGAGAGAAAGAAAATTTAAAACTCAAAATCTTATAAAAGTAACTGCTGAAAACAAGGAAATGAAGAAAGAAGGAAGAAATAAAGGAAGGAAGGAAGGAAGGAAGGAAGGGAGGAAGGAAGGAAGGAAGGAAGGGAAGGAAGGAAGGAAGGAAGGAAGGAAGGAAGGAAGGAAGGAAAGGAAGGAAGGAAAGGAAGGAAGGAAGGAAAGGAAGGAAGGAAGGAAAGGAAGGAAGGAAGGAAAGGAAGGAAGGAAGGAAAGGAAGGAAGGAAGGAGAGGAAGGAAGGAAGGAAAGGAAGGAAGGAAGGAAAAGAAAAGAAGGAAGGAAGGCAGGCATTTGGCTCCCGTTTCTCAAGCCTTTGTTGTCTTCCCAATAATCATAGAGCTGGGTGCTGAAAGTCTGATTATCCCCATTTTACAGATGGGCAAACAGATGCCCAAAGTCACACAGCAAGCTATTATCACAGTCCAGGTTCATACACGTCTGTCCATTCCCCCTGAGGATGCTCCAAAGAGTTTTCTTTCTCTTCCTCTGAAGTACCTACCACATTCTAATTCTCAGGATCTGTGTTCTTGCCCTCCACCACCAAACTGTAAATCCCTTGACAAGTAGTAGACAGAGCATGGAGGATCTTCCATAAAGGGAGATCATCAAGCTGGAGGATCTCAAAAATTCCTTCCAGCTATGAGGTTCCTTCCAGTTATAAAATCCTATGACAGTCCCAGCTCTGATGTCTGTCCCATAATCTGGTCCAGCCCTGACATCCCCTGTTCTGAGGTCCCTCTGAGCTTTGACATTCTCTTTTCTAAGTACTTCTCTTCCTCAGCAGCTCTGATATCTTGTGTTCTAAAGGCCTTCCCAGCTCTAATGTTCCAGGGGTCTAGGTTAAGCCCTTGGCTTTCATCTCCCTCATTTCCTAGCTCAATGCCTGAAGGTGGGGAATAAGTCCCTTAACCTCCCTCAAAGCGTCAGTTCCCCACTCACTGAAATCTGGACTGGGGCTGGGGTGTGGCTGTGAGAAAAGCCCGGTACAAATTGCAGATCCAGAGGATAAAGGCAACCTAGCCTTGTTCCACAGAATCCCATAGCCTTTCCCAGCCCTGGTCTTTGCCAGTCCTCCAGCAGGGAGGGCCTCAGTTTCTGCCGCTGAACACAGGATGACAAATGATCTGAGGACAAAGCAGGCTTGGCCCCAGCCTCTCCAAGGGCCACCAGTGTCCTAAGGCTTTCTATTTTGCTTCCTGGTTGTAGATCCAAACAAAAGCTAGGCAGCTCGGGCTTCCTCGAAATCCCTCCCCATAGTATTAGGAACCGCCAGAAGATTGATTGGCTCCTCCTTGGTGGCAAACCTGGCAGGACCCTGCCCTTTCCCTGCCGGGGAAGCCTAGTCCCATGTCTTATCCAGGAGCCCATAGGCAGCCTGCTGCCCCAACCCTGGGAGCAGGAGCAGTCCCTTTTCCCCGGAAGAAGGGCAGCAGGTGTGTGTGGCTCTGGGGTTTTGGGCCCAGTGGGTCTGCAAGTTCTCCATCAAGTGCCTCAGGCTGCTGTCAGGGCCACCCCAGCCCGGCTCTGGCCTCGAAGACCACAGGATCCAGGCAGCGCCCCCCACCCCCACCCCCTGCCCCACACATCACAGTGCTCAGGAAGAGACCTGAGTCTGGTCTCGGGCTTCCAGCCCAACCCGGCTCTCTTTCTAGGAAACTGTCAGAGCCTCAGTTTTCTCAGCTGCAAAAGTCGGGTAATCTCACGGGTCTAACTTCCCTCCCAGGGAGGGCGTAGGGAAAGTACTTTTAGGACAAGATCTAGGTGAGCTCCAGCCCCTTCCTCATCCCTCAGTGTCCCCGCCCGCCTTCCCGGAGGGAATCTGACCAAAGAGAGCAGTTTCTGCCTCTCTAGGCTACAATGTGATTCGAGGAGTTGATTACCAAGGGTCGGGTCTAGGTCTGAAGTTCTGGCAGACCTCGAATTCTGGAGTCTTCACTTGCTAGCTAGGTGATAGCGTGGTTACGTAGTCCCTGGGGATCATTATATTGCAAAATGGATTTGGGGGTTCTAGTACTCTCAAGGACACCCGGCGATACCAGATCGCAGCCAGTGGCTGTACAGCCCCACCCCCCACCACCCCAGCTGCCCCAGCGTAGAGGGAGCTGGGGGAGGGTAGAGCAGGACAGCGGAGGGAGGGGAGGGCTGGTGCCGAGGGACCCCAACCTCCGCACCCCAGGCCCAGGAGACTCCAGAACTCCACAGGTGGAGGTAGGGGGGTCTGTAAGGGGCGGGGGTCGGATCTCCATGCCAGGTGATTAACCCCTCCCTCTCCAGGCTGGGAAAGCGAACGTGACGTTGACTGTTCAGGTCCAAGAGAAAGCCACCTCCAGCACCACCCCTACCCGAGAAGAGCCCCCTGCGCTCCACTGAAGCGCCCTCCTCCAATTCCCCGCCATCCTGGGCTTCGTCAAGTGTAGGAGCGTCCCTAGGCAATTAGATCTCTGGGAACCTGCGGAAGCGGGCCGGGGGTGGGGGTGGGAGGGAGTCAGAAGGAAGAAGGGAACATTGGGGAGCGGGCGAGGAGAGAGGAGCAGAGTTAGGGGCTGCGGGGCGGGGTATTTAACAGACATGGGGGAAATGAAGAGACCAGGACGGAAGGGGGTTCCCCAAACTCGAGGCACTAGAGAGAGCAAGACGATCGCTCTGGGCTGCGGAGACTCTCTGCCGCGCCCCCTCCCCATTTAAAGACCCAACTCCAGCCCTCCAGAGGAGGTCCCTCAGTTACTAAAATCAAACAGGACCCCCATCCCCGATCGACCCAGATGCTGAGATCCCCAAATATCGCTCTCCCCCCTCCACGTCTGCTTTACCTGCCGGAGCCTTCGCCTTGGGGTTGGGGTGCAAAGCGACCGCTGCCCTGGGGAGAGGAAAATAGGGGAGGGAGGGTCAGGTGTGAGAGCCCCCAGAGCCCGGGAACGGGGGACTGGGAGCCCAGGGCCAGAGAGAGGGAGCCACTCACCGCAGGGTCACTCGTAACTGGGGTTTATTGTCTGCGGCTGCTTGGGGGACTCTCAGGGCCCAGAGGCAGGACTTGGGGCCAGGGGACCCGCCCCCACCACGCCCCTACCCCGCCCCTGCCTCTTCCCGCGCCCGCCAGCTCAGGAGCTCTGGGAGGCAACGTGCAAAGTCAAGGCTGGAAGGAACTTTGGGATGAAAAGCAGAGAACGGCAGGACAGGATGGGTCCTTGGAATCTAGAAGATGGAATGGCAGAGCTAAAGTGGCCCTGAGGACAGAGAACGTCAGAGCTCGGAGGATCCTTCTGGTGACATCGAATTACACAGCTGAAGAGTCAAATCTTCTCATTTCACAGACAAACAAGCTGAAGCCCTGGGATGAGAGTGGCTAGCCCAAGTTCACACATACCCAGTCACCCCAGGGACAGTTTATGGGTCAAGTCTACGGCCTTGATATGAGTTTCCGTGAACATCCAGATCTGGTATCAGAGGAGATGCTCCACACACACCTCTTCCAGTGACTCAGTGATCTTTAAAAAATGAAGCGCCTTACTGCTTGCCTTCCCAATGGTGGAGCGTGTGTGGAGTGGGGGGCGGGGGGGTCGGGGACAGGGAGAGCACTCGGAACTTGCTCAGAACTTCCCAATGGCTCACGATTGCCTCCAGAATTGGGTCCAAAACCTATAGCCTGGAGTGCAGATCTTCAGTCCACAAATATCTGCGAAGCACTTACTGTGTGCCAGCCTCCTCTCACTTCTCTCCTTCTGTGATTCCCTTCAGTCAGATTGGATCCCTCTCCACCCTCCACTGCTTTCTCTACCCTGTCTCTACATTTGCTCACATAACTACTGTCTCCTTATCCACTGTCTGGCCTCCCCTTCCCCTTGAGGATTCTTGAGAGTCTAGCTCAGGGGTCATTTTCATCCTTCGTTTTCAAAGAAGACCATGACATCAGAGAAATGATGACATGACTAGAAGTTAACTTTGTTTTGAGTGAGGGAGGGCTGTACAAGGTCACCAGCCTCACTTTCTCCTCCTGAGCCATCTGGGTCCAGTGACCAGATATTCCTCAGGATGACTGGCAGCTCAGGAGTCACCTCCTCCTTGAAGCCTTCCATCATTACCCCTGTTAGCAATGGCCACTCACCTTTAGACCTGACAGAGCTCTTTGCACCTCGATCAAGCCCCGACCATGTACTTAGGAGTTTCTAGGGTAGTTTTCTGTGTAGATGATGTATTGATGCACAAAATATGATTCCTCCTGACCCAGGAGCTGTAGGAGGCTGGGACTTCATCAAAAGTTTTGTTCTTGGGGCAGCTAGGTGTTATAGTGAATACAGCACTGGCCCTGGAATCAGGAGGATCTGAGTTCAAATCCTGCCTCAGATACTTGAGCTGTGTGACCTTGGGCAAGTCACTTAACCCCAATTGCCTTGCTTTTCCCCCTAAAAAAAATTTGTTCTTTCCTAGGGCTCTCCACAAAGTTCAGAGTACACCCAGGAGGCACCTAATCAATGTTTCTTAGCTGACTGAAAGATGGCAGGGACCACTTCTTATTTCATGAGGCAGCTAGGTGACTTTGAGCATAGAAGTCCAGGATTCAAATCCTGCCTCCCAGATTTACTAATCTGTAACTCTGGGCAGTCACTTAACCTACTTTACAAATCTCAAAGGGCTCAGTAAATGCTAAAAAGGATTAAAAAGAACCACACTAATAGGTCTTTGTGGCCCTTGTTAATTGCTGTGGTCATCTCCCGGCTCTGTGATTGTGTGTCCAGCAGGCAGGACTCTGGGAGAGACAGTGGAGGGCCAGGGCCAAAGAGGGAATACTGGATTTGTCAATGGGAGAGCTGAGTTGGAGGTCTTAATGGATCATTACTAACTACCCTGTAGGGACTTTGAGGCAAGGTCATGTGGTGGATGCCATATTGGGAGCTAGAGACCTGGATTCAAATCCTGGTGCTGCTTCTTACTGCATGTTTGACCTCAGGTAATGTTGAACTTTGGGGTGATGGGGACCCCAAAATACCTACACACCGGGTCCTGCTTGGATGAATTCAACCCAAGCCTTCTTTCAGCCAAAGCAATACAAAGTTTATTAAAGATTCGCCATATTGGGTTGACTCTTAAGGAGCCTGAGCATTTGTGATGCATGTATTGACCAGTGAGCCAGACAGAATCTCAGCTAGGCAGAGTCTGAGCTGGACTGAATCTGAGCACCTTCATGGGGACAAGAAGGGTCTTATATAAAGAAAGACTGAGGGAAGAATCCAAGTGTCACCAAGCAGTCTGGGGCTCCATGGATGGTCTTGATAGAGAAGGTCTGAGGGAGAATCTTTTTTTTTTTTTATTTTGTAATGTTTAACAATCACTGCCATACAATTGTGATTTTATCCCCCCCACCTACCCCCCACTCCCCCCCCCCCTCCCCACGACTGCATACAATTCTGTATAGATTCTACATATACTTTCCTATTGAGTATATTTTCACTATAGTCATGCTATGCTGAGGGAGAATCTTGATGGCAGTGGCCACTAGCCTGGAGAACAGGATTTTGATAGGATCAGGGGTGGGGAATATCCATATGGACCTCAAGAGAATGCTAGATCAAATAAGGGGAATCCAAAGAGCCCTCAAGGTGAAGCTCTCCAGGGCCCCCTAGACAAATGGGACCAAAATTCTCCTGGGTCAAGAGACAAAAGTCTCAGCTTGGGCTTGTGTCTGTCAGGTAAGGGGGTTAATCTATCTGGTCCTAGATTCCCCTCACCTGTACAACTCAAGTAGTTGATCACAAAGGTCCTATAACCTTGAACAGTTCCAAGAAAGGCTGAATGGGTCTTTCCTTCTCTTCCAGGACCAGAAGATGACTGTGAGCAAGTGCACCAAGGCACCAGTGGCGTATAGATAAAAGAACCCTGTGTCTAGAGTCAGAGGACCTGAGTTCAAATTCTACCTTTATCATTTATTACCCAAGTGATCTTCAGCAAGTCACTTCACTCCCTTGGCTTCATTTTCTTCATCTGTAAAAGAAGGGCTAGCCTAGAACTCTAAGGTCCCTTCAAACTCTGGATGGCCACACCTAGGTTGGAGAGGCTGTTATCAAATCACAGCTCTTGTCTTCTGGAATACAAAGTCTGTTGTCCGGACAGCAGAGACCCTGCCCTCAGAAGGTTTTCCCCAGGGCCTCTCCCTATCATAAGAGAGGTTGCTGCCAAAGGCAAACAAGAAGGAATCATGTTTCAGGGAAACAGAGACAATGAGTCTGACAGCCTCCTCTCTCCTCTCTCATGACACTGAAGTGGCAAGAAAAGTAGGAGAGAGACCTTCACCTGGCTTCCGTTCTCCTAAACCTGGGGAGCCCTAGCCTCCCTTCCTCCTAAAATATACCTCTGAGAGAAAAAAAAGACCTCTCTGCCTCAGTTTCTCATCTGAAAAGTGGAGAGGAGATGCTTGTGCTATCAGCCTCCCCATGGTACTGGGAGGATTAAGTGAGATCATGTGGGTTAGCATTAAGGCCTTTGTAACCATGAACTTGAATGTCTCAAGGACCAGTGGCTTAACTCCTGATTGGAAACTCCCTGGCTGGGATTACTCTGGCTCAATTCTGACCTGCTCCCCCTGAGGGTTTTAGAGAGTTTCCTGAGGCTCCAAGACTGAAGGACATAGCTAGTGAGTGTCTGAGGCAGGAGGGAGCCCAAGGGTACCGACTCCAGGTCCAGCCTCTCTGAACAACACACAACCCCTAGAAATCCCAGTGACTGCTTACAGTGCAGTAGTGTCCAGTGGGACGTTCCTACTCTAACACTTACACGGTATCTTAGGTTTGCAGATCACTTACAAATACTCTCTCACGTGATCCCCAAGACAACCCCAGGAGGTGAGTGCTATCATCATCTTCATTTTACTGATGAGGAAACTGAGTCAAGTCAACAAGCATTCATTGCCTACTTTGGGGGATATGAACAAAACCAAAAGCCTTCCTTCCTACTCTCAAAGAGCTTACAAGTTAGATGACTAGCCTGGGCTCACACCAACTGTGAGTCAGAATTTGACAAACACTTTTATATGTAATAATACATTTTTAACCTCAGGTTGCTTTGGTTTGGCACTAAAAGCCTTTCACAACCTGACCCAGCCCCTCTTTCCAGTTTCCTTACACATCCCTCCTCTTCCTACACTCTTCAGGCCTCCCAAAGTGATGGGCAGAGGTATTAGACTCATTCTGAACTCAGAATGAATGAGTGAGCCTGGAAATGGGGAGGCTAGGTTATGGTTGAGGCAGAAGCAGTGATCCCTGCCCACATACTGCTTCAAAGAGTCTGTGTGGTCTGAGTGTGAGTCATCATTCCAGTGTTAGGAGCTAGTGATGGCAGAGCCAAGCAGGTGTATATACCAAGGGGTCCAGCTGAGCTCCTCGTAGTGTCCATAGCTGGGGAAAAACTGAGAGACAGGAAGAGCTCAGGTGCCAGTGTTTGTGAAAGCAGGTGACTAGACCCCCAACAACCCAAACCCCATCTGTCTGTCCCCTTCTCTCCACACCCCTTATTAGTCCCTCACCATCCATCCCTAGACTGTAGCTGTTACCTTTCCATTAGTCTCCTAGCCTCCATCCTTTCCACTTCTGCACCATTTCCCACTCAGCTATCACAATCATCTTTGTAAGACCCAGGTCTAATAATACCATTCCTCTGATCAAAGCTCCACAGTGGCTCCCTTCTCGGCCAGGCCCTCCAAAATCTGATTCCAGTCTTCCTTTCCTGTTTATTTCATACATTCTATGTTCTAGCCAAGCTGGACCTGTAGCTGGCCTAGCCTAGGAATAGACCGGGTTCAAAGAACAGAAGCAAAAGCAGACGACTCAGAATTCAGGAACAGATGTAATAAATGGCTAAGAGACTTAGTTTTTTTATTTGTTTGTTTGTTTTTGTGTGTATGTGTTAGTCCTATTTTTCTTTTTTTTTTCATTTATTTATTTATTTAACTTTTAACATTCATTTTCACAAAATTTTGGGTTCCAAATTTTCTCCCCTTTTGTCCCCTCCCCCCACCCCAAAACACCGATCGTTCTAATTGCCCCTGTCTGCCAATCTGCCCTCTCTTCTATCATCCCTCTCTGCCCTTGTCTCCATCCTACAGCCCTTTGCCTGTATTTCTTATTTCCTAGTGGCAAGAACAGTACTCAACAGTTGTTCCTAAAACTTTGAGTTCCAACTTCTCTTCCTCCCTCCCTCCCCACCCCTTCCCTTTGGAAGGCAAGCAATTCAATATAGGCCAAATCTGTGTAGTTTTGCAAATGACTTCCATAATAGTAGTGTTGTGTAAGAACTAATTATATTTCCCTCTATCCTATCCTGTCCCCCATTACTTCTGTTCTCTCTTTTGATCCTGTCCCTCCCCATGAGTGTTGACCTCAAATTGCTCCCTCCTCCCCATGCCCTCCCTTCCATCATCCCCCCCACCCTGCTTATCCCCTTATCCCCCACTTTCCTGTATTGTAAGATAGGTTTTCATACCAAAATGAGTGTGCATTTTATTCCTTCCTTTAGTGGAATGTGATGAGAGTAAACTTCATGTTTTTCTCTCACCTCCCCTCTTTATCCCTCCACCAATAAGTCTTTTGCTTGCCTCTTTTATGAGAGATAATTTGCCCCATTCCATTTCTCCCTTTCTCCTCCCAATATATTTCTCTCTCAGTGCTTGATTTCATTTTTTTAAGATATGATCCCATCCTCTTCAATTCACTCTGTGCACTGTCTCTATGTGTGTGTGCGTGTGTGTGTGCATGTGTGTGTGTGTAATCCCACCCAGTACCCAGATACTGAATAGTTTCAAGAGTTACAAATATTGTCTTTCCATGTAGGAATGTAAACAGTTCAACTTTTGTAAAGTTCCTTATGACTTCTCTTTCCTATTTACTTTTTCATGCTTCTCTTCATTCTTGTGTTTGAAAATCAAATTTTCTTTTCAGCTCTGGTCTTTTCATCAAGAACGCTTGAAAGTCCTCTATTTCATTGAAAGACCAATTTTTCCCCTGAAGTATTATACTGTTTTGCTGGGTAGGTGATTCTTGGTTTAGTCCTAGTTCCTTTGACTTCTGGAATATCCTATTCCATGCCCTTCAATCCCTTAATGTAGAAGCTGCTAGATCTTGTGTTATCCTGATTGTATTTCCACAATACTTGAATTGTTTCTTTCTAGCTGCTTGCAATATTTTCTCCTTGACCTGGGAACTCTGGAATTTGGCCACAATGTTCCCAGGAGTTTCTCTTTTTGGATCTCTTTCAGGTGGTGATCTGTGGATTCCTTGAATACTTATTTTGCCCTCTGGTTCTAGAATCTCAGGGCAGTTTTCCTTGATAATTTCATGAAAGATGATGTCTAGGCTCTTTTTTTGATCATGACTTTCAGGTAGGCCCATAATTTTTAAATTGTCTCTCCTGGATCTATTCTCCAGGTCAGTTGTTTTTCCAATGAGATATTTCACATTATCTTCCATTTTTCCATTCTTCTCTCTTTGTTCTGTGATATCGTGCTTTCTCATAAAGTCATTAGCCTCCATCTGTGCCATTTTAATTTTGAAAGAACTATTTTCTTCAGTGAGCTTTGGAACCTCCTTTTCCATTTGGCTAATTCTGCTTTTGAAAGCATTCTTCTCCTCATTGGCTTTTTGAACCTCTTTTGCCAATTGAGTTAGCCTATTTTTCAAGGTGTTGTTTTCTTCAGCATTTTTTTGGGTCTCCTTTATTAGGGTGCTGACCTGCTGTTCATGCTTTGACTGCATGTCACTCATTTCTCTTCCCAGTTTTTCCTTCACCTCTCTAACTTGATTTTCAAAATCCTTTTTGAGCTCTTCCATGGCCTGAGCCCATTGAGTGGGCTGGGATACAGAAGCCTTGATTTCTGTGTCTTTCCCTGATGGTAAGCATTGTTCTTCCTCATCAGAAAGGAAGGGAGGAAATGCCTGTTCACTAAGAAAGTAACCTTCTATAGTCTTATTTTTTTTCCCTTTTCTAGGCATTTTCCCAGCCAGTGACTTGACTTCTGAGTGTCCTCTCCACCCCCACCTTGCCTCCAGATCCGCCCAGCCAGCACTTAGGGTCTGAGATTCAAATGCTGCTTCCCAGCCTCAGGGCTTTGGGCTGGGGCAGGGCTGCTATTCAGTGTGAGATTAAGTTCAGCTGCTCAGGTGCAGGCAGGGCCGCCTCACAGGCTCCGTTCCCTCAGGGGGTTTATGCAGAGACCTTCAACAATGGATCCCGGCTCCTGCCTGCTTGGGGAACCCCGGTCTGCTCCCACTTCTGCTGCTGTCTCCCGAGGGGGCCTGAGTTATGGGGGCACCCCACTCCCCTCTCAACCCGCCAAAGAGACCCTCTTACCGACCCTTGTTACCTGTGGGTGGAGGGACCCACATGGCCGCTGGAGATTCCGTCCCTGAGGCCCACTCGGAGACCCACTCGGATCCGCTGCTTTCCACACTGTGCCCCCGAGGCAGGGTTGGGCTCTGCTCCGGGTCCGGGGCACAAGGGACCTTTTGCGAGAGGTTTTCAGGCTCTCTGGAGCAGAAATCTCCTCCGCTCTGTTGTTCTGTGGCTTCTGCTGCTCCAGAATTCGCCGGTGGTTCTTTTTTTACAGATATTTTATGGGCAGTGGGTTCAGAGGTAGTGTATGTGCATCTTTCTACTCCGCCATCTTGGCTCCGCCCCGGCTAAGAGACTTAGTGACAAAAAAGCTTTCCACAGTGGCTGGCTACCATGGGTCTGACATACCAAAGAACAGAAATGGTACCTCAAGCTAAAGGAGCCTAGAGATCCCAACCCCACTCTCCACCCCCACTCCACACCCCCCAACCCCCCCACCCCCGGAGTTAAGGCAGCTGAAATTCAGGAGAGAACCATAAGGTGGCAGCGCCACAGAGGGAAGATTCAATCAGAAGACTGCACAAGCATGGATCAGCAGAGAAAGCAGCTGTGATGTCATACAACCAAGAGATTACATCAGCACCTCCAAAATACGTAGCAGCATCTTAGGCAAGGAAGGTGATCCAACACTCCCCTAGAAGCATGAGTTTCCCTAAGTACCCAACAAACCCAGTCACAGTCATCCCTGCACCTTGGCCATCTCCATACATCTTTCCCATAGGTAATTCCTCTTGATACCTATCCCCTGGGCACCCATGGTTTCTCTTTTATACTCGCATGTTTATGGAGTAGATTTCCTTCATCATTTACTTTGCCATGCAGTTGCATTATATGACTTTCACTTTGAAATAGTGTGTCCTCTGGTTACTCTAGTAAATGAAAAACATGTGTGGGGGTTCATGAAGTACTGCCCCCAAACCTAGTTGTTCATAGGTCTCCCAGCTCCATCTTCTCCCCTTTCCAAGCCTGGGTTAGCCCTCACCTGAGAGGAGCCCTGAACTCCACACATCAGAGATGAGTGGGAATTTGTCACATTCTCAGAAGATGAAAACAAGGCCCTGGACAGCGTCAGGGCAAGTAGTTCTCTCCAGGCCACCTAGCTAAAAAGTGGCCCAGAGCCCAGTTCTCTTTCCATTCTGCCTAGAGCCCTTGTAAATATGACAAATCTCAATATCATCCCAGCAGCAGAAAATCATTTCAGTCACCTGACAGAAACTCCTCCTAATAGCTCAGTCTTGCCATCCCTCCATGTGGGCCTTTCAGGTAATGTGCCCAGTGTTTACTTAGGGTTTTTAGCTAGTTTCCTATCTGTCTCATGGGACTGGCACAGGAGGGGGTTCTGGCCAATTGTTTGCCTTCCATATCACAGATATTATATGGCAATAAAAAAGGGGGGGCGGAGAACAAAGTCCTTTGTAGTAAGAATGGCCCAACCCCTGCTGAGCAGCTCAGGCGAGGAGCGCCTACACCCTAGATTCAGAAACAGAGGATCAGGTTCCAATCCAAGTTCAGCTACATCAACTAGGCAAGTGTGTTGTATGCCAGACACTGTTCTAGAAACTGGGGATTGAGACAAAAGCAAGGTCTTCCTCTCCTCCTGCCCTCAAGGACTTTCCATTCTCCTGGGGAGATAGCACAGGGACACAGGATTCAGGGAGTGGTAAAAGATGGGAGGAGGAAAGAGCCTGACTAGGTGCCTGAGGAAAATCAGCTGGAGGGATCTGGGGAGGCTGCCTGGAGGAGGTGTCCCCTGAGCTGAGCCCTAAAGATTGAGCAGAATGCTGAGAGGCAAAGATGGGAAAGAGGGCATCGAAGGCCTTTGGAATGCGCTGCATTGGGAGACAGAAGGCCAGGTCTGGGAACCAGCAAACAATCCAGTTGGATGGCCTCTGGGGAACATGAAAAAGAAGGCCAACTCAGGTTATGGAGGGCCTTCAATGCTAACCTGAAGACTTTGGGTTTTATCTTAAAGGTCACAGGAGCCTCTGAAGGCTTTTGAGGGGGGCTTTAAAGGACAAGTGTTCAGTCTTTTAAATCATGTCTGATTCTCCATGGCCCCATTTGGGGTTTTCTTGGCAGAGATTCTGGAGTGGTTTTCTATTACCTTCTCCAGCTCATTTTACAGATGGGGAAACTGAGGCAAACAGGATGAAGTGACTTGCCCAGGGTCACACAGCTAGTGCATGTCTGAGACCAGATAGGCCTGGTGCTTTATCCATTGGGACAACTAGGAATTCATTAGATTGAAGATGCATAGGGAGGGCATCCAGGTTCAGGTAACTGCCTGAACAAAAGCACTGGGGTCAGAAAACCCAGTGCATGTTGGAGACAGCATGTCCTGCTCTAGTACTGCTGGAGTGTGGGAGGGTGCAAAGGGCAATCCGGGGCCCTGAGGCAGGGTTGGGTGGCACCAAGCTAAAAAGGGCCCTGACCTGGAGAAGACTCATTTCTGGCCAGCCCTGCACCAATGCCTGGCAACAGCTGAGTCATGGCAATGAACAGAGGATTTCATTTTCCCCTTTCCCCCCTTTCCCCACATCCAGGAGACAATCTAACAAAAACTGTGAAGGGTTTCAGGTCGTGTAGGTGTGTGTCTGGTTGGGTTGGTTTTAATCTCTTCCACGGGGAGCAATTTCCATTCCAATCAGGGGTTCGGGACAACATGTTCCTTTCACTGAGTCCTGATCCTCCAAACCCCAGAAGGGCAGAGTTGGGGGGCTACAGGAGGAGCCTCAGTTTGCGGCCTGCGTCTGTTTGGGTGGGGGGAGGTGTTTGGAGCCAAAAATCCCATGGTGTGGTTTGGGGCTAATCACTTCATCTCATCTTCTAGCCTTAAAATGAACACTCCTTAGAATGTTCTTCAGCTTCTCTGTGCCTCACTTTCTCATCTGTTGTAGCAGAAGTGATGAGGAAAATCTCTGCAGAATTTTGTGAGTTTCCCTCTCCCCACAGTAGGTACTGACCACCCTGGGACTCAGCTTACATTGACCCAGGCTTGATGCTGACCCCAAAGGGCTCCAGCTCGGTGGCTCAGCCTCACACCCACTGGGTCTAGGGTCCCCCCACATAGCTGATACAAGGATTGTCATGAGGAGTCAATGATTAGAAGAAAGTGAATCACCTTGGAGATCCAGTGAAGGAACTGGGAACATTTAGCCTGGAGGGGATTCTAGATGCCTCCAGGCATTTGAAGGCTTTGTCTTGGGGGAGAGGGATTGCATCTGTTCTGTTTGTTGGGGGAGATGTAGATGTGCAAGTTTCTTATGGGTCCTCATTCCTGGAAGCCCCCACATATGGGCTTAGCCACCACCTGCCTGGTATGTGAATGTGGAGGTCATCATCATCATCATCACCACCACCACCACCACCATCACCATCATCACCACCACCACCATCACCATCATCACCACCACCATCACCATCATCACCACCACCATCATTGTCATCACCACCACCACCACCACCATCACCATCATCACCACCACCATCACCATCACCACCACCACCATCACCATCATCACCACCACCATCATTGTCATCACCACCATCACCATCATCATCAATCTGCATTTATTAAGCACCCACTGTATGCTAAGGATACAAAGAAAGGCGAAATCATGGTTTTGGAAATGTTCCTAATCCTGCAATATAGAAATACATTCTGTATGACTTCATACGTATAATCGTGAATAATTGATATCATACTGCTTGCCTTCTCAAAGGGTGTGGGGAGGGGAGGGCAGGGCAGGTGAGAGATTTTGGAACTCAGTATTTTACAAAATGAATGTTAAATTTTTTTCCATATGACTGGGAGATACTGAACAAAATAAAGAAAAGTATATTTAATAATACGTAGCCTAGCTTCGACTCCAGTGGCACCTTTCAGTTAGCAGGGGCCTTGCCTTGAGGTCAGGGGCTCTGCCCCAGCCTCCTTTGGGCTCTAGGCCCTGGGCCAGGGCTGCCCACATCTCTCTCTCTCTCTCTCTCTCTCTCTCTCTCTCTCTCGGTAAATGTTTGTTCATTGATTGAGAAGCTACTTTGGTGAACAGAGAGGGGAGGAGGGGAGGCGCAGACTGACAGCGGCGGTGCTGACACAACGCAGCTCATGTGTCACTGTAGTCTGACTGAGTCACTGACACGGGGTGAGCTTGTCCTCCCCGCACCCACCCGGGGCCCAACTTAGCCATCGTCATCCACCACCTCCTTATCTTTTCAGCCTGGGAGGGATCTTTTGTGTTTCTTGTCTTTCAGTTGCGTCTGAATCTTTGTGACCCCATTGGGGGTTTCCTTGGCCAAGACACTGAAGGGGTTTCCCATTTTCTTCTCTAGCTCATTTTACAGATGAGGAAACTGAGGTAAGCAGGGTGAAATGACTTGCCCAGGGTCACACAGCATGTAAGTGTCGGAGGCTGGATTTGAATTTGGGTCCTCCTGGCCCCAGGCCTGGCGCTTTATCCACTGCACTCTCTAGCTGCTCTTGGGTTTCAGAACCAGAACTCAAAATCGGGTCTTTAGGCCATCACAGGCCGGGCCCATACCAGAGGAACCAAGGCCACAGGTCAGGTGGCACGTGGACACTTGGTTTCACAATTAGTCCTTGCCACCATTCCTAAGCTTTTTACTAGCTTTAAACAAAATCAAACATATTCAAGTCCATTAATGAGAACGAAAACTAAGTCACTGCAACAACGTCCAGAACACACTCTGTGGGTGACAGCTGGGACTCAAGGGACTCAATGGAAAGGCAAGGCGCTTGTCCTCGCCAGGACCGCCACCAGCCTGGGCCATGCCCCAAATATACGAGACTGAAACTTGGGGACGAGGGCTTTCTGGATGCCAGGGACCCCTCAGCGGCTGACTCCAGCCCTTCCACCTGTGCTCTCTACGGTAAAACCAAACCACCTGTTTATTCCAAAAGTACAGAATGGTGAAAGTAACTCAAGTAATACTCCTCATTTCACATTGCTTTACAAAGTAAAAAATACAGGCTGTCCTGACAGTCTTGGTGGGGTGCTTTTTTTCTCTCTGCTTCTGTCTTTTTTTATCTATCTCTATCTGTCCCTGTCTCCTTAAATTCAGTAAGAAAGAAAGAAGGAAAGGAAGGAAGGAAGGAAGGAAGGAAGGAAGGAAGGAAGGAAGGAAGGAAGGAAGGAAGGAAGGAAGGAAGAAAGGAAGGAAGGAAGGGAGGAAGGAAGTGAGGAAGGAAGGAAGGAAGGAAGGAAGGGAGGAAGGGAGGAAGGAAGGGAGGAAGGAAGGAAGGGAGGAAGGAAGGGAGGAAGGAAGGAAGGAAGGAAGGAAGGAAGGAAGGAAGGAAGGAAGGAAGGAAGGAAGGAAGGAAGGGAGGGAGGGAGGGAGGGAGGGGAGAGAGGGGAGAGAGGGAGGAGGGAGGGAGGGAAAGAGAAAGAGAGAGAGAGAGAGAGAGAGAGAGAGAGAGAGAGAGAAAATAAAGGCCATCTGCTGGACGTTGAGGAGACTTGCAGATAGAGAGATGGGCAGAGTAGGACATGAGGTCTTCAGGTGAAAGGTGGATCAAACAAGGATTGTGGAAAGGGAACTGGTAGCTGAGAAGCCAAGATGTTGAAAGAGGCCATTGTAAGGAGAAGCCAGAAAGATTTCTCCAAGCTCTTTGTCACATGCCCCCAACCTGTCCTACTCTCTGCCTCCGTCTCTCTCTCTCTGTCTCTCTCTCTCCTCTGTCTCTCTCCCTCCTTTCTCTCTCTCTCTGTTTCCTCTCTCTGTCTGTCTCTCTCCCTCCTTTCTCTCTCTCTCTGTTTCCTCTCTCTGTCTCTGTCTCTTTCTGTCTCTCTCTCTCTCCTCTCTGTCTCTCTCTCCTCTCTGTCTCTGTCTGTCTCTCTGTCTCTCTCCCTCCTTTCTCTCTCTCTGTTTCCTCTCTCTGTCTCTGTCTCTCTCTCCTCTCTGTCTCTGTCTGTCTCTCTCTCTCCCTCCTTTCTCTCTCTGTCTCTCTCTCTCTGTTTCCTCTCTCTGTCTCTGTCTCTCTCTGTCTCTCTCTCTCCCTCCCCCCCTCTCCCCCACCAGACACCACTGAATGACACATGGTGTGGTACCTTCGGGGCACTCTCGGATGTCCCCAATAAACAGACAAGCTGCTGCCATGTCTGTTCCAAGGTTTCCAAAGTGCCTGTCCCTGAGCACCCCAGAAGAAGAGGGATAGAAAGGATTGTTATGCCCATATTACAGAGGAGGAAACTGAGACTCAAGGTGCCAGCATGGCTTCGGATCACGGCTGTGGAGCTTTTGCAGACCTCGAAGCTCACCCACTGGAGCCTCTCATCACACAGATGAAGTAACCAAGGCTCGCCCCCAGTCCCACACCTGGTACGTGTCCCGCGTGCGAGTCAGAGGGGTGGAGCCTCTGTCCCCACTGCCCGCTCCGAGCCCAGGAGAGCTTCCTCAGACCTTGTGGCCAAAACAATTCCTCTGGCTGTGACAGACGGACCCTGGGGCGGAGGGTCCCTCGGGTCACAGCCACAGGCTTTCCTCGGGCTTCGCCTGGGAAGCGAGCTTGCCGACCGCCGGCATGGCCGCCTGGCCCCAGAGGAGCGGGGAGCCCTGCAGATCAGGGTTCAAGTCTGAGAGTCAGCGCGCTCCGCGGCTGTGTGGACGTCCCCGGAGCCAAAAGAGGTGAAGAGTCAGGGTGGGCAGAGCCCAGACCTGAAGCCTCCCACAGCTGGGCTCAGCAGGGGCAGTGCCCGGAGGCTACAGCCCGGGGGGCCAGAGGCCGCCAGCATCCCCAGGCCCCCGCTATCCCTGCGCAGACCTGCGGGGAGGCTGGGGGGACCTGCCGAGGCCCGGCACGGAGTCCGGACTCGCTCGCCGTGGTCCAGCAATCCCCAGCCCGACCACCGGACAACCAGCTGGGCTGAGACCCGGCCCGAAGCAGCCGCCCTGCAGGGGCCGCGGCGACGGGGACGGTGACCATAGCCAGGGAGCACCTTGGAGAGTCCGCAGGTTTGCAAAGCCTTAGAGACAGGAACAGAGGGATCGAGGGATTAAGTGCCGGCTCTTGAAACCGGAAAGTCGCCGAGGCAGGATTTGAACCTGGGGCTTCTGACTCTCCAGCTTTGTGGGCCCATTTTTCAGCTTCGCTTCCACGCCGCTCGGTGTAACACCATCACATTATACCGCTCGGTATCGCACCACCTAGCCCGGTGCCCGGCAGGGGGTCGATCCGCCATCACGGGCCGTGTGACGTAATGCATGACGTAACGTTCTGTGTCCCAGCGACCCTGGGAGCCGGGTAGAAGGAGGCAGGAGGCAGCAGCCGGGCGGCTCGATGGCTGGAGCACCGGGCGGACTCCTCGTAATCCGGGTCCGGCCTCGGACGCTTCCTCGCTGTGTGACCCTGGCCAAGCCCCTCATCCCGGTCTGCCTCGGTCTCCTCCTCCGTACAGTGACCCAGAGAAGCACGTGGCAAACCGCTCGGGTAGCGGGGTCGCAGAGAGTCAGACACGACTGAATGATAGCCAAAAAAACCCCATTTTTATTAAAAAAAAAATCCTCCTTTTCCCATTTCACGGATGGGCCAGCTGAGGTCCAAGAAAACCCAGCGAACCCAACGCGCCCCCTGGCGGTGGAGCTGGCTGGAGGGGCGGGGCTGAGTCAGAGTCCCCCGGAAGCAGTTCTAAGGAGGCCGGAAGGCGCCTGCGCTACGCTTCCCGTTTCCAGGACACCGACCCGGAAGCAGAAGGCGGGGCGCGGCTAGCCCCTAATTCCGGGCTGCGGCTCCGGAGGGCGCCGGGCGGAGCCCAGGGCGGGAGCGGAGCCGGGAGGAGAGGCAGGTGAGGGCCCCACCCCCCGCCCCCGCCCCCTCCACTGTCCCTGCCCCTGTGTGTCCCTCCCCTCCCCCCACAACCTTCGACCCCCAACCTCCGGGGCGGGGAGCCTTGAATGCCGGGCTGAGGGTGGACCGTTGTCCTATAAAGAATCGCAGGGTGGTGGTGACTTCGGAACCGGAAGCCTCCCGGCCCATCACCGGGTCACGGCTCTGGTTCCAACCCGCTTGGGGGTGGGGGCGCAGGGCTCAGTCTCTTACGGGGGAGGCGCCGTGGGCGTGCCCGTGTTACAGATGAGGAAACTGAGACTGTGTCCAGAGACTGGGTTCAAGTTCTCCCTCCTCCCCCGCCCCGAGGCTCCGCCCCCTCCCAGAGGCTCCGCCCCCTCGGGGGTCTCCTCCCCCCATGAAGCCTTGCTTGGTCCCAGGGCCAGAGCCCCGGGCTGAGCTACAGGCACACCATTGAGGAGCGGCTCGGTGCCAGGAGCTCAGGTCCAGGAACCCTCACAGGTCACTACCCTTTCTTGGTTCTGGAACCCGTGAGAGTGCACGTAGACGGGCCGAGCCTCCTGGAGAACAGATGGGGAGGCTCTGCAGAGTCTGGGGGCGGGGAAGGACCGGGCTTACGATTCCCTCCCTGCCCCTGGCTTCTCTGGCTCACTTCAAGTCTCTGCCGAAATTCCCCCTTGTACTGTGGTGGCGGTGGTGGTGATGACGGTGGTGGTGGTGGTGGTGGTGGTGGTGATGATGATGATGGTTGTGGTGATGATGGTGGTGATGATGATGGTGGTGATGATGATGGCGGTGGTGATGATGATGATGGTGGTGATGGTGATGATGGTGGTGATGATGATGGTGGTGATGATGATGGGGGTGGTAGTGATGGTGATGGTGATGATGGTGATGGTGATGGTGATGATGGTGGTGGTGATGGTGATGATGATGGTGATAGTGGTGGTGATGATGATGGTGGTGATGGTGATGGTGGTGGTGGTGGTGATGGTGATGGTGGTGATGATGGTGGTGGTGGTGATGATGGTGGTGATGGTGGTGGTGGTGGTGATGATGGTGATGGTGGTGATGGTGGTGATGATGGCGGTGGTAGTGATGGTGATGGTGATGATGGTGATGGTGATGGTGATGATGGTGGTGGTGATGATGATGGTGATAGTGGTGGTGATGATGATGGTGGTGATGGTGGTGATGGTGATGATGGTGATGGTGGTGGTGGTGGTGATGATGATGGTGGTGATGGTGGTGGTGGTGGTGATGATGATGGTGGTGATGATGGTGGTGGTGGTGATGATGATGATGATAGTGGTAGTGATGGTGATGATGGTGGTGATGATGACAGTGGTGGTGGTGGTGATGATGGTAGTGATGGTGATGATGGTGATGGTGATGGTGATGATGGTGGTGATGGTGATGATGGTGGTGATGGTGATGATGACAGTGGTAGTGATGGTGATGATGGTGGTGGTGGTGGTGATGGTGGTGGTGGTGATGATGATGGTTGTGGTGATGATGATGGTGGTGATGATGGTGGTGGTGGTGGTGATGATGATGATGGTGGTAGTGATGGTGATGATGGTGGTGATGATGACAGTGGTGGTGATGGTGGTAGTGATGGTGATGATGGTGATGGTGATGATGGTGATGGTGATGATGGTGGTGATGGTGATGATGATGGTGATGGTGGTGATGGTGGTGGTGGTGGTGATGATGATGGTGATGGTGGTGATGGTGGTGGTGGTGGTGATGATGATGGTGATGATGGTGGTGAGCAGCAATCTTAGCCTCCCTCAGGGGTGACCACGTCTTCCCCCATCTTTACTTGTCCCCCTCATGCCGCTTCAGCCTCAGCTCCTGCTTCGGTCGCCCTCATGGCCCTTAGAACAAATTGTTCTCATTCCCCCATTCTGCACTATCTCACAGACAGGTATGAGACCTGTCAATTACCCTCAGCCTGGTTTAGCCTGACTTTGAGAAGGTTTTACAAGGGTGTGGCTGCTGCACAGGCCACAGCTTCTTTGAATGCCAGATGAACACAGATGAGCAGCCCCGAACACAGTGGAGGTGCTGATCCTCCCCAAACATCCTACACATCCCAAATGCTTGATAAATACTTATTGGCTGACTATTGCGATGAAATATTCTAATCCCTGCTCCAACATGGATGACCTGTGATTCGTTTTATACTACTCCCCCTACTAGACTAGGCATATTAGTTTGTATCATTGTATTATTATAGCCCTTCAGTTTTTCTTAGTTACTCATGGCTGTTATTCCAACATAACAGTCTGGTGCATGCTAACACCTGCAGGCAGAAAGCCATTGGATGTTATCGATTCCCAGCTCCAAACTGTGTCTGGAGAGAGCATGAGAGCATGATTGGTGTAAGCTGCAAGTGCCGCATGTGCTCAGACTCACCCAGTAGTGTCATTCGTAGCCCACAGCATTCTGAACTGAAGAAAGAATTTTAATATATCCTCGAAGACTTGCTCATTTTGCCTCCTCTGAGATCCCCAGTAGGACTGGTGAGAACTTTGGAGATGGGATCAGGAGGTGTGGCTTCTGCTCGGGCTTCAAACCACATGGCCACCAGTGAGATAATATGTATAAAGTCCTTTGCCAACCTCAAAAGTCTATAGAAACAGCAGCAACAATGATGGTGATGGTATCAGGACAACAGACCCTGTGTGCTACAGTGGTGATGTCTTGTGTAACTCACTTATAGTCACACGACCAGCTGGGACTAGAATCTGGGTTCAGACCTATCCCATGATGCCTTTCTCAGGAATCTTGTCCCTCACTGCTATCTAACCTTGGGCCAGTTAGTTCTTCTTCCCTGTGCCTCAGTTTCCCTCTGTAATTGCAAATTTTGCTTTACTACTTTTTGGGGGTGAAGGGGGCAGGTGACCTGTGACTTCATTAGTGCAGGAAGGTCAGTGCAGATTGGCAGCCATCTAGCCACCTAGAGAGTCATCTGGGGGCCCTCCCTTACAGTCAGTTTGCCTGGGAGGCCTATGTCTAGTTTTGGTCTATGGGCTATCAAGTTCTTTGTATTCCAATTAGCTCTAAGCCCTACCCTGTTGTTTTTTCTGCTTTCTTTTTTTAGGTGGAGTCCGTGGACAAGAAAGCAACCCACCAACAACCAGCAATTTATTCAAGTAGCCACTTAAATGGTATGTTGGGGTACCTTAGAGACTCTGTCCTGTCACCCAGAGCCCACCTGAACAATGAGAGTCTATTCCCTGGGAGACCAAGGGGAAAGCCACCGGGCCTGCTCCCAGGGAGCTTGCAGGGAGAAGACAGACTGTACATTCACTAATCAGAAAAGTCACAGGGCAGGATGGGATTGATTGCTGTATGAATGATACAGAGCACAGTTGCTATGGAGGGAGCCCTTTGGACAGTGGGATAGCAGCAATGGGGTCAGCAGAAGGATGGAGAGAGTGGGGGAAGGGAAGAGCCCCATCAGGCAAGAGAACCAAAGGATCGGGAGGGCCTTGCCTAAAGTGGAGTGGGCCTGGGGTCTCTCCAGGGTCTTTGCAGGGGCAGAGAAAGGAAGGCTGGAAAATCGGTTGAGTCACTGTTAGTGACCTGAAGGGTACAGTGTTCAGTCGTAGGAGGGCCTGGGAGCCCAATGTCTGGGAGTCAGCAATGGGTTCAGAAGAAAGCCTGGAGCTATCCCAAAAGCTTTTTAGTGACCGAGAGAGGAGGAATGGACCAGCGTGCCACCAGTGCCACACTGAGACAGCACTGTCTAGGGAGGGGAAATCAGTGAGTGTGAATGAGGACGGGCAGGCAGACCCACAAACCAGCTGGCTCTCATCTTGAAAACAGGTCTCCTCAAAGAGTCAGTATGAAAATCTTATGAGACAAGCAGTCCTTACCTTCCGGGGATTTCAAAATTTCTCCAGGCCTTGGGCCAGTCTGAGATCTTCTCCCCATCCAACTTTAATTTCAGGAAACAAATCCTTGTACAGCCTAGGCCTAAGTTTCCTCCCCTCCACCCCCAGGGAGAACTGGGACTCCCACTACTGGGAAGTCAAGGAGAGAAGGTCTGGGATATACCAGAGGTTCCTGGCAGCCCCCTTTGGAGTAGAAGCCTCCAAAGAGCTCTCTCTGTGAAGTGAGAAATGACAACTGGGGAAAGTCAGAGAAACCTGGAAAGGCTTGTCTGATGTCTGGGCAGACACACAGGGACCACTCCCCTCCCCAACCCCCTTCCCCTCAGCAGCCGGAAAGCTCACCAAGGAGATTTCTGCCTTGCTTCAATACAGGACAGAAGAGTGTGTCTGTGCATGTGCGCACACATACACACACAGAGTTGTTCAACTGTTTTCGGTCACGTCCTACTCTGTGACCCCATTTGAGATTTTCTTGGCAAAAATACTAGAATGGTTTGTCATTTCCTTCTCCAGCTCATTTTATAGATGAGCGTGTGTGTTCATCCATCCATCCATCCATCCATCTATCTATCTGTCTATCTGTATCCATTTATAGCAAATATGATGCTTTGTCCTTGTCTTTCCCAATCTCTCTTCTGGAATGAAAGAAAGGAGCAGGTCTCATGACATATGTGTACATATATACATACACATATACATATTACATTTATAAACATGCACATACATGTACAGATAGATATGATAAAGAAAATATACATACACACACTTATAGTACATAAGTTTTTCCCTTTGTGACAAGGAGTTTGGGGGGATTAGTCTAGGGGTGTGTGTGTATACATGTGTATACATGCAGGTACGTGCATAATGTGGTATACATACTAAAGCAATCAGTGTAATCTCTAGAGAGAGACAAAAGATATCAGTGAAATTCTTTTCAGTCTAGACTAGTCTGGCACTAAGGCCCCTCCTGCCCCTCGTGGGGGCACAGAGCTCCAAGCTGGCCTGGGAACCAGTGTCTCGATTAGCTAATAGTTCCTGAGGCCACATTTTGTCGTTTGCTGGCCGGGCTATGAGACAAATCATATTGTTTCTCAGGCCTATGTTTCCACATCTATGATCTGGCCCATTTGTCCCACAGAGTTCATAGCAGGATGATTTGATTTCATAGGTTTGAAAGTGTTTTGAAAAAAGTTACTATGAACAGCAAGGTTTTAAAGTCTGAGTCAGAGCCCAAGAAATGCTTATTTAAAGAACAGTTTGTTCTTTTACCTTGCATTTGCCTTTTTCCTGGAATATAATATAATTTCTCTTTGTAACTAAGCTTATTGGTTTTTTTAATTAAGCTTAGAAAGAGTGGTTTTTGTTTCAAAAGAAACTTCCAAAAGTAATGCCTGGTGGCCTCAGAGGAGGAGATGGCATTTGCTGTGAGGGAGCACAGCCTGTCTAGCACAGTGATGGCTGCAGAGCCGAGCCAGTCCTCGCAGTGACTAATACTTTAATTTCCTCTGAATTGGAAGGAAGTCAGAGGTTCCATCCCCTTCCATTTCTGTTTGGAGTTTTTAAAAACAACAGCATGTTGCTTACTGTTGCCTTCCAGGAGCATTAGCTTTGACTCATCCTAGAAATTCTTTTGATTTGGATAGTTGATTTGACCAAGTCTTCCTGCGTGGGGACCAGCGTATACTGGAACCTTAACCATCCCAGTGGACACTAGGCGGCAGGATGTCCGCAAGATTTGTCCCTAAATGATATGACCTTCAAACTCAAGTGACTGGACTAACAATCCTTTAGTCCAGACTCACCAGATCAGGAGAGCTGGAAGGGACCTTCTGATAGGACTCCCTGGCTCTACATCTGAGGAAATGGAACCCCAGAGAATCAGTCAGTGAGGAGACATTGATTAAGTGCCTACTGTGCTAGGCACTGTGGTGATAGCAAGGAGTACAGGGAGAGGTGGAAGACAGTCCCTGCCCTCAGTCTAATGGAGATCTCAAGCCAAGAGGTGACACTGGGGGTCACCTCACAGGGAAGGCGCTAGGTTTAAGGAAGATCCTTTTAGTAGAAGGGATTTTGGCTGGGACACAGAAGCCAGAAGAAGGAGTTGAGGAAGCAAAGAAGTCCAAGCCTGGGGGACAGCCCATGAGAATACCCAGTGGCCCAACATGGATGATCATATGTCAGGAACAGCATGGAGACCCTGGATCTTTTGAGAGTCTTGGTGGGTGTGAGAGTATGGGAAGCAGGGAGGAGAGAGAAGGAGACCGGGTGGTGATGAAGGGCTTTGAATATCAGACAGGATTTTGCATTTGATCCTGGAGGGGATAAGGTGCCACTGGAGCGTATAAAATTGAGGTTTAGGGTGACACAGGCCTCAGTTTCCCCATCTCTAAAGTAAGTGGGTGGGGCAGTGCAGTGGATAAAGCACCAGGCCTGGAGTCAGGAAAACCTGAGTTCAAATCTGGCCTCAGACACTTCCTAGCTGTGAGACCTTGGGCAAGTCACTTGGTCTTGTTTACCTCAGTTTCCTCATCTATAAAATGAGCCAGAAAAAGAAGTGTCAAAGCCACTCCAGTATCTTTGCCAAGAAAGCTCCAAATGGGGTCACAGAGAGTCTGATATGACCGAACAAGAACAACAACAAGAGGGTGGGATGATCCTTCTGGTCTCCTTTCTCAGTGGTTTTGTGAAATTGGGTGATCCACTAGTGCCAGTCACTTCAGCCCTTGTCTCTCCCCTGGGAATAGTTGTGTGTGGGCCAGCCTCCTCTGCTGGGGCTCCTGCTGGACTCTGCTGTGGATGGCCACTTCTCCAGACTCACACTCCAGAATCAGGTGATGTTTACACTTATTCTCCAGGGAAAGGACTTTCTTCTTTTCCAAGAATCACAGGGTCTCCCCTAAAGGTCATCTTGTCTAGCCTTTTCATTTTGCAGATGGGTAAACTGAGGCCTAGAGTAGTGGCTCGCATACAGCTGGTTATTGACAGAGATGGGACTAGAGTATTCAGCCTGTGTTTCCATGGCATGGTCTGGAAGAGAGACCAGACAAGGATTATTCCCATTTGGTGGAAGAGGACACTGAGGCTCAAAGTGGGGGATCTCACAGTTTCTGACCCTACTTTGGCCTCTTTCCCTCTGTCTCCCACACAGAAAGGATTCAGCTGGTGGGGTGAGTGGGCAGCCAGGCGGCCCCCCTCCTTGGGAATCCTGCATGGGGAGCAGCCCTGATAACACTCTCCCTCTCTCTGTCTCTCTCCAGGATAATGGCGGGCAAAGTGAAATGGGTGACAGACATTGAGAAATCGGTGCTCATCAATAACTTTGAGAAGAGAGGCTGGGTCCAAGTGACAGAGAATGAGGACTGGAATTTTTACTGGTGAGCTGATAACTTCTCCCTACTTTTCTACTTGGCACACACCCTGGTAGCAGATTTCCAGGAGGGTCATACTCTGCCCTTCACAAATGTTTACCCGCCTAGGCTCATTAGGTCCCCTGCCTCATGGGACGGAAATGGTGGAGCACTCCCTCCACCTGCCCTCTCCCCATCCTTTGGGTCTCCCAGCCTGCCTTTCTTCCCAGAGAATTGAAGGCACTCACACACAGCCATTTGGTAATGCTTTAATTACTAATGCTTTAATCATGATAAACAGTCACTCTGTCAGCCTTCCCTGAAATCTGGGGGCATGCTCACAATCACTGAATGTACATGGGTGGATACACCACAGACAGCACTGAGGTGGGGGTCAGGAGATGGGGCAGGTGTTTGCAGGCAGGTGGAGGGGAACGTAAAAAAGAGCAGTTTTAACCACGAGTTTGGCTTTTAGATTTATGTTGATCGCAGCTCACTGTGAACCTTTCACTAGCATCATCTCCTAATATTCGTGACCATCCTGATGTGAATAGAAGGAGAGAATGCTAGAATCAGAATGACCCTACAAGATCACCCAGTGCAAACTCCTCCCTCACTTTAGAGCGATGGAGACTGAGGTCCAGTGAGGGGCAGTAACGAGTCCACTGCATCCTCTGAGGAGAAGGTTCCCTGGGCCTGGACTACTGTGCCCTGTCCTGGTCCTCCCACAGCTAACAGGCCTTTTCCAGGAACCACCCGTGAAGCGCACAAAAGCAGAGGTCGACCCCTCATGGCACAGAAGAATGGACTGGCCGTGGGGTAGGATTGAGAGAGGTTGGATCGGAGGCCGCTGGGGGATGGGAGCTGTGCTCCTAGGAATGCCAGCTTTTCTCAGGTTGGACTTTGATCCTTCCTCCTGCCTCTGTGCCAACTTGAGTTTCTAGACTGGTCGTTAAACTCTCAAGTTCCCTGAGGAACAGGAATCCTCCCTGAGTCTTCTTTCCATGTCTTTCATCTATTGCCTCCTGCTTCATGCTTAGTGGGGCCTTAATGGCTGTGGAGCTCAGTTCTTTCCAGACCATGCACGGTCACGTTGGCATTTCAGGGGCCTCGGGATGCCCTCAGTGTCTGCCTGTCCCCCCATCTCATCCTCTGCCATGCTTGTCCACATGCTCCCATCTTCTTCCTCTCCACCTCCGTCCTGCTTTCTGGAGCAGGGCAGCCCCCAGGATGCCCATTGGGCACCATGCCAGTCATGCATGCTGGTTGTCACACAGCCTCCTGAAGCCCTCGAGGAACTTTATTGTGAAAAGCATGTGCATGTACTAAGTCCATATGGAAAATGACCAGGGACAGGGGTGGGGGCCGGCTGCCAGGCATCCAAGCGGGCAGCCCCTTCTCTGTAACTTGGTAGTGTCTCCTGTTGGTGTCTGAGGCAGGAGTTGGTGAACTGCAACCCAGCAGCCAAACCCAACCACAGGCTCTCTGGACAGGAACGGGCTGCGGGCCTTCTCTGGAGCACTGAGACGGCAGGCAGTTTGCCCAGGCTCACTGGCCACCATTGGCCAGAAATGGGGCTCGCACCCAGCACTTCCTAGCTCCCGATCAGCTCTTCATTTACTCTGCCCCACTGCCCCTCAGTATTAATATAACGTTATTTTGAGGGGGGAGGGAAGGGAGGCCCTTGAAGCCAAAGGTTTCAGAAAGGGCTTCTTGTAAGAAGGAACTGTGAAAGAAACAGGAGCTGAACTGTGAAAGAAACAAGAGGATTCTGAGAGAGGGGAAGAGGGAGGGCTTTCTAGGCAGAGGAGACAGCATAGGCAAAGGTAAGGAGGTGGGAGATGACAAGCTGCAGGGACCTTAGAGGCCATCTGGTTCACCCTCCTCATTTTTTAGAGGAGGAAATTGAGGCCCAGAGAGGTCAGGAGTGCTGTCCCCCAGGTTCTAGGCCAGTAGATCCAGGCTCCCTGGCTTTTTTCAGTGACCACACTGACCTGTGGCAGTGAAGGATCCCCTGCAGCATCGAGGCCAGACAGGTGCTCAGCGACCTGCCTATGTTTGCCTTTCAGGATGAGTGTACAGACAATCCGGAATGTGTTCAGTCTCGAGGCTGGTTACCGCCTCTCTGATGATCAGATAGTCAACCATTTCCCCAACCATTATGAACTCACCAGGAAGGACTTAATGGTGAAGAACATTAAGAGATACAGGAAAGAACTGGAGAAAGAAGGGAGTCCTCTGGCGGAGAAGGACGAGAATGGGAAATACATCTATCTGGGTTTGTATCTGCCAGGGGCATCTATACCTTACTCTGTGCATCACCTTAGACTTGTGGGATCTCAGAAGGCTGGGCCAGTTCTAGGGCAAGGCCAAGGCTTGAGATGCAGCCCTAGAGACACATTACAGCACTGCCCTCCCAGACTGGGCCTAAACTAGCTAAGTCAGAGATGAGCGTTACCTCCTAGGCCACAGGAGGGCAGTGTCACAGGCAGGAGGGCCTGAGAACAGGGGATGTCAGGGCGGGAGAGGCCTGAGAACAAGGGATGTCAGGGCTGGGAGGGCCTTAGAACAGGGGATGTCAGGGCTGGGAGGGCCTTAGAACAGGGCATGTCAGAGCTGGGAGGGGCCTAAGAAAAGGGAAGGTCAGTGCTGGGAGGGGCCTGAGAACAGGGGATGGCAGGGCTGGGAGGGGCCTGAGAACAAAAGTGGGAGATACCTAAGGGATTTAGTCCAACCCCTTCATCTTGTTGATGCAGGAACCCAGTCCTACATGGGGAACTAACTAAGCTAGGTCACAGGGTCAGTTAGTGGCACAGCTGGGTTCCAAGTTCTTGCCTTGTTTTCCCCTCTTGCCACCTCCTTCCTGACCACACCAGTCCTCATCCTCCCCTGTCCCTCTTGACGCATCATCTTTCTCTGGTTCCTGAGGATTGGCTTCTCTCCTGGCTAAAGCACCTCCTGTGGTCTCTCCATCTCCCTCCCCTCAGCCTGTCAGTCCCTGGTGCTCATAGCACCTCTGCAGTGCTGCTGCCCCCAAAGCTGGGGTGAACTGCCCTGAGTATCCCCCCCAGTCACATACAGATTGGGGTGGTGTGAGGAGGTGAGCTGCTGAGCTCTGGTAAAGGGCCAAGTTTTTGGTGCTTGAGGCCAGTGAGTCGGTGTGATGTGGCCAGGCAGCTCTCAGGAGCTTCAGCTCTGGGCTTTGCTCTGACCTCTGCCCTCTGCTGTGGCTCTGCAGACTTTGTGCCAGTCACCTTCATGCTCCCTGCTGACTACAACCTGTTTGTGGAGGAATTCCGGAAGAGCCCCTCTAGCACCTGGATAATGAAGCCTTGTGGGAAGGCCCAGGGAAAGGGGATATTTCTCATCAATAAACTCTCGCAGATTAAAAAGTGGTCCCGGGACAGCAAGACATCATCGTAAGTGGAGATAAATACATGCTCCTCATGCCTCCCTTGTGGCCAGCACGCTGGCACCAGTGGGGAGTCCTTCACTTCCTGGAAGGTCCCTCCCAGTTTGAGCCTGGGGTCCAGGGAGGGGAGCAGAAGCCCAGCCTACCCCATAGCCCCAGGCTGTGGAGGCAGCTAGGCTGTGGGCCCAGGGGCCCCTAAAATCTCTCGGAGCCTTAGGGTCCTTCTCTCTGAAGTGGTTGTGAGGCCTGCCCACCCCCAGCAGTCCACAGTCCACTGTCATTGTCCCGTGAACTCAGGCTGCTGTGGCCCTTAGTCCCAAAGTGTCCCCCTGTTCCCTTGGTGGAGGGAGCACCAGGGCAGCTGGTACAGAGCTGTGATTCTTCCTGAGACAGCACTCCCTCCACAGTGCACATCCGATACTGTTCTTTTTAGGAGGGGGGCCCCAGATATGACGTGACCTGGCCAGGGCCACACAGCCAGGAGGCCAACCTGAACCCAAGGCTTGCCCTTTATCTGTGCCATGATCTGCATGCATCACACACATGGGAAACTGAGACCCAGGGAGCTGTGAGGTCACATGCCCAAGCCAATAAATCCAGTTCCCTAAACATTTATTGAGTCTGAGCTTGGTTCTGGGTGAGATACCAAGAGACGTCGGCCCCTGCTCCTGCCCACCCTGAGACAGAGTCGAGGCACAGCCAGGCTAGCATCAGGGCCTTGGGACTGACCCTTCCTCTCTTTCTCTAGGTTTGTATCTCAGTCATCCAAAGAAGCCTATGTCATTTCTCTCTATATCAGCAATCCGCTGCTCATTGGCGGGAGGAAGTTTGACCTGCGCCTCTATGTCTTAGTGTCGACGTACCGGCCCCTGAGGTGCTACATGTAAGGATGTCACTCCCTTCCTCTCCCTTCTCTCTCTCTGTCTTCTGTCCTCTGTCTCTTCTCTTTCTCTCTCTTCCTGTCTCTGTCTCTTCTCTCCTCTTTCTCTCTCTCCCTCCTCTCTCTCCTTTCCTCTGTATCTCTCCTCTCTTTCTTCCCCTCTCCTCCTTTCTTCTCTCGGTTGTTAGAGCATCATTCCTAGAGCCTGTGCCGCCCAGGTGTTTTGGCACCCAGAGGGTACTCTGCCCTGGGGCTGGCTCTCTTGGGTCCTGTAGAATGACTCCTGCCATCTTTGCAGGTACAAGCTGGGCTTCTGTCGGTTTTGCACCGTGAAGTACACACCAAGCACCAGTGAACTGGACAACATGTTCGTTCACCTCACCAACGTTGCCATCCAGAAGCATGGGGTAAGTGTCCAAGGCCACAGGCCGCTGCGCACCCTGACTCCCCTCTGCCTGCCCTGGGCCCCCGGCCTCCTTTGCCTCCTGGGCACAGAAGGAAGGCAAGGGGCCAGCCAGGCCTGGGATACTGGGATGTCTCAGTGTCATTGTCAGTGAGCACTGGGCTTGTGCTGGCGGCACTGAGAGGCCTTGAGGCCTTCCCTCAAGAAGCTTGTATCTAGAACCCTATAATCTCAGAGAGGAACCCAGAGGTCACTGGGTTTCACTCCCCTTGGAGCAATAGTTCCTTCAGTATTGGGAGCACATGGTCAGGTGACCTCTGCTCAAATACCTTCACTGATGGAGAACTCACTACTAGTGCCCAAGGTAGCTTCTTCTGCTTGTGGATGGCTCTTCTCATTTAGGACAGTTTTCTTTACACCGAGCCAAAATATGTTCATCTTCAGCTTCCAGTGCCCTTGGATCTACTCCCTTCCTCCTCCAGCACTTGTGCCCCCCATCCCCCCTTCAGCCTGGCCCTGCCTTTCCTTCTCTTGGCCATCCCTGCGCACTCTCTCCTTCTCACACATGATAGGCAGGCCAGAGGTCAACCCCGTGTGGCAGAGCTCCTCTCTTCATGGAGCTCATTGGGCCACCAAGCCTGACTTGTGACTCACATTCATCAGGCTTGCAAGGTCCACTAGGATCTCCCAGTCACCTTCATGCAGACTGCTTACTTGTTACATCTCCTTCCAAGAGAGGAAAGGCCTTGGTTCAAATCTGACTCCTGAGCACTTCTCCCGTGGGCTTGGTCCCATCCTTGGGGCCTCTTAGGACAAATCTAATCCTTAAGTGTAACATTCCTTCAAATATGTGAATGCAGTGACTCGGTCAGGGCCCCCCTCCTCCCCACTCACTTCTCATTGCAGATATCCCAGGTGTATCAGGGTCAGTGCAGAAGAGAGTCAGTGAGCTGATTGATGAAGGTGTTAACAGTCCATAGCAGGGCTCGGACCCGGGGTCTGGCGTTTCCGTAGCCATGTGCATTTAGCAGTTATACTCCAGACAGAGGAGATGTTAGCTGCTGTCTCACCTCATTTGGCAGATGAGGAAGCTAATGCCTAGAACGTGGGCTCCTGCCCATGACTTCCTAGAAAGCTGGTGGCAAAGGCAGAGTGGACCCGCAGGTCCTCTGACTCCTAGAATTTTGCCCTCCCCCTCCCTTGCCTGGTGGAGATGGGGTACCTTATCCAGGAGTGTTGGGCCAGGAGGTGCTCTGAGGTCACTTCTCATTGAAGCTTTGCTGAAACACAGATGGCAGGTGTGACTGCTGGTATGGCCTGCTGCTGAAGGCCTGGTCTCAGCTGGGCTGTGGGAACAGAGATGTTTTTCTTGTCAACATCCATGAGACATGGCAGTGGAGAAAGCACATCCCTGCAGCTGTCTCCTTCAGCTTCTCTTGGCCTTGGGTAGATGGGCTTCCTGCTGGAATTGCCTCAATGGCCGTCCACCAGTGTGTGCTGTCGCCCGTGGCCAGGGGCCCCAGGCAGACCTGACCAACCTTTTCTTCACACGCCAAGCCCAAGTACTGCCACTTCAGGGTCTCAGCACATGATAGGCTTGCTTCCTCTCCTTGTCCTCCATGTCCCTGGTCATGTCCTTTTTTACCTCTGCCCCTGGAGTTGCCTGCAATCTTGATTTTTTTCTTATGTCATGATTTTCCATTGTGGGCCCCCTCAGAACCCTTAGACACTACTGTCCAAGACTTAGACCTTTCACGTAGAAGGCATCTCTTGTTCTCCTCATTGGAAAGGGAGGAAGAGGAATGAACAGCTTGGGTGGATGACCCCAGAGCCCATGTCCTCAGCAGCTGCATTAACAGTGAGATGCCCAGCCCCAGGCACTTTCTGCTGGGTCCTGTTAGCTCTGAGGGGCCTGCAGTCAGCTTGGCTCAGTCACTGAGGGTATTTGGGGGGTGAGCATCTTCTTCTGAGGTGGTCACCTCCCTTGGCATCTGATGATCAGGCAGGTAGGTGGTGGTGTGTCTAGCTTATGTTTCCCCCAATCCTGTCCACATTCATTTCCCTTTGGTGGGGTGGGGAAGACTGGGGGACCCTCCTTGCCTTCTGGTAGTGACCTTAGGAGCACATTTTTCACTTGCTTTTTGCAGAGGAATGATTTGGAGACTGGACAGGTAAGTGCGTGGGGTGGCACACACCCCTCTGTCAGGGTTCTTTGCTGTGGCTGAGGGGAGCCTATGAGCAGGGTTAGGTTAAGAGCTAGCATCTAAGGCAGGGATTGGGTATAAAAGAGGGACCTGTGGAGGACCAAGATCTTCTGCAGCATCTTAGGAATGGTCTTCTAAACCATTCACTGTTGTTTTCCAAGGCTGAGCCATAATAAGTCATTCATGCAGGAATAAGAACTAGATTTAAGATGTAGACAAAGGAGAAATGCCAGTCCCTGACCCCACATCCACTTGCATCACTGTGGAAGTTGCCTCTGAAGACCCTGGCTCCAGCATTGCCAGCCACTCCTAGAGATGTAAAGGCCTGAGAGGGGATGTGTGTGCTTGGGAGGCTGAGGACAGCTGGGCTTTGGTATAGAAGAGAAATACTTGGATTGAACCCACACACATTCAAGGGCCCTGCCATTGGCCTCTGGGTCTCCCTGGGCCCACACAAGACCTCCACCTTCCACATTCCTGCTGAATTGACTCAGGAAACCTTTGGCCTGACTTGTAAATTGATGCTTTCCAGCTCTGCATATTTGATGCAGAACCATGAAGAATCCCTACCCCACAGTCACCAGAAGGGACGAGTCACCTGGTCTCTCCCCAAAGAACCTCAGAGAGGAGGCCCCCTACCTCCCAGGGAGCCCCTTCATCTGTGACCAGTCCTCCTGGGGGGAGTGCTCCTGGCTCTGGGAGCCTCAGTGAGGCCCTTGGAGCTTGAGATCATGGGATTTAGAGGCAGTAGGGACCTCAGGACACTCAAAGGAAGAAGAGGGCATGCAGGGAAATCTGTTAGTCAGTCAAGGGAGCCTTTATTAAACACCTGCTATGTGCCAGCACTGTGCTAAGTGCTGGAGGTACAAAGAAAGGTACCAACCCAACAGTCCTGCTCATGAGAAGCTGATGAGTTTAGAGGGACAGGGGATTGGGGGCCATCGGGCACCTCCCCCACCACTCATTTCACACATGAGCATGTGGAACCACAAGAAGCTGGAGGAGAGCCTGGGTTCGAGGGGAAGCACTCCCGTGGAACAGCAGCCTAGCCTGCCTCTCCAGGGGCCCCACGGAGTCTGCCCTTGGAGACCAGAAAGAGTGAGGCTCACTCTTCTTTGGCAGTAATGGCCCCTCAGGGGTTTGCAGACTGAGTCTCCAACCTAAAATCCTCCAATGAGGAACTAGAAGGGATGTTAGAGAAGCACCTGGTGTTATTTCTCCATTTTACAGAAGAACCTGAGGCCCAGAGAGGTAGAGAAAGGTGTCCGAGGCCACATAATCAGTATCCAGCCCCCATCAGAGTGCCTCCAAGGGAAGAAAATGTTTACTTTAGACTATTGGGTTTTGTGTTGAATAAAGTTTGTGTGTGTGTGTGTGTGTGTCCGTGTGCATGTGTGTGTGTGCGTGCGTGTGTCTACATGTGTGTACATGCCTGTGTGTGTACACATCTGTGTGTGTGCATGTGCATGTCTGTGTGTGCGTGCGTGTGACACAAGACAGGAGAGAGAGGAAGGGAAGAGAAAGAGTGAGAAAGGAGAGAGGGACAGAGGAAGAGGGAGAAGAGGCAGGTTCCAAACGCTGTTGGCTCAGTCACAAGAGTGTTTTCTCTGGCCTGCCAATGATTTAATTCCTCCTGACCCCCAAGTCACACTTCTCTCTTTAACAGGTAGAACAGATACATGCAAAAAATGCTTTTGTTTTCTTTCCACTTCTTGGTCTGCCCAGAGGTTTACCTTCTTGGACTCTCCCTTCCTCTTTCATTTTCTTTCCTTATTTAAAAAAAAAGTCTAATCAAATAAATAGTAATTACATATTGTGTGCCAAGTTGTATACCAGGCAGCAGGGCTGTGAGACAAAGATTAAGCACCTGGCCTTCTTCTGCTTCAGGGTGGCTGGTCTCCCTCTTTTTGAAATACACATGCAGAATTAGGTAGCCAGTGATACCCATTCCTGGAGATGGAGTGAACTGAAACAGACATCTCTCCTTTCTCCCCTCCCTTCCCTCCCTGTAATGTTACCAGGATGACTACAACCATATCCACGGGGGCAAGTGGACAGTGAACAATTTGCGTTTATATCTGGAGAGTACTCGTGGGAAGGAGGTCACCGGCAAGCTGTTTGATGAGATCCACTGGATAATTGTGCAGTCCCTGAAAGCTGTGGCCGTGAGTACTGCTATGTGTGTGTGAAGCCTGGGTCACAGCACTGCGTTTTTAGCAGTTATGGAGATGAAAGGGAAAAGCATTTGGATGAAAAGCGTGTGTTTTGTAGGAAGTGTTTTGAAGTATGTGTTGCTAGTTCCCTTCTGTTCCAATGTCTGTTTTAAAAGTCTTGCCTCCTACGTGTCTGTCAAGGACAGAGGCAGTCTTGAGAAGAGAATACTAACATGTAAACATGTGATACGCTGCCAAGTTGCTTTCATCCCAGAAGTAGGGTGTCTAGTAGCAAAACCTGACCCCTAAGGTCTTTCCCAAAGCTGAGATTCCATGACAACCATGGACCTTAGAAAAATTGGCTCACAACATCATTTCATGTCAATACTAAAAAATTTGCTTATCCCTGTTCGGAATAACCATCTAGTCCAGCTCCCTGATTTTTCAGATAGAGAAATTGAGGCTCAGAAAACAGAAATGAACCCATGATCACTCATTGGCAACATTGGGCTGAAACCCAGGGGTCCTGACTCCCAGACCCTTGCTCATTCTATTGTGCAAATTCTCCACATGGACTAGCTCTGTCTTCCTCCTTCCCCCAACTGCTTGTCCACATGCCCTGTGGCCATCCCATTACCAGCCCCAGACTGCTGGGGAGTGACTAAGCTTAGCCATCAGGAAGAATCTCCCAGCAGAGGAAAGGAGCAGGAGGGAATTACAGCTTTAAATTCAGGAACACAGACCCCCAGGCTTGGAGAGGGGCTTGCCTTTCTCTCTGGAGTAGGGGGACAGGGGAGCTCTCCAGAGATGCTGAGACACGAAGGGTTCTTGGCCTCCTGGCCAAGGTTCTGGGGGGCCAGGCCACAGCTAATGGCCTAAATGGGGAGCGGGCTGAAATAAAGCTGCTTTGACGATAGGGAAATAGGAGAGATGGCGAGGCAGCCTACCTGGTTAGAAGCATGTGGATAACTTTTGTTCCAGCATCTCACTCTGGAGGCCAGTGACCACCACAGAATCACCACCTCAGACAATCCCTGAGAACATCAGAGTCAAATAGGAATGAAAAGTGACTCCTGACTCATCCTGGGCACGAAAGGAGAGCCAGGGTCCCATGAGCTAGGGTTTGTGACTGGATCCTGTGGCCTTTGAAGTTGTCTTCAATTCTCTGGTTACAGTGCCATGTATATGGTTGTCCTGGGCCTGCTCTCTTCATTTTGCATCACTTCATACAGGTCTTCTGAGGCTTCTCAGAATTCTGTAACTAGAGTTGCTCTGGGTGGTTCTGTCCCACAATTTCTGCAGGCACTCATTGACTTGATGGGCACTCCCTCTGTTTCCAGTTTTTGGCAGTTTCATAGAGCTCTGGATCCTAAGAAACAAACCAAAGTGTGCTGCTCTGAATGTTTTCATGCAGACGGATCTCTTTTTATTATCACTAACTGCCTCTAGGTAGCTGCCAAATAGTGAACCCTCGGGGCCAATGGGACTGAATCTGGCTCTTTTTTCTTGCATAATTCTGAATTGTTTTCCAGAATGATCAGACTGATTTGCAGCTGCACCCTTAGTGAATTAGTTACTTGTTTTCCTGCACCCTGACCAACCCTGTTTTTCCATCTTTTATACCCATATTTGTAAAATTTGTGAGTGGGAAATGATATCTGAGGGTTGTTTTAATTTGAATCTGCCCTCAGGTGTTCATAATCCTGTGGGGAGGCACGACTGAGTCAACAAAGGGTTAAGTAGCCAGCATACAGAGCATTGGAAAGTGATATGATTGGAAATGAGAAAACGATGGTGGGTGACCACCCTCTTTCAGTTTCCTCTTCTGTAAGCAGAGGGGACTGGACTTGGGGGCCTCCCATCTTGCATCTCTGGGTCCTCTAATCTTATGAATCTGAAGTGATATTGCTGTGCCCAAAGCGAGGGAGATGGTCTGTGACATGCCAGTGGAAGGAGGAAGGAAGGATCATCATGTCAGGAATGTCTGACAAAGACTTTGGGGAAGAACCAGGCCTGGCCCTGGTCCCTGAGGATTGAACATGACCAGACAGTCATTCCTATTTCCATGATATTTCCAGAACTTTCCTCACAGCAGCCCTGGGAGGAAAGGAAGGAGAGTGAACATTGCCCCCATTTTACGGAGATGAAGAAACTGAGATTCCTCAGGGATTTATCCAGGGCACTCAGCTCATGAATGTTGGAGGCGGAATTCAGAAGCAGGCCCCAGGCATAAGAACAATGCCCTCTCTACCATATCAGTATTGCTCTGAAAAGCATCGATGTCAGGCCTACAGAGTTACCAGTGTCTTCTTTAACTGCATTTTCTAGTCTTTTGCTAATTATACCATAAAAGACATTTGAAAGCATTTTAGAATAGTGCCATGTGTAATGTGCCTCATCACTTGTCATTAAGGATCTCTGTTAAAGGTGTTCAAGGACATAAAGTTGGTAGTCAGGCCATCCACACGTAATGTTATCCTAAACCAATGTCATCTTACCATCACATTAATGGGACATTACAGCTCAACCCTGTCGTAATGCCTTGGCATTTGACCACTTAATTGCCTGGGACTCTCACTAGTCTGATCTAGTGCTGGCTCCATGGGAGAGCCAGGCTGCTTCTCATCTAGCTGACTGGGGACTAGGACAGCTTTGTGCCTCTGGAACCAAAGGAGCCCCTCAGAGTGTTGTTTCACCTGATGGGTTTTTTGGCAAAACAGTAACAGCACCCTTTGGGTTGGACAAGCGGTGAGGTACATGCTCCTCTCCTACCTATTGATTCAGAATCTCCTCACCCTGGGCCAGTCCTATAAAGCCCCAGAAAGGTGCTCAGAGATGTTGGGAGCAAGTCAGAAAAGCTCAATCACTAGATTTTTATGCTGTGTCTTGAATTTTTAGTGACTCTTGAATGGATAGAAGCAGAGAAATTATATCCTTCAGTTCCCCAAGGATTGGTGATTTTCATGTCGTGAGTCTTTCCAAGTACACAAATCACAGCCCTAGTTCTAGGCTTGAGCAGACCCTCCTCATGAGTGACTCTGGCCAACCTTGGGTCAGTGATTCTTTCTAATTCTAAGCTGTCCTCAGATGCCTTTCCAGCCTGATCAGACTGACTAGACTTGACATTGTGCCCACGTGGCCCTCAAGAGCAAAGGGCCTGTCTGGACCCTGGGAGGCCTTCAAGGAAAGGAGGCATTATAGGGTTACAGAACTCTTGTGGGAGTACTGCCCTTCCTCTCCCTGTCTTTGGGTAAAGGAAGAATGAGAGAAAAGGCCATGAGTGACCCAAAGTTTCACTACACCTGTACCACGTTGGCCTGACAGCCTGCTCATCTTCAAGGATCATTAGTGCTGTAGCTTAACTTAGCAGCCTCTTACTAGTCACTTGTCCCCAGAGCTTCACTTTCTCCATCTGAAAATTAACCATAATAGTAATTGCTCAACTTTCTCATAACTCCTGTGAGTTGTTGTGGGGAAAGTGCTTTGTAGACCTTAAAGTGTTATGTCACTGGGAGCAATTATTACTGTTCTTAATAAGAATTCAATTAGTCTTTTAAAATATGCCTTATAACCTTCTGTAACAAGTCTTTGAAAAGAAGGACCTTCAGAACCTGTACATTTATAAAGCCATCATTCTTTAGTAGATAAGCGTTCAAAGTATATGAAGGGTTTTCAAAGGAAGAAATGTGAACCATCAGCCGCCACATAAAAATGCTCTCACCTGTTAAGAAGAGTACAGATTAAGACTTAGTTCTATAAGCAGCCTGACACTACTCAGCCTGGCAAGGATGGGGAAAGGCAGGAGCAGTTCATTCTGGGACAGAAGTGGTCAGGCCATTTAGGACAATAGTTTGGCACCATGGGAGACAGCTCCTGGGCTGTTCAGCTACTCTAGCCTCCTGCCACCAGATTCATCCTCCAAGGAAGGCCAAGGCCAAAAGACACCATAGGTTCTAAAGTGATTGTAGCAGCATTATTTGGCATTGCAAGCAGCTGGAAACAACGTGGATGCAGCTGGGGAATGGTTGAGCATGTGTATGGTCATGCAATGGAGTGGAATGTTAGTGCATCATTCAGAATGACAGACAAGAGGGGACTTGGAGGAAATGTTGCAAGGGGAAGTGGGCCAGCCAGGGGAACCCCAGATGCAGTAATTATAACAGTGTGAATGAAGATGACACTGAGGCCACAGAATTCGAACCAAAGATGAGGGCCAAGTGATAAACCCTGAGACAGTAGCAAGTCACTTCCTGTCCCTGGCTATGCATTACCTAGCTCCAGCGGAGGGGTGCTGAGGATGTGGGCTCTGCAGGATTTAGGCTCCTTCACCTCCTGAAAGGCCACATCTCTTCCCATGCCAGGAGACAGAATGTGATGGCAAGAGCTCCTGTGAGCAAGTCCTGTGTGCCATGGTGTTTAGGTCTGGCTAGGGATGATAGCACACCCAGGATGGGGGCCCAGGACAGCAAACAAGTGCATTGACTTTGTCCCTCAGTTACCTGTCTCTCACCCCCGTCTCTGCCTCTTTTCAGCCCGTGATGAACAATGACAAGCACTGCTTTGAATGCTATGGCTATGACATCATCATCGATGATAAGCTGAAACCCTGGCTGATTGAGGTAACTGACCCTCCTGCCCTGACTGGCCTTGCTCCCCCTCCTCCTTCGAGAGCTTCCACTGTGGGCACATTGGGATTGGGGCAGGTTGCCCCCCCCCCCCCCGGCCGGAAGTTGTTGTTCCCTGAGCCACGGCATCCTTCTCTATAAAGGGGCGGCTGTGGAGACAGCCCAGCTTGACTTGGAAGGGGCTGGGCATTTCCCAGGCTGGGATGGGAAAAGGACCAAAGAGAGGTTTTTAAAATGGCAGAAATAGAAGCCACATGGACAGCCTGCTGTGGCTCAGAGAGCACTGGACTTGGAATCAGGAGGGACCTGGGTGCAAATCCCACCTCCAAAACACTGAATAGCCATGTGACTGTGGGTAAATCCTTTCACTTCCTGAGCTTCAGTCTCCTCACGGACAAAATAAGGATAATTGCTACAGCATTTATATCACATGGTGTCATGGGATCACTCACCCAGGCAGCAAGGATTTGTGTGCAGGAGAGAGAAGGAGAAAGCAAACGCAGCTTCTGCCTTCAAGGACCTCTCCTTCTAAAGGGGGAAACCACATACACACGCACACACACACACGCACACACATGCACACATGCACACACACACAGACACACACAGACACACACATGCACACAGACACATACACACTCACACAGAGACACATGCACACGCACACATGCACACACATGCACACAGAGACACATACACAGACACACGCACAGACACACGCACACACATGCGCACATGCAGACACATACACATGCACACAGACACACATACACATGCACACAGACATGCACGCACACAGACACATGCACACACAGAGGCGCACGCACACATGTGCACACACATGCACACACACATGCACACAGAGACAGACACGCACATGCACACACAGACACACACGCACACACACACAGACTTTAGCATCTGTAAAAGGCTATAGATAGCTATCTCTGTGTAGCTAGACAGGACAAGGATCAAATGAGATTCCTAGATGATTGCCTTCTGGGGGCAGCTTTTGCTGTTACTCTCCATCCAGGAGGATGGCTTTGCTAGGTCTTCATCTTTGGCTGGAATTCTGTGGCCTCAGCGTCATCTTCATTCACACTGTCATAATCACTGCATGTACGGTTCCCCTGGTTCGGCTCACTTTCCCCCTCTCCTCCCCACCAACACTTGCTGGGACAGACTCAGTTCTCCCAGCGTAGGTGATGTGGAGAGAGAACAATGATCGTAGGCCAAGTGGGCAGCGACCACCAGCCTGGGTGGTTTCCTTTTGGTTCTCACAGCTGACATCAACCACACAGTGATTCCACTCTGCATATTTCTCTCATCCACTCTTTCCTCATTGATTCCCCACTCTGATTCTCACCAGGCACATGGTTCTGGTGGGAGGCAGGGGACAGCCACGAGTTGTCTAGTGAATTCATGCTCCTCATCTGAGAAGCATAGAAAGTGGCCCTTTAGCAGCTGTGACGATGACAGCAATCCCCTCTGATAGGACAAATGGGGACAGCAAGCCAGCAAGGAATGTCTTAGAGTACAACAGTAGGGAGCTGACGAGGTGCCTGGAGAAGTGGGTCCTCCTTGGAGGATGCTGAGTGATGCATTGTCCAGGGCCCCTGCAGCTAATGAGCATGGTTTTGGCTGGCCTAAGCTGGGCTCTGCTCCGTCATTGTATCCTTATGAGGTTTGTCTATGTCCGGGTCCCTGGTCAAAGTCACGTTGTGTTGTCTTTTTAGGTTAATGCGTCCCCATCTCTTACCTCCAGCACAGCCAACGACCGAATCCTCAAGTATAACCTGATCAATGACACCCTCAACATCGCTGTGCCTAACGGCGAGATTCCAGACTGCAAGTGGAACAAGTCGCCACCCAAGGAAGTGCTTGGCAATTATGAAATTTTGTAAGTTAGAAGAGTGGCTGGGGGTGGGAACATGGGGCCAGCCCCGTCCAAAAGCAGCTGATGAGTGGGGCTTCACAGGAAGCCATTGACCAAGGCCAGGGCTGGGGACCCTCCTCAGGGATGCTTGGAGAATAAGTCACGGCCCTGCCTCCTCTTGAGAAAGCGTGTTCCCTCACAGTTCACCCTGAGTTTGGCAGGACAAGTACAATCTTCATTTTCCATGTGAAAAGGAAGGCCCAGAGAGGGTAATTGCCTTGTCAAAGGTCAAAGCAGACTCTCCCCTCCCTTTACATGCCTGGCCTCCCACAGAGAGCCTCTCCTGATGCCCTCATCCAAGGTTCTCCTCTCCCACCATCTTGAATTGATTTCTCTCTGATCGTGTTGAAGCTCCCCCTCAGTGTAGCATCAGCTCCTTGAGGGGACAGCAGGGAAGTAAAAAGGGATAGGCATTTATTGAGCTCCGGCTGGATGGCACACATTGTGCTGAGGGCTTCACAAATGTCATCTTGTTGTACTCTCAGAGCAGTCCTGGGAGGGAGCTGCAGAGGATGTAGACTGCCTCCTTTTTGCCTCAGTCTCTCGCCCAGAGTTGGTGCTTAGTAAATGCTTATCACACAAACAAATGAATGAAAAGCTGACCCTCAGCAGTTTGCATTGGGTGGTAAGTAGGTTCCCACTCTTCTCTGTAACACCTCATAGGCCCCTCAGGAGGGTTTAACAGTGAGTGGTTCTTGTCTGGAACAAGAGCCCTGAAAGTTTCCTATCCTGGGCCAGCCTCCTTCTCGTGCCTCCAAGAAACAAAGACAGGCTGTCTTCAGTTGGTGCCCACTGTGAAGAGGGAGTGGAGGGGAGAAGGGTGAGATCTGGGACACTCACAGTGGCTGAGAGCTGCCTCAGAGGCTGGCCCCACTCTAGAGACAACATGCACCCACTGTGTTCTTGTCACTAGGTATGATGAAGAATTAGCTCAGAATGATGGGGCAGAGAGAGACCTGAGAAATCGTTCTGGGCCATCCATTGGCCTTAAAGGCAGTCGAACCAGAGACACAGGAAAGACTTCTCTGACCACGTGGAAATAGCCTTCTGGCCAAAGCAAAAGCATGTGGTCAGAGCACAGCAGTCTGGGGAGGCCCACCTTCTTCCAGAGACTGCCTCGGACCACCTTCTCTCTCTCTCTGACTGACTTCCTTCCCTCCTTCTTTCCCTCCTCTCTCCCTCCGTTCCTTCCTTCCTTCCTTCCTTCGTTCCTTCCTTCCTTCCTTCCTTCCTTCCTTCCTTCCTTCCTTCCTTCCTTCCTTTCTTCCTTTCTCCCTGCCTTCCTCCCTCCCCCCCCTTTGCTGACAGAAGTATTTAGGAGAAGTCCTTTTCATTGGAAGGTATGAATTGGATCCTTTTCATTGTGTTTCCATTGCTATTGTACATAATTAATTTTTCCAACAGAAATCTATCATCCTTTGCATGTCAGTGAACTTAATAAATGTCATCACTGTTTTTTAAAGTTAAATTAAAAAAAAACATGGTTTTAAAAATTATGTTGAAGGAAATCTATTTGGTCTGTGGACGACTTCGATTCAATCTTCCTTTTCTTGGACCATCCCTTTGGTGAACAAAGACACAAGTAATGATCTCACAGGAGTTCTCCAGAATTACCTTAGAACCCCAGAAGGGGCCTCAGAGGACACCTTTCCCAACCCAGAATGGTTCAGGAGGCTTGCCCACCCAGCAGATATCCCTAACAGACCATCCAGGAGAATGCCCTGCATTGCCCAGAGCTCACAGCTGTGCCCAGCTCCCCCCAAACCAGTCCATTTGGCTATCGAATGACTCCTTGTTACCAGTCAGACTGAATTTAACCAAAATGACAAACTCAAAGACTAAATTTGTGGTGTGTTTGTGTGAGGCTCAGGATGCCCAGCCAGGAGCCCAGGTCAGATTGGAGGCCCATTGGTATACTGAGAAACTTCAGGCCCAGGCTTCATGTCCTGGCTCAACCCCTGGTGTGCCCATGGCCAAGTCACTGCCCCTCTTGGAGCTCCTGGCAGTCATGGTGTCTTAGAAACAATGTGTCTGAGCTGATGAGCCAGCCTTGGAGTCAGGAAGACCCTTGTGGGTTCAGGTCCCATTGCTGATGTCCAGCTGTGTGATCCTAGGCAAGGCCTTTGACCACTCAGTACCCTGGACAATTATATTTGAGAATATATGTTACCCATGAGTTGCATCATGGGAGAGAGCATCTCTACTGACCAATCATGATCCAGATACCTGAAGAGAGTTTATTTGATTCAGGCAAGCCCGAGCAGCCTCCCCCACTGGGCCTCCTTCTGTCCCCAAGGCCAAACAGAGCAAAACAAGTCCTCCCATTCACAGGACAGCTTTCTCTTCCCAGTCTTCATCCCCCAGTCTTTTGGGCCATTCCTGAGACAGCCCCTCACTGTCCTGCAGCCACTCTTCCCTCAGTGCTCTGGCCTCAGGGTGTCTCTCCTTCAAGACTGAGGGCTGAACATGTGTGGGCACCAAATATAATCTGACCAGCTCAGGGGACAGTGTGAATATTGTCACCTCCCTCGCTCTAGACGTTGAAACTGGATGGAAATGTAACTTCCCTTTGGAGAGGTGACAAGGAGTTGGTCACCTAGTGCCAAGAACTTCTGGGTGGGGGATGTAATATCTGAAGAAGAAAGAAACCCCAACCCTGCCAGGTCAGGTTTTGTCAGATATTGACCCTTCTATCAATGATGTCATGTGCAAAGGCAGATGTTTCCTCTAGCTCTTCCAAAACCGACAGGGGTAGGAAATGTGTGCAGTGCTGGGAGCTGGCTCTGGAAAAAATTGTCAAGTGTCAACAGTGTGTTTTGCAGAGTGACCCAGAGCTGCCAGGATGCCCCCTCCCAGAATTGTCCCTGATGGCAAAGTCCTTTCCTCTGGTCATTCCCCAGGCCTTCTCCTCTGCCGAGGGGCTCCTACACCCTCTCATCCTTTCATTGTTCAGCTTCTTTGCTGCTGAGAAGTGTCCATGTTCAGAGTGAATAAAGTCTGATTAACTGATTTTGTCCTGCCTCAATCCCTTACGGCACAGAAGGGGACTCGGAGCTCCCTGAGAGAAAGGAATTTCCCACAGTCAGACAGCCCATGCTTGGCCAAGAGCCAGCACTTGGACTTTGGTCTTTGGCCTCCAAGGCCTCAGCCACTCCCAGGAATCCTAGCTGTCACTCGGTGAAAAAGTTCATTTTTGTTTCTCCCTTTTAAATTTACAAAGTAATTTCTTTGAAACACTTGCTGTCCAGTCCCAAGGCTGCTGCTCTCTATTTCTGTGACTTTGGGGAAGTCACTTAACTTCTCTGGGGGGTGGGTTCCTTATTTGGAAACCAAAAGAGGGTCTGAATTTAAATTGGAGCAAGGCTTCTTCAAGCCCTTTTCTGTGCCTTGGCCGCTAGGACAATAAGTCTGGGAAACCAAGCAACTCCTCTCAACTGCATTGCTTGATGCACAGGGAAACAAATGCCGTTTACAGACAGTTATCAAAAGATTTACAAAATGAGCTCGTGGAACCTGAGTGGAGGAGCCCTGGGCTGGATGATCTTTCTGAGTCCCATGATCCAGAGACCATCCCTCTGGGAAAGCTACCCCAAGTCTTGCCCCTATCATGGGTGAGGAGAAGAAGTTTCAGGTCAGTGACTTGCTCTGGGAAGAAATCCTGACTCAGAGTCTCCTGACTCCCAAGTCCAAGACTCTTTCCATTGTACCATCCTGCTCCACGTGCCTTAATCTGAACCTTACCATGCCTTATCCATGGTTTTCAGTTGTAAACACAATCTTCCCTGCTTTCATCACCTATCCAAGCATTCTGGCCCCCACTAGCATCCCCAGCAGAGATTCGATCCATGGCTCTCTGAAAATGTACTTCCCCTGCTTCCCCCACTACCTGCAGCTAGGCAGGCCTGTCCTGCCCTTATGTATTATAATAGATGCTAACCCAGGGGAAAGAAACATCTTCAGCTTGACTTGGGGAAAGAGGCATTTGAAAGTTCTCTCTCCCCACCTCGAGCATCACCGAGTCCTCCCCACCCCATGCTGCTTGTGGTCTGGCCAAAGAAGACCTTGAGTCATTCTATCACATGGTTTTCATGCAAAATGAGATACTTTTGATAAGATGGATGCAGGGCTTTAGACTCTTCTGCAGAAGGATTATTTGATGTAAATAAAACAGATGAGATGCTCTTTTGGTTGAGGGCACTCCCAGCCTAGGCACAATGACTTCTCTGATTCTGCCTAACTAAAAGTGTTCTCCCAGCCCTTTGCCTGGTCCTTGCCCTCTCCTGCCTATCTCTCACGTTCTGCCTTGTATTGTGCTCAGAGCTCACTAGCTGTGGGGCCCTCTGGAAAGCTAGGGGCTGGGTTACTTTTGACTTTTTATGTTGTCAGCACTATAAGATTTGAATGTAGGCCCATGGTGGGTAGGCATTAAGAACTGTAGGTTGAATGCCCAAGGTACTCTAGGCTGTGAGACTATATAGGAGGATGGTAACACCTGAGCAGGCATCCTCTCCCTGCCGCCAGAGCACCCCCAAAAACAAGGGACCATCCAGCCTCTGCTGACAGAGAACCTACCACACCACACCCTTGAAGGGGCCTTTTCCTCATTTGACCACTTCTAAAAAAAGTGCCAGGTTCTTCCTATGTACAGAGTGAAAACTGTCGGGGTGGGGAGAATGGGGGGACACAGCCTTTACTTATGCCACTCTCTCTCCTCCCTCCCACTCCCCAATTGTCTTTTCTCCAGGGTTACCATCCCCAGCTCCTTCATTATGTGACTGTGGTATATGGAGGTCATGACAGAAGCTAGAATAAGTTATCCCATAAAGTGCCCTCGAGGAACAGCTCGTTGAAGGAGGCAGCTTCTCCTAGAGGAGGCAGTGTTGGGAAGGAGTACCATTTTTACCAAGATTTCCAAATTTAAATCTACATTGCTTATAGGTTTGAAAAACCTTCCTGCATAGGGATCGTGGCCACATGCCAGGTGAGGAAACAACATTTCAATGACTAAATTTCTCCCCCAGAATTTCCAATTGTACAGAATAAATGTTCTGTCCCCTACCCAAGGCTGGAAACTCAGTCATCCTTGCCTCCTCCCTCATCTTTACCCCTCACACCCAGCCAGTCCCCAAGGCCTTTTGGTCCTAATTGGGCAGTTATTTATCCACACCCATCACCTCTCCTTGCCGTTATTACCATGGCTTCTAGCCTTGTTTCAACCCTAATTACCTTCATTCTGAACTCTTGCAGGAGCCTTCTCACCGGTTCCCTATCTCTACTTTCTTCCTCTCCTGATCCGTCCTTTGCATTATTTACTGTCAGATATCTAAAAAAACAGTCTTGACCCTATAAACACCCTGGTCAGAAGTCTGTCATGGCTCCCCCTTGGCAGCTCCTTAGGCTGGCATTTGGGGCCTTTGATGCTGCTGTCCTTTCCATGTGATCGGGCCAACCCAGAATGTTCTCCTCTTCCGGAGGGTAAAGCTCCTGGGGCTATGATCACCTGGGGCCCTTTCTAAGTGTCTTTTGAATGAACGAAATGTGCCTCCTGCTCCATGAAGCCACCTCAGATCCCAGCAGAAAGGGCCCCTTCTGGGCCCAACCTCTTTCTGCTCTGTATGTCCCGCCTCCTAAGGGCAAGGACTGGGTCATTCTTCAGCTTTTCATTCCAGTCCCGACCCCTTCATTTCCCTCTGGACATAAAATATCAGAGGCAGAAAGAACCTTAGATGACAGACCTCAGTACGAGCTGAGCTGAGCCATCAGCAGTATAGTGCAACCACCAGCGAGGTCAGTGGAATCTCAGGAGGCATTGAGAGACACCCAAGGCCAAGGAGGAGACAGCTCCTCTGTGCTCTGCCATCTCCCCTTACAGCCTCAGGATTGTCTTCAGAGTTGGGCAAAAACCTTGTAGGGAGATCGGGACAAGCTGAAATATGTCTAAGGGAAGGCGACCAGAGAGAAGGGTGATGGGGCTGGAAACCCGATGAGGGTCAGTTCAAGGAACCGGAGATGTTTCACTTTTGGAATCAGCAACTAAGGAGGGGACAGACTTGAATCCAAATGGGACGGCCTGTTATCTGGAAAAGGCATTAGACTTTTTCTCCTCCTACCCCAGAAGAGCTTGATGTGGGTGGGGGAGGGCAGGCTATTGACTTGGGGGGTGTTAGGGGAGAGATCTTGGAGAAAGTTACCAAGATCCAGATCTTGGCGGGATGGAAGAAAAACCTTCCTAACAATTAGAACTATCCACAAATAAAATGAACTGCTTTGAGATGTCTGGCAGTCCTTAAGAGAAGGCTGAATGACCACCTGCTGTGGATGCCAGCTCTTTATGTCTGAGGCCCTCCTCCAGTGCTGAAGTTCTGTGATTCTGTGAAAGGAAGCCTAGACCCTGCCTGGAGACCGAGCTGCTTCCTTTCTTTTGCTCACAGTGTCTTTATGACTGAACTCTCTAGGGCCTACATCCACACTTAGGAAGATCTCTCTCTCTCTTTTTTTTTTTAATTAATTAATTTATTTAACTTTTAACATTCATTTTCACAAAATTTTGGGTTCCAAATTTTCTCCCCCTTTGTCCCCTCCCCCCACCCCAAACCACCGAGCATTCTGATTGCCCCTATTACCAATCTGCCCTCTCTTCTATTATCCCTCCCTTCCCTTGTCCCCATCTTCTCTTTTGTCCTGTAGGGCCAGATAACTTTCTATACCTCATTACCTGTATTTCTTATTTCCTAGTGGCAAGAACAGTACTCAACAGTTGTTCCTAAAACTTTGAGTTCCAACTTCTCTTCATCCCTCCCTCCCCACCCATTCCCTTTGGAAGGCAAGCAATTCAATATAGGCCATATCTGTGTAGTTTTGCAAATGATTTCCATAATAGTCATGTTGTGTAAGACTAACTATATTTCCCTCCATCCTATCCTGCCCCCCATTGCTTCCATTCTCTCTTTTGATGCTGTCCCTCTCCAAGAGTGTTGACTTCAAATTGCTCCCTCCTCCCATTGCCCTCCCTTCCATCATCCCCCCCCCACCCTGCTTATCCCCTTCTCCCCCACTTTCCTGTATTGTAAGATAGGTTTTCATACCAAAATGAGTGTGCATTTTATTCCTTTCTTTAGTTGAATGTGGTGAGAGTAAACTTCATGTTTTTCTCTCACCTCCCCTCTTTTTCCCTCCACTAAAAAGTCTTTTGCTTGCCTCTTTTATGAGAGATAATTTGCCCCATTCCATTTCTCCCTTTCTCCTCCCAATATATTTCTCTCTCACCGCTTAATTTCATTTTTTTTAAGGTATGATCCCATCCTATTCAATTCACTCTGTGCTGTGTGTGTGTGTGTGTGTGTGTGTGTGTGTGTGTGTGTGTGTAATCCCACCAACTATCCAGATACTGAAAAATTTCAAGAGTTACAAATATTGTCTTTCCTTGTAGGAATATAAACAGTTCAACTTTAGTAAGTCCCTTATGTCTTCTCTTTGCTGTTTACCTCTTCTTGCTTCTCTTCATTCTTGTGTTTGAAAGTCAAATTTTCTTTTCAGCTCTGGTCTTTTCACCAAGAATGCTTGAAAGCCCTCTATTTCATTGAAAGATCATTTTTTCCCCTGAAGTATTATACTCAGTGTTGCTGGGTAGGTGATTCTTGGTTTTAGTCCTAGTTCCTTTGACTTCTGGAGTATCATATTCCATGCCCTTCGATCCCTTAATATAGAAACTGCTAGATCTTGTGTTATCCTGATTGTATTTCCACAATACTTGAATTGTTTCTTTCTAGCTGCTTGCAATATTTTCTCCTTGACCTGGGAACTCTGGAATTTGGCCACAATGTTCCTAGAGTTTCTCTTTTTGGATCTCTTTCAGGAGGGGATCGGTGGATTCCTTGAATACTTATTTTGCCCCCTGGTTCTAGAATCTCAGGGCAGTTTTCCTTAATAATTTCATGAAAGATGATGTCTAGGCTCTTTTTTTGATCATGGCTTTCAGGTAGTCCCATAATTTTTAAATTGTCTCTCCTGAATCTATTTTCCAGGTCAGTTGTTTTTCCAATGAGATATTTCACATTATCTTCCATTTTTTCATTCTTTTGGTTTTGTTTTGTGATTTCTTGGTTTCTCATAAAGTCATTAGCCTCCATCTGTTCCATTCTAATTTTGAAAGAACTATTTTCTTCAGTGAGCTTTTGAACCTCCTTTTCCATTTGGCTAATTCAGCTTTTGAAAGCATTCTTCTCCTCATTGGCTTTTTGAACCTCTTTTGCCAATTGAGTTAGCCTATTTTTCAAGGTGTTATTTTCTTCAGCATTTTTTTGGGTCTCCTTTATCAGGGTGCTGACCTGCTCTTCATGCTTTACTTGCATCTCTCTCATTTCTCTTCCCAGTTTTTCCTCCACCTCTCTAACTTGATTTTCAAAATCCTTTTTGAGCTCTTCCATGGCCTGAGCCCACGGAATATTTCTTTTGGATGTTTGGGTTACAGAAACCTTGATTTCTACGTCTTTCCCTGATGGTAAGTATTGTTCTGCCTCATCAGAAAGGATGGGAGGAGATATCTGTTCACCAAGAAAGTAACCTTCTATGGTCTTATTTTTTTCCCTCCTTTTCTGGGCATTTTTCCAGCCACTGACTTGACTTCTGAGTGTCCTCTCCACCCCCACCTCGCCTTCAGATCCGTCCAGCCAGTGCTTGGGGTCTAAGATTCAAGTGCTGCTTCCCAGCCTCAGGGCTTAGGACGGGGGCAGGGCTGCTATTCAGTGTGAGATTAAGTTTAGGTGCTCAGGTGGGGGCAAGGCTGCCTCACTGGGCTCAGTTCCCTCAGGGGGTTTATGTGGAGATCTTCAACAATGGATCCGAGCTCCTGCCTGCTTTGGGAGTCCCTGTCCACGGCTGCCTCTGCTGCTGCCTCCTGAGGGGGCCTGAGTTATGGGGACACCCCACTCCCCTCTCAGCCAGCCAAAAAGACCCTCTCAGAGGGACTTGCGCGGCTGCTGGAGATTCTGTCCCTGAAGCCTGCTCAGATCTGCTCCTCTTGGTGCCACGCAGCCAAGGCAGGCCTGGGCTCTGCTCCCGGTCTGCTGCACAACAGACCTTTCGCATCAGTTTTTCAGGGCTCTCTGAAACAGAAATCTCGTCCTCTCTGTTGTTCTGTGGCTTCTGCTGCTCCAGAATTTGTTGGGAGTTCTTCTTTACAGATATTTTATGGGCTGTAGGTTCGGAGCTAGCATATGTGTGTCTTTCTACTCCGCCATCTTGGCTCCTCCCCCTTAGGGAGATCTCTTGATTAATCAGGAAACATTTATTAAGTGCCTGCTATGTGCCCAGCTCTAGGGATACAAAAAGAGCCAAAAGAAAATCCCAGCCCTTAAGTAGCTCAAAATCTAAGAGGGGAGACAACATGCACACAAATACATGCGAAACTAGCTGTGTACAGGAGAAAAAGGAGATAATTAGCAAGGAAGGCAGTAGAGTTAAAAGGAGGTAGGAAAGACATCCTGCAAAACACGGGATCTTGGCTGGAACTTGAAGAAAGTCAGGGAAGCCAGCAGGTGGAGATGAGGAGGGAGGGCATTCCAGGCAAGGAGGACAGCCAGAGAGAAGGACCAGAGCTGAAAGTGGAGAGTCTTGATTGTGGAACAGCAGAAGGCGGGGTGTCATTGGATCAAAGAATATGTGTGGGGACTAAAGTATAAGCAGACTGGAAAGGGACAAGGGGGCCGGGTTATGAAGGACTTCAAATGCTAAGCAGAGAACTTTGTATTTGAACCTGGAGGCAAGAGGGAGTCACTGGAGTTTAATGAGTAGGATAGTAATATGGTCAGACCTACTTCAGGAAAGTCACTTTGGTGGCTGAATGGAGTGGGGGAGAGACTTGAGACAGGTGCCCTCCCTCCCCCAGCAGGCTTACAATGGTGCATCTTCTGTGGTGCAATTCATAGCCAAGTGTCTCCATGAGTCTCCTATAGAAGTTGCACACTAGACCCCAAAGATCTCCTGGTCCTTCTCACATCTAGGGGATTCTGATTTAGCGCCTTCCCCTCCTCCTAACTTTGGCATCACGTTACTTCATAACTTGCTGCTAACATGCAACAAACCCTTGTGCCTGCTAGGCATTTTTTCATCACCCTCTTGGTTCCTAGAGTTTTTTATTTTTCTGAGGTATTGGCATTTGATGATTTGTAGCCATTGATTATCTCTGTGAAGACAATGGTGCTTTTATAAATCAGTTTAGGATAATTGGAAGTGTTGCCCAAATCTCTAATACAATTAAGACGTCTCCTCTTCCTCCCTCTGGGTTCAGCTTATTGTCTAATTACAGTGAAAGCATATCCATTCTATTGAGGGACTCACTCATCACTCAACAGTCTGCCCTTCTGGTTGCAAGCCATTGGCTGGCCAATAGAGGTTTTCCAAATATTTTGTTTTTCCAGGGTGGATGGTTACAACAGTCTATAGATTTCTCTCAGGAAGCTTTGGATTGTCATGGCGCTCGATGCAATTAATATGATGCCTTCTGCAAATAGGAACCTTTCTTAGTCTGAGCTCCATCCAGTCCTTTCTTTAATATCTTGATAACTGTGTTTCAGGAGAATTGATTTCCCATGTAATGCTGTGTGTTTTATTTTATTCATTTAAAAACATCATTCTGAGAAGGGGCCCATGGGGGTCCCCAGCACAGCTCTTTATGAGTTGGGAGGAGTCTGGGATGGATTCTGGACAACGTCTTCCAAGATACTGGTAACCTTTCTGATCGTTTCTTTATGCCTGTTATGAACCACTCATATTCGACTTGTTATTATCATTATTACAGCTGTGCCTTGTCTTCCATACTAACCTTTTGGGGCAGGAACCACATCCTCTACCAAGGAGCCATCAGGGATGCAGCCCCCACATGTAAGTGGCTGCCTGTGCCACAGACTCAGTTTAAGCTCCAGGGTCCAGTCTCAGCCTTAGAGACCATGGTGGGAGTCTTCTTTGTGAAACACACATCATCTTGCAGGACCCCACAGCAGAACGATGCCATTACCTTGGTCTACACTTCTTAGTGGGGCCCAAGTCACCTCCAGCATTCCCTCTCTCTGTCTGTCTCCCTCTCTCTGTCTGTCTCTGTCTCTCTTTCTCATACACAAACACACACACACTCTGAATGAACAAATACTGGTTCTCCACTTCCCTGAAGGTATTCAAACATATAGACACTCTTTCTTTCTTGTTGTCTGAGAGCCTTGTGCCTTTTGGGATATGGCCCCCCTCCCCTCCCCCATCATGGCTGGTATAAAACTTAAATTGACCTGGCATCTGGCTCTTGGTCCTGGCAGCTGGAGGCTCAAGTGACTGACTACCCACCAGTACTGCAGAATTATTAGCAGCCCCTGCCTGCCTGCCCTGGGTCCTGCCCAGAGACAGAAGGATCTCACAGCAAAGCCACTCATCCTCCCCTAGCCCATGAGGAGAGGCCTGTTGGGATCCAGGGTCCCCTCCCCCAAATGGTCTATGCTTGACGCTTGTTGATAAATAGTTGTGATCAACTCTGCCCTGGTCAGGTTCCATGAGGAACATTGTGTTCAGTTCTGAGCACCCCTGTGAAGAAGGAAGCAGATAAAGCTGACAGATGGCCAGAGGAGGGCAGCCAGGATGGTGACAGCCCCCAGGCCATGTCATCTAAGGACTGTGTGAAGGAACTGGGGATGTGGAATGAGGAGAAGAGAAGGTTCTGAGGAAATAAGGTTGCTGCCTTCAAATAGATATAAAACTATATTATGGGGAAGGGGTCAGACTGACAATATCTGGGGACATCATCGAGGGACTGCCACAGGATGTGATGGAGAAAAGGGTGGGGGACATCAGGCGAGCCTCTGGTTCTGTAGGGGAAACAGGCCTATTGAGAGAGAGATCTGGGCCTAAATACTGAGTGTCTGAAATGGAACTATTACAATAAAATATAACTTCCTTCCAAAGAATTCTGGGGGAAGAGTCCAGATGTTCCTGAAGCACACATGCCTGCGGGAGTCATGAGCAACCTGTCAAAATCATCCTATTACAATGAATCGCTTCCTTTCACTTAATGAAGTCCACCTTCAAAGTAAACTCTAGAATTCATTTCCTTTGCATTGAGTGGGACCAAAAGCCCAAGGGGACCTAAAAACGTGAGGAGCCCTGGTTCTCATCCCATCACAGGGTAGGGAATAGAAGATCTGACCCATCCTCTACTACATTGTTAGTATCTCAAGGGCTGGGGTGACTTTGCCCTTCTTTTGTACTGCCTACAATTCTAAAGGGGGTGAGGGCTCTCTGTGTCCAGTAGATAGAGATCCCAGCCTAGAGCCAGGAAGTTCAGATCTGGCTGTGTGACCCTGGGAGAGTCCCTTGACCTCTGCCTCAGCTTCCTCAACTGTAAAATGGAGATAATAACAGCGCCTCCCTCTCAAGGTTGTAGTAAGGATCAAGTGAAATAATATATGTAAAGTTAGCATAGCGCCTGACTCTGTAAGCACCGCATAAACGTTAGCTGCTATCATCGGCATCCTCCTCCTCCTCTAGTTGCACCAGCATCTCCATATTTGGTGACTGTCTCCAGCTCCTGAGTCATTCTTCCTCTGTGGTTAAGGAGTTTCATACCAAGTTTTCATCTTCCTCCCTCCCCAAATTCCACTTACTCTCTGGGGACCTGGGTTACTCTACAGGTGATAGACCCTTGCTTCCCAGACCTCACTCCTGTGGTGTGTAGCTTTACCCGACTGCCACCACACACTGGGATCACAAATACTGTACATTCCCTATAGACACTGATGTTCCCCTCTTTGGTCCTTCAATCTCCTTGCGTGCTTCTCCCCTTCCTTCCAGATCTGTCCTGATTGCAACAGTCTCAGTTCACCAACATCCCCTTTCCTATTTTGTCCCTCTTGCTCTGGTCTGCTACAGACTTCGTTTACCAGTTCAACTTGACCCCCTGAGTCCTTTGCCCCTTGTCCTGTCACCAGGCACCTATTTCCTTCTCTTCCTCCAAATTGCCCTTCAATTCTGTGTATTTTCATTCCCTCTTTTGTTTCTTTGCAAATACTTATCACTGTGGATTCCAGCTGTTATATTCTGCCAATTGTTTCTGCTGGGCAGCCCAAGATTCTGTGTTCACAATTCTTGCATCTCTTTTAAAGCTTCTCTCTCTTGGGAATCCACAGGCTCCCTGCCTCCTCAGGTGGTGATTCATGCCTCTTCATCCATGTCTGGGCTCTTTAAACAGATCCCAAAATGTGATCACTTAAGGGCTCCTCTTCCCTTGTGTTAACATCTTCCCAATTCTGTCTGCTTACACACAAGGTCGCAGTTGAGTTTTCTTCCTCCTAAGCTCTTTGATATCAGCCTTTCCCACCAGTAGTCCCCTTATCATTCACTTCCTGACTCCTTCCTCTTTGATGGCAAGTTTTCAGGGGGCTGGACTTCAAAATCATCTTGTTCTTCTTCCATATTGGATAGGTCTCTCTGCCTCGCTTGTGTCTCTGCCACAAGTGTGTGGGAAAGGATGCAGTGTTGAGTTCTGTTGTAACAAATACTTATGAGCTGTGAGACTTGGGGCAAGTCCCTGTCAGCCTCAGTGTCCTTGTCTGTCATAAGGGAGGATAGCAGCAGGCTCTGCTTCACGAGGTTGTTCAGTCAGTCAGTGAATATGTATTAAGTGCACACTATGTGCCAGACACTGCTCAGGAGATTGCCCTCCAGGGACCGTACATTGTGAGCTATCATCATCATCTCCTCTCTCCAGACCCTGCCCCATGGGCAGCGAAGACAAAAGGAGAGAGGGAGAGCCTGAGTCGGACGGCAGGAAGTGGCCTCTGAGCTGGGGCTGCCCCAGGCATGGAGAAAACCGGATTCGTGGCCAGAGAAAGAGCCGCATTCAGGACCATCTGAAACTGTTCTCAGTCTGTGAGGCTGTTTCCTGGCGTGGCCCAACCTGCTTTCCCAGAACAGAGCGAGTCTGTGTGTCCACAGAGACGCAGGCAGGAACAGAAAGTCTCTGAAGGAAGGGGATGGGAGAGAGAATGGAAAGTTCAGGGAAAACCCTCATGCCCTCATGCACCCACACACACACTAATGCACACATATACCTACACACACTCACAGACATACACACTTACTCACAAATACGTACCCCCCTCCCCAAACACTCACATACACATACTTCCACAATTCACACACAGACATAACACACATTCACACACTCACAGACACACATACAACTTACACTCATACTTACAGACATATACACAACTGAGATACACAGACACACTCATACAGTCACGGACTCCCCCCACATATACACTCATCAACACACATCCTTTCACAATTCATGCATAGATACAGATAGACATTCACATTCACATGTTCACAGATACACACACACATACACAAACTCACACACACACACACACACACACACACACACACACACACACCTCTTTTAGGCTAGCTGGCTGTTTTTCATTGTCCAGGTCCTAGGAGCTTAGAATGAGGGGGCCCTTGGGAGGAGGTCACCCTGTCCTCCCCACTCCTAAAGGAGGCTACTCTCTCTGATTGCTGGACAAGCAGCCATGTGTCTGTGCTGCCAAGAGGGAAGTAGTTCCCTTTCCTTCAGTTAACAAAGATTCCTTAAGCATCTCTGCGCCAGCACCGGACTCAAGCACTGGGATGCATACAATCATTCCTTCCCTCAGTGAGCTGACCCTCTACCATAAATAGACAAGTAAATAGCAAAGACAGGAGGTAATTTTGGGGCAGAGAAGGAGCACAATGCTTGAAAGGAGAGCCCTTTATGGAGCAGTGTGTTCAGACCAAGTGGCTGGACCAGAGTTTGAGGGGTGGGCGGGGTCAGGTAGTGGATGATGAGAGGAAGGGGACAGCCCAGTCTGCAAAGGCTCTTAAATGCCAAAGAGTGGATTGTATTTTGTCCTAGAGGCAAGAGGAGACCATCAAGGCTTCTTGAGCAGAAGCAGCAGTGGTTGCAAATATCTAGTGGTATTTGGATGGAGGGTGTGTGGGCTTTGCTGAGCCAGTGAGAGGTCCTGAAATATGGAGTGGAGTGAGGTGTGGTCAGGGGACCAGTCTGGGAAGGGGCCTGTGGTGCTCCCCCTCCTCCTCCCTTCTAGGCTCAGCTCAGGGACTGACACCTGCAGGAAGGCCCCCCTCCCCCCCATTATTAGAGGCAGCTAGAGACCCCACAGTGCGCAGAGTGCTGGGCCTCAGAAACTACATGTGATCCTGGGCAAGTCACCTAGTATCTGCCTGACTGAGTTTCCTCTGCTGTGACGGTCCAATGAGATATTTGTGAAAAATGCTCAGCACAGTGCCTGGCACACAGCAGGTGTTCCCTTCCCTTTCCTGAAATGAACGGGTACTCAGTCATCTCTTTGCATGTATTGTCTCATTAGAAGCAAGGGCTCTGGATGCAAGACAAGGAATACTTTCCATTTTTCCTTTGTATCCCCATGCCTAACAGGGTGTTTTGCACACCGTAGGTACTTAATAAGTGCTTACTGACAGAGACTGTCATATTTCAAGGACATTTACCCCCTCTTTCAGTGCAGGCCCTCCTTTTGCCAAAACAACGCATGCACCAGTGATCCTTGTATTGCTTAGGGCTCTTGTCCACAGCCATGGGGCTGGGGGGCCCTCCTCTGGATCAGGAGTCCGTCACCTTTTTGTGGTGTGGGGCAGCCTGTGGACCAAGCCTTCCCATAATCCAATTATATTGAGATAGCATGAGAAAAATGGCAGAAGAAAAAGCAAGTTTGGACCCTGGGGAAGAGCCCCTTCCCTACCCTGTCTCTAGAGTCTCTGGGAGGAGCAGAGCATGGGGCTGTGGGAAGGAGAAGGGAAGGAAGGAGGGAGCAAAGGAAGGGAGGGAGGAAACAAAGAATGGCAGGAGAGAGGGAGGAAGAGGAAGAACTTCTCAAATTCTCTTCTGTTTCCTTATCTGTACTCACAACCAACCCAGGGCCTTGCCAAGAAGAGGTGCTTGATATGTGCTTGTCAAAGGGAATTCAATGTATTTCACTAAGAATGAAAGAGATCCTTGGAAGTCACGCAGGGGTCTGAAGCCGCTAGGGGGCACCATAGAGACTGGAGTCAGTAAGACCTGAGTTCAAATCTAGCCTCATTGTATCCCTGGGCAAGTTGTTTCTACTCTGCCTGCCTGCCTTGGTTTCCCCAACTGTAAAATGGGATAATAATGGCGCCTACTTCCCAAGGGTTGTTGTGAGAATAATTGTGAAGCTCTTACTTAACATAGTGCCTGTCACAAAGCAGGTGCTCTGGAAAGGCTTATATTCCTTTCCCTTCCCCTCTACAATATACCTCTTCCTGAACACCTTCAGGGACCGGGAACTCACTACCTCAAGAATTACACTTGGGCACATTATTTTCTTCTGCAAGCACATTCTCTGCTGGTGTTCTCTTAGTGATCCAGGTCACCCCCCACCCCCGCCCCAGTCAGGAGGCTCCCCTCTCATTAGCCCAGGCCTCCCCTGGACAGGGGCGTGCTCTCTCTGTGCCCAGATGATGTTCTCATTATGTTTAATGACACGTGCTCCTGGCTGAAACCAGAGCTGTCAGCCTCAAACCAGTTGTACAAAAACCCAAGCTGTGATAACAGGAAGGGGTGGCACTGGAGCCATGGCATCGCTGGGCAGGCCACCCACACTGAGGGCCTAGGGCACGTTGTGCCCAGAATTGTGCACCTGAGGAAAGATGAAAGGAGACAGATTCAGCCCCATGAGAGTCGATGCCTGTTTCCTCCTTCCCACTGAAGCCAGCATAGGATTAGGTCCAGCGCTGGGCCCCACATTTTAGGAAGGATGCTGATAAACATGCTGAGTTTCCCGAGGTGGGCGAAGGGCCTACCAATCATGCCATGTTTGTCTCCAACCTGGAGAAAGGGGACCTGGGTGGGTGGGGTAGGGAGCTGATTCCTCCTTCTAGCATTGTCAGCAGGTTCCTGCAGAACCAGGCGCAGTTCGATTCTAATCCACCCAACTAGTATTTATTAAGTGATGATTAAGGGCCAGGACTACAGAGACAACATGGATAGCACCCTTGACCTCAAAAATTCTCTGCATTCTGCTGAGGGGAGAAGCATCTAACAGGTATCCAGATCAGTGGACTGGGAGGCTGAGGGAGGAAAGACAGGTAAATAGCTGTTGGGTGGGTGCGGGTCAGGGAAGCCTTCAGGAAAGAAAGTAGACACGGAACTAAGCCTTGAATGCTGATAAGGATGGGAGGGGGAGGGAGCACATTCCAGCCTCCAGGGACAGCTGGTTCTGAAGGAAATGGAATGTTGCTTTGGGCACCAGAGCTGGAGCCTAGAGAACTCTCAAGGGAGGAAGGCTTGAGGTGAAATGGGGAACGAAGTGGGGCTGAATTTGATCCTTGAAGTAATCAGGAGCCCCAGAGGGTTTTTGAACAGGGATGTACACTGTTCAGACCTGTGCCTTAGATATTTGGTGGTTGTAAGGAAGCTGGATTCTCCAATCCATCCAGAATGGAGGCGCCCAATTATCATACAAGGAAAATTCTGACATGCAGGGTTAGGCCTGAAAGGCTGACAGGGAGGGAGGAGAGGAGTCTCTGTCCTTCAAGGGAGGCAGGGACTGTTTTGGTGCAGAGGTTCTAGATGGGATTCCCCCATACTGGGAGGGCCCAGTGTTGGTCATTTAAGTCTCTGCCAGCTCTGAGCTTTCAGGAGTCTAATTCATAATTATCAAATTCTCACTCCATTTCTGGACTGGGCTCTGTGCTGGAAAAACCAAGATGAAAAGCAAACCCACTGTCTTTGACCCAAAGCAGGACAGTCTTACAAAGTTATAGGGAAACTGAGAAAGCACTTCACCAGATTGTGGATTTCAGACAGGAGGGATACTTATTAACTGTGTGACCTTGAACCTCTCTCAGTCTCAGTTTTCTCATCAATGAAATGGGATAATAATAGCCCATCGATCTCAGAGAGCTGGCGAGAGAGCCAATGAGATGAATGATACAGAAAACACTTTTCAGACCTGAAGGTTTATAAAAATACTGGCAAGTATTACAGCTCCAGGAATGACTAGTTATTTTACACAGTGCAAAAAAGACAATAAATAGGGAAAGCCCTTAGGTGGGAAGGACCCTTCTTGATGGAGGGATCAGAGGAGGTGACCCCCAACTGGTCACTGAAGGAAGAGAAGAATGCCAGTGAACAGAGATGGGCGCATTGGTGTCAGATGTTGGAAATGGATAAAAGCATGGAGGTGGGAGAGGGCAAGGTGGAAAGTAACATCTATTTGGGAATGGAGTAAGAGACATGGCCACAGCCTCAGGAACTTCTTTACCTCTGTACCTGGCTGTCCCAACCCCCTGAGAGAGGAGAGGAAGGGGTCCAGGTGAGTGCTGGGTGGGACCAGGACCACTCAGACAACCTTTCCCCCTCCCTGCTAATGTGCCCTCAGGGCATCCAAGTCAGACTTGGATGGGTATTGAGGGTGTTAGAATTAGATTAAAAATAGATGAAGGAGTGAAAATGAGGCCACCTTATGGAGGGAGGAGAAAGGAGGGACTTGATGACAGACTGACTGGGAAAGGAAATCAGAGCAACCGGGTCAAGTTTAGTGAGCAGAAAGGAGCCAGAGACTTTATTAAGCTCCTGCTGTGTGCTAGCCACTGCACTGGGCTTCCCTCCAGGGTGTACATTCCACTTGGGGGGGACCCCAATATGGGCTAAGATAAGTATTTACTGTGTATATTGTCTGCATAATGTATCTACAGAGTAATTTGTAGGGGGTGGGGGAAGGTGCTAAGACTCCATGGAGGGGGATTAGGGAGAAGGTCCTATACCTTTGGGAAGGGCAGTGATTTGAACTCAGGGGCACAGAGAGAGAGGCCTGCTCAGTTTGAAGGGGTCAATCCATGTCCATTCACTCATTCACTGACCCTGGATTCCCAAGGTCCCCCTGGGCCATTGGGGCTCATCAGAGAGCAGGATAGGGAGGGCACAAGAAATGGCCACTGGCTCCTTCACTAGAATTATCGACTTTGCAGTGAACTGAGCTTTTGAAAGGCCAGTTGTTTTCTTGGGGAAGGGGAGGACTCAAGGGAGAGAGAAAAGATGGTTTGGGAAGGTAGATGTATCCTAAATCCACCCATTCCTCTTGGGACACCTCTCACTGTCAGGAAGAATTTCCAGATCTCAAGCTAAAACCTGCTTCCTTGGAATGGGCTGCTGACCCTCAGCTGATCTGCCTGCCAAGGTCAAGCTCCTTCTCTCATGGGACAAAACTTTCAGAGGCTTCGAAACAGTCATTCTGCCCTCTTTCGTCCTCCTCTTAACTACCTGTGATGGTGGGGAAGACTTCTTGGAAAAGAACGGCACCAGGAACCCATTTCGTGGGGGTATCTGAGAATTTGGAGGGTACTGGTCTGGTACCCATAGCAGAGGAAGATCTGGAGACAGGAACGGTAGGGGGGAGGTACAGTCCATGTGGAGAGGAGACAGGTTTGGAGTGGGGGAGGAGGAATGAACTGGAACCTTGTTTGGGAGAGCGGCAGGTGGGGAGCCACCAAGATTGGGAAGGGGAGAGAGAATAGGATGTGTGGGATGGGGAGAGAAATCAATGGAGCATTAGAAAGAGAGGGTGAATTGGAGAGGACAAGGGTTGGGCTTTACAGGCAAGCAGGGAGAAGGTGGAAATGACAACCCTTATTAAAGACAGAAGCACTAGCATTGTTCACTATTAAATAAAATTTTAATTAAAAATTGCAATTTTAATTTAAAATAAAAATTTCAATTCAAAATAATTTGTAATTTTAATTTAAAATTAAATCTTTCATTTTGAAATTTTAATTTAAAATACAAATTAAGAATTCAATTAAAAATAAAATAATAGCTACTCACCTTTCTATGACATTTTACGGATCCCAAAGATCTTTTCAAAATATAGATTCTTATTGATTCCCTTTGTATTTGTATCTCAATCATTTCTAGGGGGAAAACCCCACTTCCCTTTCCCTCCATTTCTCCCCCCCCCCACTCAGCCTTCACTAGTCTGAAGCAAAGCAAGCCCACCTCCTCAGGGGATCGATCACATCTGCCATATCTGACCTTCCAGCCTAGCCTCCCATCTCTCTGCCCTGAGGTCCGAAGCATTTCCTCACAATCCCCTTGGGACTTCTAAAGTGCAGGCATCCACTTGGCCAGTGGTGCCTTTGGCCGGCTGATGTCCCAGGTCTGGGAGCTGGAAGCCCTTAGTGGGAATCTTGAGATCAGTCCCCAGCACCTTTGGAAACCTCCCTTTCCTCCTCTATAAAATAAGGAGGGTGATCCTTAGATGAGATAACGGGTTTGGCAAACTTGAAATGTTGGCTCTTTCTGTGGTTTATACTCCTTAGCTCCCAGAGTTGCTGTGAGGAAGCTGATTTTTACCTTTAAAAATGTGAGAGAAGGGATTATTATTGTTACAGATGCAAATGCATTCTACAAGCCTTAATTAAGCAGGGCTACCAAGTACCGATCTGGTGCTGGGGATGCAAAGTCAAAAATCAAATGTGGCGAGTGGTGAGACAATGTAGACCTGCACAAGGATGTCCAAAAAAGAAACAGATAAAAGATGTGGGAAGGGGAACCTGAGGAGGGTGGCCCCTGCGAGATGAGCCTTGAAGGAACCAAGGGCTCTAAGGGGGAGGGGAGGAGGAAAGGCATTACAAGCAAGGGACCCAGTTCCAGTACAATGGCAGGAGATGTGTGAGAAAGAAAAAACAAGTCTGCTTGGCTGGACTGACGCATTTGCAGAGGGAAAGCGACCAGCTGTTGGGCCTGGTTGGGAAGGTCTTTAAAGTCATCACAGAAGAGTTTTAGGTTTGATGCTGGGGATAATAGGGAATCACTGGAGGTTACGTAGGGGAGTGACATGGTCAGAATCAGGGGTGGCTGCATGGAAGCATCCCACAATTTCAATTTGTTTAATAAGCATTTATTAAATGCCTACTGTGTGAGCAATATGAGCAGGATTCAGGTATACAGAGAGCAGGCATCCCCAAGCCAGGAGGGTGGCATTTCAGAGCTGGCAGGGATTTTATGGATCACCTTGTCCACCTTCTTATCTTACAGAAGGAAAAAACTAAGGACCAGGAGAAGGGACTTGGCCAAGGTCACAGCTGAATCGGGCTATGTGGAGCTGGGAGGAGATGGGGGGGGGGGGGGGCATCTAGAAGCCAGTAATCCAAGTGTTTAAAGCCTTGAACTTTTCCACCTAGTTTAGAGGGTTGAACGGAAAACCCCAAAGGAGACAAAACAAAGCACTTTCACCCCCCTTCCCCAAAGGAATAGAATATCCTGACAAGTAGTTCCCCAGAGCTGAGCAAGGGGTGGGGGCTCCCTTGAAATTAGGCCAGGAGCCTTGCTGGCCTGTGCAGTCTCTGGGGAGCCCTGAACAGGGCCGTGGGCCTCTCCAGTTTCTCTCTCTGTTCTTACACCAGGAAATAATTGATACTCAACACCTGAATTCGCCTGCCTTGTTTAGCTTGTGGGTGTGGGCTGGGGAGGGAGCTCCCATTGGCCTGGGCACGAACACTGGTTTGGCCCCTGTGATGAGCAGTGTGGCATTCTTAGACACCTTACTGATCTGTGGCCTGTCCTTCAAGGCCTGCCTTGAACAAATCTCTCCAGCTTGAAGTGACCTCCTCATTGTGTGACCTCTGTCGATTAGCAGTCAACAAATATCTGTTAAGTCCCTGCTATATACCAGCTACTGTGTTCTGTTCTTTCTGGGCACACAGAGACAAAAATGAAACAGTCACTTGTGCTGCTTATGTATGTGGGGGATATACCAGGTCGTTTGAGGAAGGGAGAACACGAACCCCTGGGAATGGGGTAGGCCAGAACCCAGAGGAAAAGGCCTTCAAGTGGTAGAAGGTGGTGTCTCAGCTCAGACCCCAGAGAGATCTGGGAAACTCAAGTGAGGAGAGCATTTCAGCCCTGAAGGGACAGTCCATGCAAAGGTATGGAGGTGAAAGATCAAGGGCAGCAGGAAGGTATGCCAGCGTGTGGCCTGAGAGTGAGGAGGGGGTCCAGTTGTGAAGAGCTCTGAATGCTCAACTGAGGCTTTTAGTTTTGATCCTGGAGGGTAATAGGGAGTAGCTGGAGTTGATAGTGGGAGAACAGGGCTGGAATGCTATGGTCAGACCTACATCTCACAAAAATCTCTTTGGTGGGTGTGTGGAGGATGGAGCCAAGTGGTGAGAGACCAGAGGCAGGGAGACCAAACAAGACTGTTGCCAGATGCACATGCTGGTCTCCAAAAGTCTTAGTGTAGTTTTAATATTATTGATAGCTTTAAGCTTAAAATGCCACTGAGACTTTGAGGACATCCTGTATAAACTAGGAAGTTTGAGGGCTTCCACTGACCTACAAAGTAGCTGTGGAAGCACTTTACAAAAGAAGCTCTATGAGAATTAATAGCCAGTATATTTTACCAGGGGCTATACAGGTAATGACTTTGCTCCCACAGTCTCAGTTCTGTAATGCTTGGTAGTTGACAAACTACCTACAAACTTCCTACCTACAACTCTGTGAGGTGAGTACTGCAGGGATTACTGCCCCCCCCACCCCCCGTTTTATGGATGGGGAAACTGAGGCTCTGAGCGGTGACCTGACTTCACCATTGCCATAAGTGGCTGAGGTGGAATTTGAATCCAGGTCCCCGGCTCCAGATCCAGTATTGTGTCTGGACACTAATATTTGGTGGGTGGTTGTCCTGCAGGCTGGCCTCTCAGGAAGGAGGGAAATCTTAACTTGACTTTCCAGCTTGGTATAATTAATTCTATTTGACACCTCCCCCACCTCCCCACAAACCTACACCTGCATTAGACACAGCCTCGAAGTGGAAAGAATTTGGGTCCCTTCCCTGAGTGCCTGTTTCCCCATCTGTAAAATGAGAGGGCTGGACTTGCTCCTTTCCAGAGCTTAGGAATTTGAAGAGTAATAGCTGAACTTTTTACAGAGATTGAATATTTGCAAAGCACACATGATCTCATTCAAGGCTCACCATGGCCCCATGACCAGAGTAAATCCTAATTGGATGGATAAGGAAACTGAAGTTCAGAGAGACTGTCACTGGCCCAAGGTCACAGTACTTGAACTTGCCTGTCCTTGAAGGAGAAACTGAAGCCTCAAGTCACCTAGTGAGAACAGGAAGCAGAACTGGAATTGGGATGAGATCGGAGCCTCCTGGCTGCTAGGCTGGAGGGATTCTGACCTCATGGTAACCCTGGGAGAGAGGTGCTGCTAGTATCCCCATTTTACAGTTGAGGAAACTGAGGCAGAAAAGGTGAAGTGACTCCAGCAGGGTCACTCAGCTAGTTAGCGTCTGAGTTTACATTTGCACTCAGGTCTTAGTGATTCCAGGCCTGGTGCTCTCGTCACAATGGCATGCACTAGCTGCCATTAAGTGTAAGGACAATCTTGCTTTTCTGTGTTAACTCTGACCTTTCTTCTGTTCATTCCTCTGCATTAAAAAAAAAAAGTTGATGCAGGCTTCTGTCTGCCTTCTTCCCTCCCTATGTTCTCTGGTCGTCCACTCTCCTTAAAGGAGAAAGAAAAGAAAAACCAAGTCCTTGTAACAGGTAGGCATAGTCCAGCTAAACAAATTTCCACCTAGAGTGAGACTTTCTTGAGCCCCTACCGTGTGCGGGCACTGTGCTGGGTATGGGGATTACAGAGAAACCGATTGATCAGTCCACATTGGTGAAGTCCCTGCTATGTGCCAGGTGCGGACCTAATCAATGAATATTTGTTAAGCCCCTCCCGCGGGCTGGGCGTGGGGAATTGAGAGAAATGAATCAATCTACATTTATTAGGCACCTACTCCGTGCTGGGTACTGGGTACTGGGCACAGGGCTGGAGCGAGTGCAATGCAAGTTACCCACCAGGTAAACGAGGAGGGGGGCTCCGTGGCGCCGGCCTCCGCCCTCGGGGTCTTCACTGCCTCCCAAGAAGTGGAGGGGCAGCCTGGGGGGGTTCCGGGGGTCGGGGGAATCACGTGCTGGGCGAGGGTCCCCCCGATGCCCAGCGCAGGCCGGCTCAGCCCCACCTGGGGTCCCGACAAGCTCACCCCACTGTCATTCTACAGAGCGGGAAACCGAGGCCCGGGGAGGGCGGTGACACCGGGGCTGCCCCACGTAGACCGGGCTCTGAGCCCTTAAGAAACTGTAACTAACTAATCCCCGCCCCCGCCCCTCGCCTCCGGCTGGTTAAATAGCAACCAGCTCCGATCGACGGGGAAACCAGCCAATGGGTGCTCAGAGAGTTTCCCTCTGGCGCGCCGGGGGCGTGGCCTTGGCTCCCTCGGCCCCCGCTGAGCGGGCTGTCCAATGACCGGAGGCAGAGCCGAGAGGGGGCGTTGCCCCTCGGGCAGATGGCCAATGGGGAGCGGGCAGGCGGGAGGCAGGGCCGGCTGGGGCTGGGCTGGGCAGCGGCGGGCGGGGAAGTCAGTTGGTCCGTCTGTCCTTCGGTCCGTCGGTCCGTCAGTCCGTCCGTCCGAGCGAGCGTGAGCAGGGCCGGGAGGAGGCGCGGGAGGCCGGGAGCGGGCCGAGGCGGGCTGTCTGCGGCCCCGGGCCGAGGTGAGGCGAGGCGGCGGGGCCCGGCCGGGCCGGGGACCGTTGGGGGAGGGGGGAGGGGGAGGGGAGGGGGAGAGGAGGAGCGCGGGCACGAGTGGGACGGGCACGAGCACGGGCCCCCCCGCCGCGCGGGCGCTGCGCGAGGCCGGGGCCGGGACTGGCCCAAGGTCGCCCGGGCCGGCGGCGGCCGCAGGGGCGGGACTTGAACCCGAGCTCTCCGGGGCTGCGATGACCAGGGCCGCCTCCTCGCCCGACCCGCGGCTAGGCACGGAGGGGGAGGGGCCGGTGCGTTTTCCGGGGTTTGTTGAACTCCCCGAGTTCGGGTCGGAGTTCCTAAAGCGCCTACTGTGTGCCAGAAAGGCAGCGCCCTTCGTTCCAGGGAAGGTTCATTAGGCACCTACTCAGGGTTGGGGGGAAGGGAGACCGGAAGAGCCCTTCACTGAAGGGGCGCCTTGGACCCCGCAGGTGAAGTTCCGAGCAGGTGCAGACGCGCGCCCGCCCCGGAGCGGCCCCCCCGGAAGGGAGCCCCCGAGTTTGCGGGGTCTAGCCCCGCCTTAGACTGTGAGGGAAACTGAGGCCGGCAGAGGGGGCATTGCGTGTTCAGCATCCGCAGTGAAAGTGCCGGTGTATGTGCGTATAACGTATGTCACATACGTGTGTGTCCACTTTCATATTTACTCCATGTAGTGAATATGTAACTAATACAAGGAGGTTTTTATGTTCACGCCCACCCGTTGTATAGGCGTGTATATCCACTTTGATATGTTACGGATATAATACGTGTGACTAAATAGTAATTATGTAATAATTATCTACATATTCTCTCCAAACACACACACATATGGGATGGGGCAAAAGAGGGAGCCAGTCTAACAGAAGAGGAAAGCAAGGATGAGAAATGACAGCTCCTTCTCCCCCCTCCCCCAACTTACAAGGTTGTGGTTGGGTTTTTTTGGGGGGTGAGTGGGGATATTGGCATGTACACAGCTCATTGCACACAACGTAAAGAATGACTAAGGGGGCCTTTGTGGGAGACACTTGAGAGGGCTGAAGGGGAAGGGGTTCCTGGGGGTGGGGTTCTCTTGGAGGAGCAAGCTGCTGGATTTGAGGTGAGGAACCTGGGTGTGTTAGTGGCATTGGGTGAGCTGGAGAGGGTGATGATTTAGCTGAGGGAGGGGTGTGGGGAGATTGTTGCTGCTTGGGACGGGCCTTCTTTGGAAGGGCAGGAAGCTGGAATCTTTAATAACTTGCCCTGGGAGCCTGGCCGGCCCTTCTGCAGCTGGGCTTATTTTCAGGTCCCCTGGGGTTATCCTGCTTCAATAGCAGTCCCTTGTTCTCCCTCCCTTTCCCCTTCTGGGACACACTCTCCTATGTGTGGGAGGGATCCAAGGCCTCCCCTGCTGTCTGCGATGGGGGCTGGTGGGGAAGAGAGGGCAGTGAGAAAGCATCAGAGGATCGACTGAGTGGTAGCCTTTCAGAACCCTGGAATTTTCCTAAACTGCCTTTGATGGAAGCCCAGGGTGCCCCATTGATCTGCCACAAGTGGCACCCTATTTCCTCCCTCCTCCACCCAGAAGGAGTGCATTTGTACCATCTGCGGTGTGGAGCATAAACTTGTAGTGACCCCCCTCAGATTATCTAAGATTCGGTCTGGGGGAGGAATTGGAACCTTTCCTAAGCCTAGCCGGTGCTGCCCTTGGAGGGACTGAGGGAGAGCAGTGCACTGGAGGTGAGTCAGGCCCCCTAGGAGAGCTGCCTCTTCTGCCCCCGTCCCCTTCCCCATTTCCTGGTGGCTGAAAGTCTCCACAGTGACTTGTTTGTCCTGTTTACGAAGCAGCCCAGGCTCTGGGCTTTCCCAGAGGTGCTGATGATCATCCAGATCAGCTTGAAGCATTTCAGCAGAAGCTGCAGCAGAACATTTGCTCCTTTGTCCCCCTCCTCCCCAGCTTCCTCCTTTGCACTTCTCCTGAGGAGCTCATGTTGTCTCCCCTCCTGCAGCTTGCAGGGGCAGTGCTGGTTGCCTTCACATTCCCTCGTCAGACTCGTCCTTGTATGGTTGCCAGGGTTCACTTACTATTTCCCTTGCTCAGTATGGGAAACTTTTCTTCTGTGCAAATATAAATTCAGTCCTAAACCTTCAGACAACCTTGGCAGGGTTTGCCCAGGCAAAATCGGAGGCCAGTGGATCGAAAAAGTTTCTTGCGTGGTGCTTTTGGGGGCACAGTTCTCCTGCATCTTTTAGAAACCATGAAGGACCATTAAGATGGATAATACTTATTACTTGGGAGAGGTGACCTAAGCTGGAGAAGTAGATCAGTGAGTGGGTCTCTGGAATCTTTCTGCTCTTCTAGAATCAGATAAAGACCAGCCATAACCAGTCTTGCTCGCTGTTTTCCGGAGAGGTATCCACGATCTTTGTTGTTACCTCTGAGCTGAAGTTTTTAGGAGGCCACATAGATGTAATGAGCGATGGAGAGGGAGATGGATTAGTTTTCAGGTGGTTAATGAATGTTTCCAGCTGAGTTCCAGAAACCCAGTCAAGGTTACAGATGGCCAGTCCCCATTCCTAAGTGGGAGAGCCTGGGCATTTGTTCCAGAGCTGTTCATTTCTTCTGTTTTTCTTCTTTTCTTAAAGGTACATGTTTACTGAGTGCTTAGTTTGTCTCCCTGGAAGCCAGAGGATAGAACTGGTGCCTCTGATTTGTACAGGGACAGTTTTGGGATATGATGGGACATTACAATGTATGCATGAGTTCCTTGACTTTAATAGTTTGCTCGATCCATTCTGTATTATTTAGTGTTCCTTTCTTCTCCAGTCACACCATGACTGATACAGGGTTTCATTGTGACCTAACACAGATCATACAAGTCATGCCCAACTTTGCTCAAGTGAGAGTATCGACTTGGTTATTTCCAAACAAATAGAGTGTTGGAGAATGCTGAAGAGCAGCAAGACCTTGGTGAAGAAATCCCTGTGCATTCCACAGCTCAAGTCATCTGGTGATGGTTTCTAGCAGGGATCATTTACATACCTCAGAGGGCATGGACCTGTGGGCATCAGGTTTGGGAGGTGAAACCCTGGGCCATCTCCATTCCAGTCATTTCAGTGAGCAAGTTGGCGGCAATGGAAGAATGTCTCTTGTGTTCCTTTAGCCTGTGTAGAGTCTGATTAGGGCTCCCTTATTTGGACAGATGGTGCCCATGTTGGCTCTTTGGCTTAGGAAACATGCTGAAGTGTGCCATTGGTGAGCTCCACACTTTAGCTCAGAAGGCAGTTTACCATTTCACATGAGGTACTTTAGATGTATTAGAGTATGCCCTGGCACTGTAAAGTGAGCTAATTAAAACAAATTTATTGGTATATTTTTGTTTTGAGACAACAGATACTTCCAAACAAATCCCTTTAGAATGCAAGGCCTGAGAAAACAGTTTTACTGTTACCAGGCATGAGGAATGCATCCTTTAACTTGGGTTGTTAAGCATAAATGCCGATTGTGAGATCTTTCCGTTTGTACCTTATGGAGATGATTTTGGCAGCTGTGGAGCAGAGGATGGATCAGAAAGAGTAGGGATTCAAGGAGATCAATGCCAATCATCTAGGAAAGGGGTAGGTAGGGCTGGACAGCAGTTTGTGGTTGTGTGAGGGGAGAGAAGGGCATGAATATGACCACAGACTTAGATTTGGAGTCAGAACCTGCAGACAGAGAGCCTGAGAAGGAGCTGTCAGAGAGGAAGTAAGCCAGGAGGGAGCATTAGATGTCAGGAGGAAAAGGCATCCTGGAGGAGTCGGTTAGAGTCAGCCTTGGAGAGAACAAGGAGGAGAAGGCTGGAGAAAAGACCTGTGGATCTAGCCCTGAAGAGATTTTTGGGGCTTGGTTTGTAAAAGAATGAAGAAAACCCACCTCCCTCTCTGCCCAGAGGTGAGGGTGGGGTAAGGGACTGGAGGCCACAGCTTTGGAGTATAATGGATACCCGCAGGTGCAATTGATATGTTGGTTTTGCTGAACTATTTTTCTTTTTTTTTTTCAGCTTTGTTATGAGGGAATGGTGGTGGTACAGGGGATATGGGGAGGGATGCCTTGGAAACTGAATATGATGTAGAAACACAAGACATTGATAGCAGGTAGTTTCCAGAAAGAGACAGTTGGTCACCTTCAAGAAGTCTGTCAGTGATGTAGAGCAATGGGATGGGAAGGGACTGCCTAGCAGCTGGGGTGGAGTGAAAGCCTGAAAATGATTTTAAGAGCTTTGTAGTGAAAAGAAGATCCAAAGGGATGGCAAAGTATAGGGGAGGTGGAGACTGAAGGGAGATTGATGGCATGGGTAGAGAGGCTGGCCTTTTCCTGAGAAGGCAGGTGAAAAATGAAAGGAAATTGAGTTGACAGATGACCTTCATTTGCTCAGTGAAGTGGGAGGTATATTACCTGCCAAAAGAGGCAAAGGAATTGGTGGTGGTGATTTGGGGGCTTGAGAGAGAAGATTTTGAATAGTTGGATGTGATGATAGAAAACTAACGATTGCTAAGTAGGAGGAAGGGCCCAGTTGAGATTCAATAATAAATTTGGAGTCAGCCCAGCTGGTACCTTGGGATGGTTTCCAATATCTGTTTAGCATCATGGGAGAAGGATTGGGGCGCCAGATGGTGGGGGTGATCCAGGGTTGAGGATTGGCATAACAAGGAGCAAAGGGGTTCTTGTGCTAAGGATGGTGTGTCTTGCCCCTGATCAACTGAGAGGTCAAGAATAGGAATGGAGAAAAGTGAGGCTGCAGCAGTGGGTGAATGGGCTGGCTTAGCAGAAGGAAGAGAGAAGGCTATGAAGACCTGGTGGCGGGGGAGGCTGAGAGGGTGTTAAAGGATGGTATTGTGATCCGAAAGAGGAAGCTGAGAGAGTGAGTTCTAAGATGGGTCTGCTCCTGGAAGTGACTGTGGTCGGATGAAAGTCCTACAGATTGAAGAGGGGAGACTGAGTGGGAGGCCAAGGGGCCTCAGGGGCCAGCGCTTGTGGCTGGAGGCTGGTCAGGGGTCATGTCAAGCCTCGGAAAGTTGGAAGGACTTTGGAGGAGCATGTGGAGAGATGGGGAGTGGGCACGCAGGAGTACTCTGGCTTTTCCAGGGTCCTCAGGGTGTTGACTTTTCTAGTCCCTTTGGAGCAGGTGGGGAGAAGACATTTTCCCCATCAGTAAATGCAGGTGCAATTTTTAAGAAAGTGTTTTGATACCGTAGCCTTTCCTTATAAACAAAACCATTTAAGCAAATCCTGTAGACTCTGGCCGTGTATGCCCTACGTTTCATACATGCAGTTTACAGAGGTTGGTTATGTTAATTGATCCATGTTTCTTGGCTGCTTTCTTGCTTCTTAACCTGTTCAGTGAGCTGTCATGTTAATGATGGCGTGGGGGTGCTGGGGGAACAAGGTCACTGGAGGACAAGAGGTAAAGTTAGGAAAGATGAAGGTGAGTTATGATGTGGGGTGGGGAGAGAGCAGAGGAAAAGAATTTGTTTGTGAAATAAAAATCTTTATAAGGTGGCCCTATGTGCATTATTTAGATTTGGGTGGTGGGGAATGGGACAGTAGTCATAAAAACTTTGACGTTTTCCAGAGTATTTGGAGCAGTTTCCCTTTTGGAATTGCTTTCAGAGCCTGCAATGAGAACACTCTTCTGCATCATCTTAGCTGTGAGGGCAGTTACTCTTGGAAGACATCATATTTTTGAGCAGCCAGAAGTGTTTTGGAGCCAGGTCTGGGGAAAAAGGTCTTTGATGGGGGACCAAACTGGGGAGTATGAGGAAGTCAGTGGGCCTGACTCGTGTTTGTGGCCACCATGGACAGTGTCTGTACTGATGGAATAATTAGAGAGCTTGCTTTGGGGATGATGGACAGAACTCATTTGAATTAGCAAGCTCTTGTTGATCCCAACAAGGCCTGCTGCTTTTGAGGGACGATTTATGGATTTCTCTGGTTTGCTCTTCTACAATAAAACATGACCACGATGATATCTTCTCTTCTGCCCTTTCTAGTATAAAGCCCATTTTCTAAAAATGGACTGAAACTTCTTTGTCATTTTAAAACCATATTTTAAATGATTTTTTGCAAGATAAACTTTGTACCTGTACTCATGATACATTTGTTTAGTCTTGTAGAGGTAAAGAAGATTTCCCAGGGTCACTTAGCTCACTGCAAAATAATGTTTAGTTTTCTTTATCTAAAACATTGATTCCAAAGCATTTCCTTCCCCCCCCCCCTTTTTTAAAAAAATCTTTAAGGTATTTCTCTGGTAGTTTAGGGCATCCTGGTTGTGGTGGAAACTGCCCTGGATTTGTCTGCAGGACACATTTCTGCTGCTTCTTTCTTGTGTATCCTCGAACAAGTCATTTCACCTGTTGGGTCTTTTTTAATCATCTGTAAAATGAGGGCGCCCAATGCAACGACTTTGAATACCCTCATTCCTAGCTCTCAATTCTGAGACATGGTTTCATTTTACAGTGAGAGGCAGTGTTGGGGTAAAAACCTAAGTAACTGATTCTGTCCCATTCTCATTACTTGACATGACTGCTTGGAGCTGATTAACAGTGTAAATCTCGTGGAATTTATAATTTTCTTTAAAAGTTTTTTTCTCTATTTTTCAAATGACAAACTTTTTTTAAAAATTAGTATGACCCTTCCACTGGCCTGCTCCTTCAAATGAAAGAAAAAATCCCCAAACAGATCTCTCCATATGTATCTGTATTGTCCAGTAGAACAAATGCCCATGTTAGTCATGTCCAGAAGTGTGTGTCTGCATTTTAAGTTCATCAGCTCTCTTGGAGGTGAGTGATGTGATTCACTGTCATTCTTTGGAGCTTGTGACTTATCATTTCATTGATCAGAATTCTCAAGTTCTTAGAGTTGTTTTTCTCTTTAACGTTCCCCTAGTTCTACTCACTTTGCTTAGCCTTGGTTCATAAAAGTCTAACCAGTTTCCTTTGAAATTGTCCATTTCATCATTTTTTCTGAGATAATAGTATCTTATCACATTCATGTGCCACAATTTGTTTACCCATTTTCCAGTAGCACTTCCCCTTGATTTCCAGTTTTTGTCTACCATTAAAACGACTGCTGTAACTATTTTTGTATGAATAGATCCTTTTTTTCTTTCTTTGACCTCTTTGGGGGGGTGTTTTGGCCTGCTTGTGGTAGAGCTGGGTCAAAGGGCATACGTACGCAGTCTGGTCACTTAGTGAGCCTAGTTTCGAATTACTCTCCAGAATATCTGGACCAATCTGTAGTTCTACCAGCAGGGCACTGCTGTGCCTGTTTCTGGCAGCTCCTCTAGCATTTGACATTTCCCTTGTTTGTCATCTTTGCCAATCTGGAAGGTATGAGATTGCACCTCAAAGTCGCTTTCATCTGTGTTTAGTTATTTGTGATTTAGGGTATTTTTTCCTCGTGATGGCTGATAGCTTAGGTGTATTCCTTTGCAATTGCCTGTTCATATACTTGACCATTTATTTATTGGGGAATGTTTCTTGGTCTTAAAGTTTTGGATCATTTTCTTCTATATGAGAAAATGTCAGACACATTTATTGCAAAGATTTTTCTCCCCCAGTTACCTATTTCTCTTGTAATTTTTACTGTTAGATTCGTGTGTGCCAAAACTTTGAAATTTTATATATCCAGAATTGTCCCTTTTATCTTACGTGATCCTCTCTATCACTTGTTTAGTCAAAAACCTGTCCCCTTTGTTGCTCCTTTAATTTGTTCATGAACTATAGGTATCCATTTGGAGTTTATCTGGATGTATAATATGAGGTGCTGGTCTAAACCTAATTTCTGCCAGACTGCTGTCTAGTTTTCCCAGCAGTTTTTGTAAAACACAGTCCTTTGCCCAGGAACTGGGTCCTTTGGATTTTATCAAGGAATATGTCATTTGGAGAGGAAACATTTTTTTCAGTAGCTGTAAAGGCTGTTTTCTGAATCGGGAAGTATGAAGCCACACAGGCTGTTTGGGCCGACAGTCATTTTCTTTGCCGTATTTGTCATAGGACCAAACTTTTGACTCTCAGAATGCAAAGCATTCTGAAAGACTTGGTCAGTTTACTGCATGTTTATTTTGTGATTGCTGATTGCAATGTGCATTTAAAGATGTGCTTACTAGGAGCACTTGGGAAAGTTCTGCAACAGACATAAAATGAAAATTCCAGAAATCTTTTTGAATTCCAATATGTCTTGTCATAGCTGAAGCTCCCAATTGTCCAAGAAGCTCCTCCTCAGGACCTGCCTTGGGTCTCCGCCACTCCCTACCCTGTAAAAGGAGGTGTAGTGCTTTGGTTTTATTTTCTTGTAGGAAGGTTTTTGAGACCTGAGTCTGGTGCTAAGACCCATGAAGAGATGAATTTTCATCCCATTTTTTTTAGTAATTTTTAAAAATTTTAAATTTAAATATGAAATGAGAAAAGAAAAAACATTTCCATATACACAGCAAACAGTAAGAGAGGATTCACTACAAAACAATAAATTTCCATTTTAAGAAAACCTATATAATAAATACTACAGGTTGTTTTCGAAGCTTCCTGGCATTTCTTTGCTCTCTTGTTGGGGTTTTTTTTTTTGGTTTGTTTTCTACTGTGCCCTTTTTACTTTTTTCCCCTTTTCTCTCCCTGCAAAGAAGGCTACAAGTAAGTGCGGAGATGTGTGTGTGTATGTGTGTATAGATATCTATAAACATACACATATATGCACACACACACTCATGTGTGTCTATGTAAGACCATACTGTGATTATTTCTGCTCGTCATCTGTTTCTCTGACGGTGGATAACATCTTACTTCGTAGGTCCAAGTCTTTCCATTTTTTTCTAAATCAACCAGCTCATCATTTTCTACACCACAGCAATATTCCAACCCAATTCTATCCTGAGAGATTGCCTATGAAATTTTTTTCTCAATTTTCTGCATTCCTTCTCTTCTTGGCTACATAGGTTTTATTTATACAAGAAAATTTTAATTTAAAGTAATACAAATTATCCTTTTTAAGGTTAAGGCAGGGGTTGGGAACTTGCAGCCTCGAGGCCACATGTGGCCTTCTAGGTCCTCGGGTGAATCCAAGTTTTACAGAACAAATCCTTTTATGAATCCTTTGATTCAGTCAGAGGGCCACACCTGAGGACCTACAAGGCCACATGTGGCCTCAGGGGTGCGGGTTCCTTATCCCTGGGTTAATAAGGTCTGATACTGCTGAATCTATTTCTTTTACATCTTTTTTCTTAGTTTCTTTGAAGTTCCTGACCTTTTGTTCTTCCAAATGAACTTAGTTTTTATTTTTTCTAACTCAGTAAAATAATTTTTTAATAATTTAATTGGGATGACCTTAAATAAGTAGATAGGTAAAATTGTCATTTAAAAAATTATATTGACTTTACCCATGAACAATAAATATTACTGCATTAATTTAGATCTGAGTTTATGTGTATAAAAAGTGTTTTGTGTTTATGTTCATATAGTTCCTGTGTCTGTTTTTATATATATATATATATATATACATACACACACACACACACACACACACTCAGGTATTTTATACAGTCTAGGTATTTTAAATGGTCTAAGACAATATTGAATAATGTTGCTGAATAAAATAATAATATTGCTAAAACAATATTGAATAATAATAGTATAATTTCTCTCCTTTCACTTTTGATTACATCTATTTTAACCTTAACTTTGTCTGAGATGGTGTTTCTATCCCTGCTTTTTTTTACATAATAAATTCTACTCCTGCCCTTTGTTTTATCTTTGTGTGTGTCATTTTTGTTTCCTGAAAGTAACATATTTTGAATTAAAATTTTTAGTCTACTATCCAGTTCTTTTTTATGGGTAAATTCATCCCATTTACAGTCTTAAGCTACAATTAGTTGCTGTGTATTTTCCTCCATCTTATTTTTCTTCATTATCCTTCTTACCTTATTTACCCTAACTCTCCTTACTCTCCTCTGCTTTATTTTTACCTATACTTACCTTTCTATTCCTTAACCTACCCACCCCCTAAAAGTCCCTCCACCCTATCCCCCTTGCCCTCTTATTTCTTTTTGAATTTAGAAGACTTTTATATATACATACATACTTTATGTATGTATATTTCCTCTTTAATCCTTCCTGATGAGAGTAAGCTTCCAGCACTTAACCACCCTCCCCCCACTAGTTTCTTCTGTATCCATTTTTCCTTTTATGCCTCATTTGTGTTGAGATAATTTTACTCCTTTTTTCTCTCCCTTTGCAGTTTTATTTTTTTTTAGAATCACCCCATCAGGGAGTGGGGGAGGGGGAAGGTACTAGTATTGCTTTACATGTAAATTAATGTAATCCTTTAAAAACACTCTTTGTATCTTCCACCTCAATACTTGTTCCTTTTTAAAAATTGTCAGCCATATTGAATGGCCCCCTAAATTCCCTCTCTGCCCCCAACATAGATGTGAATGAAGACTTCACAGTCTCCCTTCGAGTTTTATGAGATTGGTGCCAGTACTTGGGGGAGGGGAGGAGCTTTACCTGTACACTGACTTAAGACCAGTTCAAATAAAAGTGCACACGTTAAAGAAAAAAAAAGAATCACCCCGTCATACACATACTCAGCTGAGTCTAAGCCTTTCTTTCAAACTACCCAAATAATGATGACAGTTGTAAGAGTACTGCTAGTATTTTCACATATATAAAGTGAACAATTTGATCTTATTGAGTCCCTTTAATGTTTACCTTATATTTTTCCTGGATGTTATATGTCAGATTTTCCCTTAAGTTCCGGGGTATTTGTCACAAAAACCTGAAAGTCTTTGGGTTTGTTAAATGCCCATTTTTTCCCATTCAGGATTATACTTGACTTTCCTGGGTCAGTTACCTATGGTCATAACTCCAGGTCTTTTGCTCTACGGAATATAGTGTTCCAAGACCTACAGTCCTTTAACGTTGTAGCTGCTAGGTCTTGTGTATTCCTTTTTGTAGCTCCATGATATTTAAATTGTTTTTTCTTGTTGCTTCCAATATTTTTTTCTTAACCTGGGAACTTTGACACTTGGCTATGATATTCCTGTAAATTTTCCTCCTGGAATTTCTTTCAGGTGGTGATCAGTGGATTTTTTTTTTTCTATTTCTGCTTTACCTTCTTATTCTTGAACCTCAGGGCAATTTTCCTTGATAATTTCTTGTGATAATGTGTCAAGATTCTTTTTTTATCATAATTTTCAGGTAGTTTGACTATTCTCATGTTATTTCTCCTCAGTCTGTTTTCCAGATCAGTTGTTTTTCTGATGAGATGTTTCACTTTCTCTTCTATTTTTTCTTTCTTCTGATTTTGTTTTATGATCTCTTGATGTCTTAGAACATCATTGGCTTCCCCTTGCCCAGTATTAGTTTTCAAGGAATTATTAAGTTTTTGATTCCCTGTTTCAAGTTGGTTGACTTTCTTTTCATAATTTTCTTGGATTGCTATTATTTTTTTTTTAAAACTTTCCTCAATCTTATTTGATTTTTAAAGTCCTTTTTAAGTTCTTTTGAAAACTCTTTTTGTGCTTGGGATAATTTGACATTTTTCAATGAAAAAGGAGTGACTTTTTAAAGCTCCATTATTTTCCTCTGAATATGAACCCAGATCTTCTCTATCCTCATAGTAACTATCTATGGTTGGGTTCTTTCTCCTTTGTTTACTCATTTTTATTTGTTTGTTTTTTTGTTTTATTTTGTTTTTAGCAGCTATTAATGTAATCAAGTTGTCATTCTGAGGTATAGGGAATGATGCTCCAAGTCTCAGATCCTTCTTACTGTTATTTTCTGAGGTCTCCCTCAAAGCCTTGGTCTCTCCTCTCCCCTTCTAAGCCACAGCTAGGGCCCCCAGTTACCCTGTCCCACAATTGATCTTGCTCCCTGAGATCCTTCCAGTGGCTGCATACTACAGCTGTCCTTTCTGCCCTAATTGAAACCAGGGCCTCTGCTCTCTTGCAAAGTACCCGCAGCCACCAGAGTCCCTGCTCCTCTGGTGCCGCACTCACCAGGTGTGTGCTAGCTCCTTCTCCTTTAACCACAACTCTGGATGCATTTAGTCAGCACATTTGTGCTTAGTGTCCCTTGATAATGAAAGGTACTTCAGTCTCCTACTCAGCAGTCAGACCCCCACATTGTTTGTGAAATGAAAGTTTCTAAGGCTGAGGCTGCCTCACAACCCAGCTGAACCATGGGTCTTTCCTGGGGTCTTCTCAGATTGTCTGAGGAAGACAACTACTTTACTCTGTGTTTATTTCTGTTGCCCTGAGGTGATGTTCTGTCTTTTTTGTGGAGGGAAATTCTGGAGAGATGAAAGTTTTCTGACCTGCTCCTCCATCTTCCCAGAATCCTCTCCCATCCCACGATTGACAGTAACTTTATGTTGCTGTCAGCCCAATCCCTTTTGTCTTGTCAACTGATTTTTCTAATACATTCTTATAAGGTTCCTCAATTTGTTAACAATGATAGAAAGAATTGGTGGGGTAGGTTTGGAGGATTGGAGACAGCATGGGGCATTTGAGAGAACACCAGCCCTGCAGACCCAGGACCTGAGTTCCAATCCCACCTCTGATGCATTCTACCTTTGTAAAGTGGGGCAAGTCCCCCAGCCTCCCTTCTTCACCATGAGGAGGGTGATGTACATGACTTCTGAAGGTCCTTCTAGCTGTTGATCTCTCAGGGATCCCTACTGTGTTGTGTGATCCTACGCAAGGCCTTTGATGTCACCTTTCCCCAGGTACCTCTCCAGGCTGTAGAACCATTGTTGATCTGTATCAGGAAAGGGGATTTCTTCATTTAAGGTTCCATATACCAAAGACATCATGATTTCATCAAAAAAAGAGACTTTGAGCCTTAGAACAACTGACCTTATGACAGTGTTTCTCTAGAACACTCAGACTAGATGCTCACTAGTATTGTTGATGATAGATTTAAGGTAGCCTAGAGAAAAAAGACAAATCAAATCTGATAGGAACAAGTTTATGGACCAGCCATTCTGTGTGGAGAGATGGGAAAAAAGTGATCAGCTAGGTTCAGGTTTTGCTGATGTGTGATTGTGTGGTAATATATAAGAAGCTATGGAAGATGGGTGGATGGACATCCATCCATCTGTTCATTAATCCATCCTTCCACCCAATCATCTTTCTGTCTATCCATCTGTCCTTCAGTCTATCCATCCTCCCACCCAACCTGACTAAAAGCAGTAGTGATTTCTGCTCTCTTGTTGGCACACTGAGTGCTAGATCAGTAGGTGAAAGCAGAATATTGGGCTGTGAATGTGCCCTTTGGAAGGGCTAGTATGTCTGGTGTGGTGTTGCGAGAACATAAGTTCCATAGGAAGAACATGGGGGGCTTAATCATTGCCTTGAATTGAGCTGGGCTAGGAGTCAGAAGACCTGTGTTTTATGTTGGGTTGGTTACTTCATCTTTCTGAGGCTTAGTTTTCTTCTTTTAGAATGAAGTTGGATTATCAGAGATTTTGAACCTGACATCTGTGAATCTGGTTTTTAAAAAAATATTTTGGTCATTGTATTTCAATATGAATCAGTTTCCTTTGTACTCTCTATATTTTATTTTACGCATTGAAAACCATAATTCTGAGAAGAGGTCTGTTGGCTTCATCAGTCTGCTGAAAAGGTCTTTGACACACTGGGAAAGAACCTTTGGAAATATTTCCATGCCTCTGAGTCTTTTCCAGTTGGTTCCAGTAGTCTGTATCTGTGCTGAGGCTGTGGGCATCCAGAGAATGGAGAGTTGCTTGTCAGTTCTTGGTATTTGTGAGATGGAGCCCATCACAGAAGGATTTTCCCCTCCACTCTAGTGGAGGGGAAACTTGCAGGCAGTTTCTTGGACAGTTGGATCCGGATCACCTTGGAGCCTTACTGAACTTCCAGGAGCGTGTGAGGGCTGCTTGAAGTCGGGCCTGGATTGTCTGTGGACTCTCATTGACATTAATCTTTTTGGGCTGCACTTATTTACTCATGAGCAAACCCAAGTGATTCTTCTTATACCATGAGCTTACATGGAATGCCCTTAACAAGGTGCCAGAAGAGATGCTTGGAGGACATGGTTAATGCTCTGCTAAAGCCTGACCCCTCTGGGAAATAGCAGGAGACAGACATGGTCAACCCCTCAGGTGATTCACATAAACAGAGTCATCCTGTTTCCCACAAAGTCAAGAGCTTGTGAATGTTTCCCTTCAGCAGTGGCCAAACCCACCTTTTACTATGTGCCAGATACTGTACTAGGTGCTGAAGCTTCAGAGAGCCTCCCCTCTACTAGACAAGATTCAGAAGGAGACATGAGTAAAGACAAAGGGATTTTCTGAGGGAAAGTGTGCTCACAACTGGGAGATGAGGAAGGACCCCATGAACATGGAGGAGGAGGAGGGAAGCCCAGGGGGAGGTGAAGGAGGGCATTCTGCGTCTTGGAATAAACCACTTGTGTGAAGAAATGGAGGTGGTGCATGAAACATCATGTAGGAGAAATGATGAGCAGACCATTTGAACTGGAGAAGAGAGAGAAGGACAGGGAGAGAGAGAGTGTGTGCACATGCGAGAATGCCTGAATGGGAATAAACAAGACTAGAAGGAGAGGGGAAGGCAGACTCTGTAGGCCTCTGAATGCTTGGCTGAAGATTTTTAAATTTCATTCTGGAGATAATAGGGAGGTAGTGAGTGTTTTCTGAGTTGGGATAGGGAGAAAATTACATGGTCACCTCTGAGACAGAGAACTGTCAGTTTGTTAAAAAAAAACAAAACCCAAAACTTTTTTTTCCAGTTACCAAGCACATGATTTTCTCTCTACTGCTGTATGTGGAGGCTGGATAACTGGGGACAGAGTTGAAGGAGGTGACCCCATTAGGGTAGGCGGGAAATGGGCCTGGCCTGGGTTAGAGGTTGTATGTAAAGTGGAGAGAATGAGGCAGATGGGAGAGCTGTACAGGTGGGATCTTGGCAGCAGTATGGATTGGGGGGAGGGGGGAAGAGGCCAGGATGACTCCAAGGAATGTCTCAGTTTGTCCCTGTGGGGAGTGGGGTGGGGTGACAGCAGAGTTGACTGGAAGCAGCAATGACTCTGTTTAGTAATCCATGCCGGGTCTCTTTCCTTATGGATGGAATTCCTGCATGTGTGTAGTTGGACTGAAGTTCATGCTGTCAGCTCTCATGGGATGTAGTAACCTCGTTTGTGGGGCATTATCAGGAGATGTTCTGCATAAGGGAATTGTCCAGATTACTGACTATAATCCCCTTTACAGGCATACTCAGCTAATTTGGTTAATTGGTTCCATGAAACCACCATTAGATGTAGCTGTGTTACAGGGAGCTGGTACTTAGAATTAAGAGTGAGGTTGTGAGCGCAAGTATTACGTTGTCCAGTGCTGACCAGCAGATTTGGGCTTCAAGCTGGTTGCTCAGTGACGCTGTCTTGGTGCTCCAGTGGTGGGGCTTGGTTAGAACCATGTGACAGAAAGGATTTTATTCAGTGTAATCTTTGGGGGTAGGGCTTGCCTTCTCTCACACTTGTACAACTTTGCCAATTTTACTCACAGGATTAACACTTCTGAAAAGTTTCTGCACACTTAATAAATAGTAGTCTTTAAGGTCTTTAGGGTTACTTAAAAGTTTAGTATAAATGAGATTTTATTTTACAAATCAAATTTTAATGCTATTGGATATCCTATTTTGAGAACATTTTCATATATTTGTACCATATGACCGAGCACCTTCAGGATGCCAGATTAGGCAGTTATCAGCTAGCTGTACCTTTTAACCCAGTATTAGCTCTGCAAAGATTGAGTGAGCTTCAAACCTCTGCTAAATTATTGATGGATTTCGGAGTTATCGTATATGCTGGAACATAAAGTCCCTTTCTTGGGCCTCACTTTGTTGGTGCATGATGCTTTTTTAATTAAGGAAGTTAATATGCTTAGGAATCTTCACTTGTACTCTCCTCTGCAGCCTGTCAAGTGCTGCTAACCTGGCCTGCTGCTATTCCTCCCCTTTCTGGCCCAGAGCCTTTCTACCGTTGGCCTCCTGGGCCTTGGTACCTTCCCTCCTCACCTCAGCCTCCTTGTTTCTCAGACTGTCTTGTGGTTTTACTTCCAGTCTCATCTCCTGCAGGAGACCATGTCCTCCAGCTGCCAGGACTTCCCCTGGAGCTGGCTCTCCTTGAGATGTCTTTTCCTGTTAGACCGTGAGCTCTCTTTTCTTTGGATCCCCAGTGCTAAGCATTATTCCTGGTACAGAGGAGGTGCTTATTCAATGCTGTCCCCATTTTCTATGTAGAGTCTCTGTGCTCTGGTGCAGAGCTGGGCCAGCATTGATGCAGATTGGGTACTCACCATCATCATCTTCACTCATCTGAAAAGAGCATTTCTATAGAACTTTTTAGATTGGGGGCCAAACTTCTCACTTCTGTGCCCTTGGCAGGTTGTTCCCCTTTCCTCTCTTGTAACAGGAGGATGTGAGAATGGATGCCTGCTCAGACTTGTCGCTCTCCCTCCCCTAGGTCCACATCAGGGAACTTACTCAGATCATACAGAGATGCATCTGGGGACACCTTAGTGGGGTACTCCCTCCAATGATACCGATCGCAAATTGTCCAACTTGGCCCTTCCTTTCTGCTTCTCACCCGTTTCTTCCCATAAAGTCATTCCCAGGGGTCCACCCACCATGCCAGGAGTCTGCGGGAGCATGCCACAGACCCCCACAGACTGCCTAACTTGAAGGAAGAGGGGGATTCCGTGAAGTGGAGGTGAAGAAAGGGGTGGCTTCCCAGCCTGGGGCTCACCCAGAGCCTTCTCTGCTCCTTCCCATTGCTCTTTGACATCAGAGTTTTTACTGATCTTTTGCATTGAAGTCACTGGGCATCAAGAATATGTTGATTTAATCTGAAGTGTTTTAGGAGATATGGATATGTATGTATGTATGTATGCGTATATATGTATAGATGTGTATTTATGTATGTACACACACATTCCCCCCCTCCCTTGCCCCCTTTAGCTCTTGTGATGCATGTTGGGCGACTGTAGGCATCTTTTGTTTGTGTTTTAGTCTCTGCAGGAGCTGATGGTGAGTGGAGCAGTACAAGATGAGCACCTGCCCCATGCACTGCCTCTTGTTGCCTTTGTTTGCCTCTCCTCAGTGAACCTCCTGTCCTCTGGTTTTGTTGACGGCAGGAAGGTCAAAGTTGGAGTGACTGGGCTTCCCCCACAGTGCGTGGTCAGGTGCTTGTGGTTGGTCATTGGCTATTGTGAGTCCCTGAGGTAGAGCTAAAGACTCTACATTATGTTTCTCAGCAGCGGCTTTTTCCTCCTTGATATGAACATAGAGATGAAGCCACCGTCATTCCACTGGCACTTAGGAAGCATTTACTATGTAAATGTGCCACACGCTGTGAAGGAAAGCGCTGTGTCTTTAAAAGAAGTTGGCTAGCATCTTTAGGAGTTGTTAGGAATGAATGTGCCATGTTCTAAGAAGCAAAACTAGAGGAGGAAAGAAGAAAAGGCTGTGGCCCAGCTGGTGATTCATCACTCCTTCATGTGCAGTATGTCTGTGGCAGTGGATTCTGGAATGTGAGATTGTGTGCAGGTGCTGCTGGAGTGGGGTGAGGCCTGGGCTCCTGGAGGTGAGGGTGCAGTCACTGCTAGCTGGGGTTCGTTATCTGAGCTCAGGCATTAGGAGAGGCCCTTTGGATGAAGTTTTGTAAACTTGCCCTGGAAATTACCCTTAAAGGGATTGTCTGCATTTGTGGGCATGGTACATTAAATGGAAATCTCTCACTGCTATCAGTTGGAGCAAGTGTTTACCATTTCTTTCTTGGTCTTGAAGGCCTTTTCATTCATTAAGTACCTACTATGCTCGTTATTGGAGATAGAGAGTTAAGAATCCCTTGGTCCCTGCCCTCAAGGGCATTGTAACTTAGTAGGGGAGGAGTCCTGATGTGACCCAAGATAAAGCCGAGAAACATTCCAGACTGATAAAGGTGCTGGAGGAGTCAAAAGTACTCTAGATCGGATGGACAATTCTGGGAAAGTTTCCTGGAGGAAGCAGCCTTTGAACACCTTGAATGGTGCTTCTCCTCTTTTGCATTGGTGATATTTTTAAACAGAAAGAACTGAGCAGGTTTTGGCCGTGCTTCCCCTTAGCATCCCAGAGCCCAGATCTGGGGCAGGGTGACTTTGTCTCATTTTAGTTGAATTAGGGTATTTGCTTCGCTTAAGCAAGAAATGATTAGACTGGATGTCCTCAGTGGGTCTGCTAATCACCTGGGCTAATGTTCTGTTCTCACAAGGTTATACACTTGATTGTTTTCATTACTTCAGTGAATGGTTTTACACCATCTGTGGCACTTAGTGTTAATTAAAATCCGGCCTTGTTTTCCTCTGATTTAGTTTCTGTGTTTGGGAAAACTACCCTCATCTCTAGCGCCCCATCTCTGGTCTAGCTCAGCCCTTCCCCTTCTAATCTCCACGTCCTAGAGAACTGTAGGGACCTTAAGATGCCCCAGGCTAAGCCTTTTTAGATAAGTGGATGAAAACGTTGTTCCCTCTCCCACTGCAATGGGGTCATTTGCCCAGGACCATAAAGCAAGGGGTGAGTCAGGAGGAGCTGTGTGAATCCTACCCATCCCCTCCCCTTCCCAAGCCCCCCTCAAGTGGGTCTTTCATCACCTGGTGGGGAACTAATGCACATTTATGTCATGCAGAAGGTCTCCTTTATTTTCCTGTGACTCTTCTGTCTTGGGGTGGGGTCACATGACCACATGTGAAGCAGACAGCTTTCCCTCCCTTGCCTTCTCTCTCTACACCCCCATAGCTGTTAGTTTTTGCTCTGTCAGAATTCCTGACAATAGGCCAATTGGGGGATGCCTTGGGGGTTTGCCATGCCCATCACATGCTGTCTGGCCCAAGGGTAGAGTCTGCTGAGCATTCTAAGGAGAGGAAGCTATGTTCCAGAGCAAAATCCTACATTGTGCTGTAGAAATCTATCCCTGTGCAGCTTCTGAATACTCATCATCAGCCTCTTTCAGGGTGATTCACTTTTCATGGGTGTGCCAATAAAGTGCAAATTCTGACTGGCTGTGGATGATGCATCATGGGCCTAAAAAGGGTGCTTGAGTGGGAGGAGGGTGACTTCACCATGGAAAGAGCAAACAGATTTCTGCCTTCATCACCTCAGCCTCAAGGCTGCGCTCCCAGATTCTTGCTTCATTTCTCCAAAACGCCCTCCTTCCCACTGCCAGTGATTTTTCGTAAAGCGCAGGCTCATCCACGTCACTCCCAGTCACCTTCTGAATCAGATTGGATTGTAGTTAAGCTTCTTTTGGGGGCATTTAAGGTCTTTCTGGTCCAGTGCTCCCTTCCTCTCCTTTCCACACTACATAGTTCAGCCAAATTGACATTCTCTCTTCTCTTCATATCTCTGTGCCTCGGCACCAGCCATCCCCCACATCTGGGTATTGGCTGCCCCCCACTTCTGGACAGGATTGCCTTCTCACATTTGCCCTCAGAATCTCTAACGTCTTTCAGATCTCAGCTCACAGGCTGCTTTGTAGGCGAGGGATATGAATACAGCCTTCCTGATCCTCCTAGCTGCAGGGCATTCCTCCCCCCTTCCAAAAATGGTTACCCTGTGATTTTTTTTCTGTATTCATGTGTGTGGTCTCCATGAGGGCAGGGGCTGCTTCACTAGCTATTGCCACTAGATGGGAGCAGGTCCAGAGGAGGAGTTCAGTGCTTGCTTGCCTCTAGGCTTAGACTTTTCCCCAATACCTTACATTCACCATCCTTGGACTTTGCTACTCCTTTGTTAGTGTGGCATTAGAATGGGGCATATGTAGGTGGCAGAAGTTTGGGGAATGTTGACAACTTAAGTAAAAAATTGTCTCTGGAAAAGTGGATAATACCTCACATTTCTCTTAAATTTAGATCACCAGACATGAAGCATTCACTGTGTGTAAGGCTTTGTACTAGAAAGACAAAAATGAGTGCACTCCATCAGGCTTGTTCCCTGGCAGGTCTGTGTGTTAGGATTATTTGGTAGCTATGTATGGAGAGAAGAGACAGTGGAGATAGGGAGGCTACTTAAGAGACACTTACAGGGTGTCCCTTTGGGAGGTAGGGTGAATGGATGAGAGTGCAATTCTGAAGGAAAAGTTGGTAAGATGGGAGCTGATCAGATGTCATTTTATGGAGAATGAGCATTACCTTCATTTTGCTCAGGAGTAAACACAAATTTCAAAGAGCTTCTTTAAAAATCAGAAGTGAACAGCCCTCACTTGGTATGATACTGAGTATTTTAGAAATGTTTTATTCCTTAGACTATTTACGTTTCTTGTCATATTTCAACTTTATAAGATAAAGATGTTGGCTAAGGATGATGCAGCTGCTGTTTTTTTATACTTGTATATCTAAATTTTACCTGAGCGATTTATCTTCTAGAATTTTTATGTTTCATTCTTTTAAAAAATGCCTCAAGAGTTTGGATGCAGAAACCTTGACTTTTGGGTCTTCCTCTGATGTTATGTGTTGTTCTTCCTCATCCGAAAGGATGGAAGAAAATATCTGTTCACCAAGAAAGTAGCCTTCTGTAGTCTTATTTTTTTCCCTTTTTTGGTCATTTTCCTAGCCCATTACTTGACTTTTGAGTCCTTTGTCAAGAGGAGGGTATACCCTGGGGACCTGTAAGTTCTCAGTTCTTCCAAGGTGGCACAATCAAGGGAGGGAAATTTACTCCTCTCCTGGCCTGCACTCTGGTCTGGGAGCTACCAAAGCTTTTCTGCCCAGGATCTGCAAGTAGGCTTTCCAGAGCCTCCACCAGCTCCACCAAGCCAGCATTCTTCCTCACCCCAGGGCCACCACTCAGTACTGAGACCCAGATCAGGCTTACTTCCCCCAGGCGCTTTAGGCTGATGGCTCCTTAAATGGATACTGCTGCTGCTGCCACTACAGCCTCCCCCTCTGCTGCCGCCTGGGGCTGGGTTTAGGGGAGGATCCTGCTCCCTTCTCACCCAGGTGAAAAAGCTTTCTCATTGACCTTCGAAGCTGTCTTTGGCATTTGTGGGTTGAGGGATCTGGGAACCACAGCTGCTGTGGGGAATTTCAGCCCCGAGGCCTGCCCCTGCTCCTGCCAGTGCCTCGGCCAAGGCTGGGCTCCATGGGCTGCGCTCCGCTCCACGCCTGGTGTGATAGACCTTTCTTGTTAGCTTTCCAGGCTGCCTTGGGCTGGAAATCTCTTTCACTCTGTCATTTTGTGGTTTCTGCTACTCTAGAATTTGTTTGTCATTTTTTACAGGTGTTTTATGGGCTGTGGGGGTAGAGCTAGAGTAGGTGCATCTTTCTACTCTGCCATCTTGACTCCGCCCCCCTGCCTCAACTTTGACGGGAAGGGAAAGATTGCTACGAGACTATATGCAGCTAAGTAAATGCAAGTTAATTTAAGGTTAGAGAGAGCCTTAGGAACTGAGGAAATCAGAAAAGGTTTCATTGAGAAAAATCTCAACCTTGGCCTGGGCATGCGATTGCTTTGATATGGGCAATTCCCGAGTAAGAAAATTCCCTCTACCCACGCTGATTGTCATCTCCACTGACTAGAGGGAGAGATTGGGCCTTGCCCAGAGACATAGCCAGTGTGTGTTAGATGTAGGACAAAAACACCTATTTCCTGGTTTCCAGGCCACCTACCGCTCCTCACCCTGAATTCCACGGAAATGTCTTGCAGATGAGAGGTGAAAGCTACATTAAGCAGCATTTGATGCCAAGGACATTAGTAGGGAGGTTTTTTCCTCCTCCAAGCAGTTATATTCTTGTTTTTATATGTAAATCAATATCCTTTTGATAGAATAACTTCTGGAAAAGAGACTTTTTAAAATTGCATATGGTATCTGGTTGGAGAAATTCAGTAGAATTCTGCCAGCTCAAGTCCCCGCCAGCCCTTCTCTCTTATCTGTTGTCTTCTGATTCCAGTTGATCCGCCAACTGGACTTGGCTTCTGGGTGGAGGTTTGCAAGCTGACAGCCTCCTCGAATCAGCGTCTGCCAGCCAGCTAAACATTTACATTGAACAATTATACATTTGTAAATAATCTGCTTCATTGTAAGGCACATGGCCAGCTTTGTGTCAGAGGCAAAAACTGCATTCAAATGAAGACTTTTGAGGGGAAAAAGGGAGCTAAATGGCACAGGTCTGATTTGAAGAACCATCCCTCAAGTTTCCACCAAGCTTAATTGTGTTCTGGTGTGTTCTACATGATGTTATACAGCTGTTGTGTCTCCACAGCCAAAGTCTTCAGCACTGCTGGCTGTGAATCAGGCTTTGGCCCCACTTGCTTACCAGAGGGGAAGCTACCTGAAGACAGTCATCCCTGGGGAATTCTTTTTTTTTTTTTTTTGTCTTTGTATCTGCAGCTTCTAGCTTTTAGGACCATGTATGTAGTAGGTGTTTCCTTACATCTTATACATTGTATCAGCTTGTGATACATACCCATGAATCCTGTGAACCTTTGTTATGTGTGAAAGATTGATTTTAGCTACAGTTTCTGGCAGACTCCTCAAGAATCTCTCTTTCTGGTTGCCCCAAGAGAACCTTTGCCCCCTGGCCCAGGGCCACTTTTCTCTTTCAAAAAATAAATTTTTTTTGTCAATTAACCAGAATCCTCTTCCTTTTCTCTCATCACTGGTGCCATGCCCCCCTCCACTGAAAAAGAGAAACATGTATACATGCATACATACATATATATACATACATACATATATACATGGAGAGTATCACGCAAAACAAAATCCCACATTGCCCCCATGCACACACATATACATGCATACATATGTGTGTGTATGTATAGATACCCATATCTCTCCGTTGCTGCCTGCTCCCTGAACCCATTCCCTTTGTCAGGAGGTGGGCAGTATGTTTTGTCATGACCTCCCTGGAGTCATGGTTAGTCATCGTGCCAGTTGTTTTTATGATGTTGTTGTCATTGTATGTGCTGTTCTGGTTCTGCTTTCTTTGATCTACATCAGTTCCTACAAGTCTTCCCAGATTTTTCCAAAACCGTGAGGTTAATCTAAGTGAAACTGGCTGGGTAATCCTTTTTTGAGTAACTTTGTAAACTTTTCTTTTTATGTTTCTTCCATTTCTTCATATATTCCTTGCCCTCTCCTTCCCAGAGGAATGTTCCCTTATAACGAAGAATAAAGAAGAAAAGAAGGAGGGGGAGAGAGCAGTTCAGCAAAACTAACAAATGTGTCAGTTGAGTCTGACTGTATAAGCCTGTTCCTCATCCATAGTTCCCCACCTTGGTAAGGAAAGGAGAGAGGTGAATTTATGACTCCCTTCCTTGGAGCCCATTTGGTTTGTTGTAATTACACAGCCTTCCTTTTCCCAGTGGTGGTTTCTGTTTATGTTGTAGTCATCAGGCATATTGTTTTCCTGACTGCTGCTGAGCCAACGAAAGGGAAGTGTCCTGCCTTCCTGTACCTGGTTCTGAGCCATGTCCCCACCTAGGAGCACCCATTGTGAGGGCCACGAGTGGTGCTCTGCCCCTTTCTCCTCCATTACTATACTTTACTCTAGTCCACCATAAGCTTTTAAAAAGGGGAGTTTCATTATGAACTTTGAAAAGTTCACAGACATGAATACTTTAAAATCCAAAGAATAGAGAAGTGGATTCTATGCATGTGAAACTGACCTTCTGGCTTTTTACTATGTCTCTTTAATTTTCCATGTTAATAACAGAACTGCCCCGCTTGTTTATGTCTTTTCAGAACTTGTTGGGGGGATGTTTGTTTTACTCTCTTTTATTGGTGCTTTTCTTGCTGTCACTGCCTACCAGTGACCTGGCTTGTTATAGTACATAGAAGCAAACAAAGCTGCTGGGCATGCGGTCTCTGACCAGAAGTGGCCAGCTCTGCTGGTCCGGGGGTGAGATTGGAAGGGCAGAGGCTCCCAGGCAGTCGTTCTCGAGTCTTTCTGAGTTGATTTTCTCAACCATGTGGTTGTTCTTGTACAGTTGTTCTCATGGTTCTACTCCCTTCACCCTGCATCAGTTCATAGAAGTCTTCGTAGATTTCTCTGAATCTGAAATTTTTTCATTTCTTGCAGTGTGTTGTTTGTATATCTGCATGTATTCCCCCATCCCCAGTTGATGGGCAGCTACTTTGTTTCCAGGATTTTTTGTGGCAACAAGTACACCATGCATATTTTTGTTCACATGTGTCCCTTTGTCTTCTTTGGGGTGTATCCCTCCTAGTGGTGGTGCTACGGCACAGGGCTACACTGTCCCAAACTGCCCTCCGCAGTGGTTGTCTCCACCAGCAGTGTGGGAGGGTGCTCAGCCTCATCTCCCCTTTTGCCATTGTCCTTCTTGCCATCTTTGTCAGTCTGGTTGGTGCATCGTGTTTTATTTGCGTTTCTCTGATTGTGAGGGATTTGGAACATTTTTCCAAGGTGGTTTTTGATACCTGAGAACTGCTTTTGACCATTTATCCATTGGAGAATGAGACCCTGTTCCTATATATTTGTATTAATTCCTTCTATGTCTTGGTTATCAGGCTTTTATCAGAGAAAATTGCTGCTAAGGTTTTTTTTTCTCCACAATTAACTGCTTCCCTTGTAATTTTGACTGCATTGCTCTTGCTTCTGCAAAACCTTTTCAATAGTATGCAGTTGAAATTATCCAGTCTGTCTCCCATTGTTTGGCCTAGACACCGAATGGTTACCTGAGCCTTTCTTATCTGTTGTCCTGGTCTTCGGAGATCAGCTGGATAAAAGTGTTGAGAGAAGAGACTTTCCAGAGTCGAACAAGGGTTAGGCTTTATTCAGGGTCTTAGTTACATGTGCAGGGTGAATTCTTCCTCAGGAGAGAGGAATCCTCCTCCTTCCAAGGGCAAGGATCATACCACAAGAGGATGGGAGCAGGAGAGGGGAGGGACCCTCTGCCCTCTAAGGGCCCCTCAGTGCAAAAGAACGCCTTCAGGCTTTCCTGTCCCCACTTAAGCTCTCCCAGCCGCGTAGTTTGCACGTGAATACCATGCCTGCTCTCAGCCCCTAACTAGTCAAGAACAGGTGTGCTCAGACCACGGGCCAATCTCAAGGGTGGGATGCTCTCCCCAGCAAGTTTCCAACTGAGAAGAGGTGGAAATACACAAGATAGCCTGTGTTTCTTGCCTCAATCCGCAGCTGTTCCCTGGGGGGCCTCATGAGAACTCTAAGATTTAGAGGTCTTCACTTTTACCTGCCCGAGACTGTCCTCATGAAACTGAGCTTACACCCCTAACATCCCATAAGTGCCTCAGTTTGGCCTTTAAGGCTCTTCCCTACCAACGTTCCACTTGATGTCTCTTGCCTCGTTATCCCTTGCTCCCCTGCTTGTCCTCTTCTTTCTAACCAAACTGCCCTTCTCTCTGCTGCTCACACAGGAGCTTCCATCTTTCATTTCCAGGCTTTTGCCCTGACTGTCTCCCATGCTTGGAATGCCCTCCCTCGTTACCTCTGCCTCCTAGAATCCTGGGTTTCCTTCAAGACATCCCCACTTATGTTGCAAATCTTTCTTATTCCTCTCTGCAACTGCTAAGGGTCCTCCTTCTCTAACTACCTTGGATTTATTGTGCATTTATTCCATATATCCCAATAGATGTACATTTTTCTTCTCTTTATCCTTTGTGCCCCATGGAACATGAGCTCCTTGAGAGCAGGGATAGTTTTATTTTTTTGTCTTTGTATCCCTAGCACTGATACATGACCTTGCACATAGTAGGTGCTTAATAAATACTTTGAGTCATCTCTATCTCTTGTTTAGTTAAGAATTTTCTCCTTATCCATAGTTGTAAAAGGTATTTCCTCCCTTTCATTCTGAATTGGTTTATGGTAAGATCTTTTTTGTTTAGGTCATGTATCCATAGGTTTCTTATCTATAATATGGGGATAATCACACTTGCAGTACTCCCCTTATTTGAATAGTTTGAGAGGCAACAGCGGACAGTGGCTCTAAACTTGTGAGATTCTGTATGTCAGGAATTCTGTGACTTTTGCACTTATTATTCCTTAGAACCCATGTGTGCCCCTTCCACCTCTACCCAGTCCTGCTCCTGCACCTGCCCTCCAGGGACTGTAGAGCAAATGCTGCCACTCTTTCTTCATTTGTAAATTGAGGTGGAGTTGGACTCGTTGATTTCTAATCAATCCAATGAGTGTCTGTGCTTTATTGAATATTGCACATGACTGAGTGTAGCCTATCCTATTTAATGAAAGTGGGGCATAGGGGAAGGAGGAAAGGCTCTGCCATTTTTGTCTCTAGACCTAGGTTGGGGGCCTCCTTCCATCACAGCCTGATCTCCCTGCCTGACAGAGATGATATGGGGCCAGTGGGTGGGGTAGGGGTAGGGAGGGGGACTATGGCGCCAAGAAAGGAAGTGAAGCTGAACAATTTGTTTTGATTCAGGATAGAGGTAAAGGGCCTAGAGGCAAGTTTTGCAGTATGTTAAATCTTTAAGGGAGTGTTGGGTTTACCTTTTTTTCCGCTGCCTCTCTTAACAAAACATTAATAGACTTATTTTAAAAGGCTAGTGATGAAAATCATTATTAGAACTCTTCTACCTCTATATAGAAATTATTATTGATTTTGTCTGGGCATCATGGACCCATCTTAAAGTATCTTTTGATAAATCAAACCCGAACTAGGTGGATGTGGCTTTACTTCTGGGAGGACTTGTTTTGGTGGAAGCTTTGCTTGTTACTGTGCTAGGAAAAATACGTTTCTGGGCTATGAGCCTGCCGCTGTGTTTGTGCTTCCCTCTTTCTTGTTTCCCAAAGTCAGCTGGCCTTTTGATGATCCATTTCCTGGGCCTTGGGGCTTCATTTGAGGTGTGGAAGCAGCTTGGGTGATCTGGGTTGATCCAGTTGAGCAGGGTCTATGTCTCTTTGGGGAAAGGATGTTGGAGATTTATCCACTGGACTGTTGAATACAGAAAAGTGTGCAGGGTTTGGGGATGTTGGAAGTGCCTTGTTAAGAAGAAGTGAGTGTGTGCTGACATGTATTACTTTCATACTACTTGTGCTGCAATAGAGGCATTGAGACCATTTCTTGGATGATTCACCTTGAGGTTGGACTTTGTTAGGCATGGGCAATATTGGAACCACTGAACTGAATGAAAACTTTTCCAGAAATGATGAACTTGACAAACAAGGACATTTCCATTTACCAAGATCAGAACAAGGCTTGTAAATGAGACTGTGACTCTGCTGTATTCAGCTTGTTTATATGTTCTACTTAACATGGCACCAATATGGCCCTGCCTGTGTGTGGCTCTTCCCCCCCTCCCCCCCCAGTTAATACTGTTTTATTTTATTTTCTAATTGCATGTAAAGAGAGTTTTCAACATTCGCTTTTTAAGATTTTGACTTCCAAATTTTTCTCCCTCCCTCCCCTTCCTCAACACATAAGCAGTCTGATATACATTATACATGTAGTCATGTTAAACATATTTCCATGTTAGTCATGTTGTGAAAGAAGAATCAGAACAAGAGGGAAAAACTATGAGAAAAAAACAACAAAAAAAGTAAAAACAGTGTACTTCGATCTACATTTAGACATAGTTCTTTCTCTGGATGTGGAGAGCATTTTCTATCACAGATCTTTTGGAATTGTCTTGGATCAGTGTGTTGCTGCAAAGAGCTGAGTCTGTCATGGTTGGTCATTGCACAGTATTGCTGTTATTATGAAGAATGTTCTCCTGGTTCTGCTTACTCCACTTAGTATCAGTTCATGTAAGTCTTCCCAGGTTTTTCTGGTTTTCAGGTTTTGTAAGATCTGTCTGCTCATCATTTCTTGTAGAATGAGAGTACTTCATTGCATTCGTATACCACAACTTGTTTAGCCATTCCCCAATTGATGGACATACCCACAATTACCAATTCTTTGCCACCACAAAAAGAGCTGCTATAAATATTTTTGTACAAGTAGTATATCCCCTTTTTTCATGATCTCTTTGAGATACAGATCTAGTAGTGGTTTATTACTGGGTCAAAGGATATATATAGTTTTATAGCCCTTTGGGCATAGTTCCAAATTGCTCTCTAGAATGGTTGGATCAATCTACAACTCTGCCAACAATGCATTATTGTTCCACTCTTTCTACATTTTCTCCAACATTTATTATTTTCCTTTTCTGTCATATTAGCCAGTGTGATAGGTGTGAGGTAATATCCCAGTTGTTCTAATGTATATTTGTCTAATCAATAGTGATTTAGAGCATTTTTCATATGACTTTAGATAGCTTTAGTTTCTTCATCTGAAAACTCCTTGTTCATATTCTTTGACCATTTATCAAGTAGAGAAAGACTTGTATTGTTATAAATTTGATTCAGTTCTCTATATTTTTGAGAAATGAGGTCTTTAAAAGAAACACCGACTGTAAAAATTGTTTCCCAGCTCTCTGCTTTCCTTCCAATCTTGGTTGTACAGGTTTTGTTCATGTGAAACCTTTTTAATTTAATGTAATTCGAATTAGTCATTTTGCATTTCATAAAGTTCTGTCTCTGGTCATAAATTCTTCCCTACTCCATAGATCTGACAGGTAGACTATTCCTTGCTCTCCCAGTTTGCTTATAGTATCAGCCTTCATGTTTAAATTACGTACCCATAGGATGTTGGTCTGTGCCTAGATTCTGCCATACTATTTTTACTATTTTTCAATTGTCTCAACAGTTTTTGTCAGATAGAGAGTTCTTATCCCAGAAGCTGGAGTCTTTGGGTTTATCAAACAGATTACTATAGCCATTGACTACTGTGTCTTGTGTACCTAACCTATTCCACTGATCCACCTTTGTTTCTTAGCTAGTACCAAGTAATTTTGATGATTGCCACTTGAGAATACAGTTTTAGATATTTGTGTGACCCTTTCTGACCTTCCTTTGGATTTTTTCCTTGTGTCTTTTAACTATTTCCTTGATGCCCCTTTCTTGTTTTTTGCATCGTTTTGTTCCCCCCTCACTCCTCTTTGCTCTCCTCCCCTCATAAAAAGCCTTGTCTTGGAACAAAACCAGTTAGTACATTGGTCACATCTGAGACTTTGGGCCTCATTCTGCCCCTGTGGGCCTTACCTCCCTGATAAGAGGGGGGAAGCATGTTTCAGCAGCAGGATCCTTATCATGATAACTGATCCTCCCCATCTCCCCCCCCCCCCCCCATGAGAGTTGTGCTTTACAGTATTATAGACTTTGGATCAGTTGTTCTCCTAGTTCTGCTTACTTCACTGCATCAGTTCATGCACATCTTCCCCAGTTTCTCTGAAATGATCCCTTTCATCATTTCTTAATAGCATAGTAATGTTCCATTACAGTCATACATTTTTCTAGCCCTTCTCTGACTGATGGATACCACTTGGTTTCTAGTACTTTGCTACCTCTAGAAGGGCTGTTACAAACATTCTTGTACATTTGGAACTTTTTTTTTTCTATCTTTGGGAGTATTTCTGGTCTTTGGAGTGCCCATTAGTATGATCTTGGGGTAGAAAGCCAAGTGATTTTCTAGGTCACAGCTCCACTGACCAGGGCCAGTGTGCCTCTCTTCAGGTAACCCTTTGCCAGTCTTGGGGGTGGGAGGTAGAATCTCAGTATTGTTTTAATTTACATTTCTATTAATGTTGATTGGAAGCATTTTATATGGTTGTTGATAGCTAGCATTTCTTCCTGGAGAACTATCAGCTCCCATCCTTTACTCATTTGCATTTTGAGGAATGGACAAAAGGATGACCAAAACAGGGACAAAAGTGACTGTGTTCTCCTTGGTACAGGGAGCTCTGAGTTAAGGAAGCTCCCCTTACTCCCAGTGCCTCCCAGTGCCGACTGACTGGATTTTTGCACTTTGGAGAGTGGCCTGGGACACTGACAGATGAAGTGATTGGTCCTGGATCCCATAGCCACTGTCCAAGGCAGGACTAAACTCCAGTGTTCCTGACTGAGGCCGCCTCTCCATCCCCCTGTTCCCCAGACATTTGCTGCGGTTTACCCAAGGCCTTTCAGGTTTTAGGTCATTGAAGTATTCACTTTTTCTTTTGTAATCATCTTTATCCTTTGTTCTTCCCTCTTCCCTTGCCCAGGTTGTAAAAGGAATCTCCTCCACTTGTTTAATGTGACCTTCTCTAGCAGGCTCATGTATCCATTTAGAACTCTCCATGGTGGATGATGAGAGATTTCAGTCCCAGCCTACTGTTTCCCAGACTGCTTCCCAGCTTTGCCAGTAGTTTTTGTCTGAGTGTGAGTTGTTGGCATCTAGGTGGCTTGGGGCACTGACTTGGATCCTCAGGTCAATTGCATAATGTAATTGAGAACATTAAGATGTGGGGAGAAGAGGGTTTAGAATGAGGACATCTGGTGTGTCTTGCTTCTTTTTCCATGGAGCACCCATGTGGTTATGGACAAAGCACCTAGTCTTGTGAGAATCAGTTTGTTCATCTCTAAAATGGGGATTTTGCTACTTGTTTAAAACAACAATTACTATTCATATCACATAGTGCTTTTAAGGGTTACAGAGAGTCTGTCTTAAAATATCTCAAGTAGAAAATGCAAATATTATTATCTTTGCTGCCTTGAAGTCTCTAGGACATTGTAGATAAGAGTGTGGGGCCTGGAGCCAGGAAGCCCTGTGTTCAAATCTAGCCTCACATCGTTATTTGCATTACCCATAGCAAGTTGCTTAACCTCCAGTAGCCTCGGTTTCCCTGTCTGCAAAAGGAGGATAATAATAACACCCATCTCTCAAGGTAGTTGTAATGATCAAACAAGATATCTGTGAAGCAGTTGGCAAACCTATAAATGCTAGCTGTTAGTTACTCTTATCTATTATTTTATCAGTGAACAAACTGTCCGAGAAGGATGGTTTGTCCAGGATTATTACTTAGCCAGCAACTTCTCTGCTGGGTCCTGTGTAGGAGCCACATCCTGTGGCCTCCCCCACCGACCTCTTCACCAAAGGCCTTGGTTTGTCCCCCTGAAGCCTATAGGGGTTGTTTAAGCCACAGATGCTTAAAAAACAAATGCTATCAATAAAATTAAAGAGAAGGGGGGGATGTGGGGTGGAAAGCTGTCATTATTTTACTTAATTATTGGAAGAGAGAGTGAACTTGGACCTGGTACCCATTTATTTCCATGTGAGTTGTTGGGTAGAGGACTGAGAAGTAACTGGCTCACTCTTTAGGAGAAAATTGTACATTCTCAAGTACTAATCATACTCAATTCACATTTAGGTTGGGCTTTAAGATTTGTTATCAGATTTCACCCTAACAGTGAAGCAAGGAGGTTGGTGCCATTAGCATTCCCAGTTTTGCAGGTGGAGAAACTGAGACTCAGGTCACATGATCTGGTCAGGCAGGCAGAAGCAGCTTTTGAGCCTTTTGGCTCGCAGCCTAGCTCTTTATCCCTGTGTAAGACTGCCAGCCTTAATGCAGGTCAAATCCTATCATTAGTTTTCTCTTGTATTTCTTAACCAGATGCCAGTATGCTAAGAGACTTCTTATGCTGCTCTTTGTATTAAATAGTTATTTTGTAAAAGAGGCATTTTTGTTTTATCTCAGGTTGCTACTGGGAAGGGGAGAACTGGAGGTTCAGATGATGAGGAATTGTTTTCTTCCTGGCTTCTATACCCACAGCAGTTTAAAATCTCCTGACCTTGGGCATTTGGAAATTAGTATTTTTAGTAAGGTTCCCTGAAGACTTTGAAATAAAGTAACAAATGAATATTTTATTGTTCTTAATATAAATATAACTGCGATTCATGATCAATAGATTGTCCTTGAAACTGTTTTTCCCTTCAACAATGGTGATGGATCTAGAGGAGTCATCCATACTCTTGCCCGGTTAAAACATTTTTTAAAATTATAAACTTAATAGTCATCAACACAGAAACTGTGAAATAAATGAATACAACAAGGCTAAGATTTCTCTCAAAGCCCTTGGCCATCACAGGACAGAACCCAAAGATTTAATAGACAATGAATCCAGTGCTTTGTTCCATGCCCCTTTACAAGCTTGTCCAAAATGGGGGCCCATTTTCCTTCTTTCTTTTTTTCTAAAAAATGGTAAGTGTAGTCAGTGCAGAGAATTGTGTTTTGTATCACCTCGGAAGGCGTCTGCTCCTCTGCACTCATAGGCTTCATCTTTTTCTGGCAGGTACCATCATAGTCATATTCATTCTACTGGAATGTCCAGAGATTGGTTTTTGTTGTTGGACTTAATATATGCTTGTGAAATGAATGAGTCCATAGACCATGATTATCTCGCCATTGGCCAGTTGTGGATCATAGACTTTTTTCTATTTTCATGTTTGTCTCCCCCTTTCCTCACCCATCAGACAGCTCCATCCCAAAAGTGTATTCCCAAAGCACAGGCCTGACTGGGTTATTCTGGTACTTAAGAAGTGCTATGGCTCCCAGTTTTCCCTAGAATCAATTATGATCTCCTCTGTTCCATATTTAAAGCCATTTAACAACTGATTCACTGCTTACTTTTCCACAGTTCTTACACACTGCTCCATTTCACACCCTCTGGTGCAGCCAGGCCAAAATGCTTCAGCACCTCTTGGAAACCTTCTCCCTTCTTCCAGGCTCAGCTCCTGTGCCACCTCCTATCGCAGACTCTTCCTACTCCCTGTACGCCTCCCCCATCCCATGGGCTCTCCCATCCATTCCCTGAAATTCTCTGGTATTTTCTTTGTGTTTGTAGTACTTTTATGTCCCTGTTCCTCCCCACATTGAATATAGTTCTCCTGTGTCCTTCTGATTCTTAATTAGCTCAGAACTGTAGGTGGTTTGGGGCCCTTCTTTTTGCCTTTTCATGATGATTTTTGGAGAGAGCCCTAGCAGTGGAAATCCTGGGCCCAAAGCCTGGTTGGTTTTTGTGGCTCTTCACATCTGTCACTCTCCCAGATGGCTGTCCCCTTAGGGGAGGGGCCCACCATTTGGAAGGTGGTGGGCCACCTGGTTAAGGAGGAGGTTTGTGATGCTGAGGAATAGAGTGGTTTTGTTTTTTCTCCATGGAAAGAAAAATAACCAATTGATTTTTGACCTTACTTACAAAGACATTTAATTGACCCTGGCTCCTCTGCACTACAAGGGGGATATATATAGAGAAAATCAGGTAAGATTCTTGCTTTCAGGAAACTTAGAATCTTCATTTTTGATCTTAGAATTTAGATCTTTGAGAGATCTCAGCCATTGTTTGGTCAACTCCCCCTATCGTTCCTTTGTCAGGAAGAGGAAACCCAGAGAGAGAAGCACTTTCCCTAAGGTCAGATGGGTCAAGATTTGAATCCAGGGCTGTTTTTGCTCTCCTAATAGCACAACCTAGCATTATTATCCATGGTTAAGAATCTACTTTCTCCTGATAAGTGGAAGAGCACTGTCATCCATATCTATCAGTTCCTCCAGCCTCTCCTGCCCACCCTGCCTGTGCCTAAAGTTCCCTGGCATGACCAACTTATGTGATCTAAGGACTTCTGGGCTTGCCAGTCTCTTCACCATTGGAGGATTCCTGGGCCTTTCTGTCTGCCCTGCAGTTGAACTTTCTTTTGTTTGTTGTCTCTACCAATTAGAGTGGGCAGTCTTTGAGGGCAGGGGCTGAGTCCTCTTGCCCATTGGCCTCCCCAGTGCCCATTGGTATGAAGTAAATGCCCAGGACCTGGAGCAGCTTCTTCTCTGGATGGAAGCCATTCTCGAGCCCCACTTCTTGCCCTTACCTCTTCCTATGAGCCTTCTAGTTTCCCAAGGGCTGTCTTCTTGACACCTGCAAGGTGGACCATCATGATCTGAACCATTGCCATGCAGAGGGTCAGAGACAACAGGGATTGGCTCCAAGACTGAGGATTTCATTTGCCTTAAGACACTGCCAGCTTCTTTTTAGTTGGCTTTCTTGTCGGGTTTCTAAATTCTCTCCTTACCAAAGAAAACCTGCCTGACTCAGGAAATCAGGAGAAAAGAAAGCAAAGTGTTGGCTTGCCTGGCTTTTGTTTCATTCCCTTCAGAGCACACCTTGGCTTTGGCCCAGAGTCCTCTCACTGTCTCAGAGGGAGCCATTGCTTACTGATAGGGAGCAGCAACATCTCCTGGAGGGGCCACAGGGCATCTTAGGGTTGGTGATCAAGGCTGGCTCTGGACCTCCTGTGACAGAGCTGTGGGACCATGGACAGGTGATTTGCATTCTCTTGGCCCCAGTGTCCTTACCTGTAAAATGGAACTAGGGTTTTCTCTCTCATCCCAGTGCTGTAACTGCTGTGTGACTTTGGACCAACTTCTTCTCTTCAGCTTTCTCATCCAGACTAGATGGTCTGTCTCTACAGCCTCTTCCAACTCCAAGGTTCTGCAGCCATATTTATGTTCTGTATCTCAGTGGGAGAAGCACTTTATATACTAGAGAGGGTAATAGAATCGTCATCTCTCTGTCCCTGGCCTGGGCTTATTTTTGGATGAGATGGAAAGCTAATTTGCTGGGGGGATGCCGCTTCAAGGAGGGGGCAAAGAGCTGATTGCCCCACCCTTGTTATCGCTCTCCTGGGATTTACCCAAGAAAATCTGGAAAGACAGACTCCTTGGATTTGACAGTGGGGACAGTTCCATTGGTAGGAGCTCTTCTGCCTTTAGTCTTGTGTTGGCACTGAGGCCTCCTGCTCCCACATTGGCTCCTGTCTCCTTCCCAGTGGACAGATGTTATAAACACCAGATTCTGGTTCATGCCCCAGACTCATGTTCCTGCCTGGAGGTAGTTCCCTTACATCCAGTGATCATCCAGAACATTGTTTCTTGGTATGAAGGCATTCCAAGCATTTATGTGTCTTTTTCTGGGCTGTGGCAGTGGGGCCTCATTGGCCTCAGGGTGCAGTGGAGGGAATGAAATCTTGATATTTGCATAGGAGAAGGTAATTGTAAGACTCCCAGCACCTGGGGAAGGGACCCCCATCCTCTCTTCACCAAGCCCGGCCTTCCCCAAACAGGCTTTTTAAGCTGCTCAGAAACAGAAGTCCTTTGGTCCCAGGAAGGCGATTTGGGCACTCTCCTGCTTTGTTTGTCAAAATGTGAGGCTTCCAGCTTGTGTGCTCAGCACTGTCAACGTCACAGTTATCAGTGACTTGTTCTCTTGGTCTCCTCCTATTAATAACTGACATTTTTCTCACACTTTATTTCACAAAAGGGCTTTTTTGTGTCGTTTCATAGTAAACAACATGACTCTTTTGATGCCTGGGGTGCTGAGGAGGCTTCAGGGAGTGAATGCATTTGGCGAAGAGTGACAGTGAATGCTGGCATGGCCTTTGTCAGTTTAAAAATGAGACGGGCCCAATGGTCTATGAGGTGACCAGAGCCAAAGGGCATCCATTCTGTGTCTCTGTCCCCTTGGTGCATATGTTCCTGTTTTTCTGATTGTTTAGTCCATGTTAGTTGCCTTGTACTGTGTCTCTTGTTTTACAGATGACAAGATTGAGATTCAGAGATAGTAAGTCACGTGGATATCATATGTAAATGTTATAATAAACTCAATTCTTAAAATCCATCCTGTATGGTAGGTGGGGGACTGGTATTCCAGTTCTACAGATGAAAAAATATGGTGACTTGAAGCCTTTCAATGCCTTCCTTGCTTGTTGGATCCAGGTCTTCTGACTGCAGGGCAATAACTCTCTATTACAACATGATGTCTTTGCCCAGACCTGCTTGTTAAGCCGCGAAAAGGAGGAAACCAATTATATGAACTGAGAGGATGTCTGCCAGAAATGGTCACAGGGAATCAGAGTTAGAACTAAGAGGGACCTTAGAAGTCATCTGGTCCAACCCTCCCATTTTAGAGGTGGGAAAACTGAGGGCCCCAAGAGCTGAAGTGACTTGCCTGAGGTCACACAAGTAGTACAGGTAGTAAGTAGCAGAGTCAAGATTTGAATCTGGGGCCCTGTGACTCCCAAGTCTAGCTCCCTGTCCTCTGCAGCACACTCTTCTCCTTTCTTCTGGTCCCTCTCTCCCACCTGTGCTAGGAAATCTTCCTCTTCTGTAAGTACTCTGTCCTATTCCCTACCAGCGGGTTGTTGTGGGAGAGACTTCAGTCACCTCCCTGCTCTGCTTCCACCTTCTCAGAGACCTTAGCCAGCTCATTTCCCTTCTTTGTCAAATGAAAGGGATCAATGACCAGGTCATCATATTTTTCCTGCTTCTTTGATTTTGTGATTTGGAGTATGGATTTTGAATTCCAATGACTTCAAGAAATACTGGTCAGGAGCTGTGGCACTGGAACAAGGGGAATGTTGGGAGTTTGTGTATCAATCCTGCCTGAAGGATATGCCTTTGGGCCTGAAAATTGGAAGAGAACCTGCTCTTCTTTCCCACCCTTTCTGACCTGGACTTTGTGCTTTGAGCTCCCAGAAGACATTTTTGTTGTTGAAGACTCCTCAAGGATGGGAGGAGACTGGGAAAATGGCAGGTAGGTGGACGAAGGAAAGAAATTCAAATTAGGACTGGTGAGGGGGGCTTCTGTGGGACTGCCCCCATGGCAGGTTGATACAGGAAGAGTGTCTGAGTCCATAGGTCCACTCCTCATTTTACACAAGGGGAAACTGAGACTGGGAGAAGGGGACTTGACTCCTCCAAGATTAGATTGGGACTTTGGAGCAGATGAAGGACTTCTGCCAGGCCCTGGCACTCTGGGCACAGCACTCTTGTCCACTGCTGCAAGCCTGTCAGTTCTTTAGATCCTGCATTTTCCTTTTCTTCATCAGTTTGATTCAGCAGATATTAGAAAGAGGAAAAAGGACCCAGTTCACTCAAATTGGAGGTGAGAAGTGGACCCCAAGAAGCAGTGATTTCACTGGGGATTGTCCGTCCTGCACTCATGTGGTTGGCTATCTATTAGACTGGGAGCTGCCTGCTGAGGCAGCTCCTTTCCTTTCCTGCTGAGGAGCTGCCTTTTTTTGGTGGGGCTACTCCTCCCCCAAGAGTACGTACAGATCATTACTGCCCACGGGTGTGAAGCCAGGCATTCTGTACCCTTTGGAGCCTGCTGAAAGCACGGGACCTCTTCTGTCAGTTGGTCAGTCATAAACCTTTATTAAGGCTCAGACACTGAACTCAGATCTGGGGCTACAAAAGGAAGCAGAAGACAGGCCTTGCCAGGAGACTGCAGTTTAACCAGAGAACTGATCTGAAAACAACAACATAAGAATAAGCTTTAGGTCGGAGAGAAAGGAGACCGTCACCAGAGTGCAGGCTCTGGCATTAAGTGGGGCAGGAAAGGCCTCCTCTAAGAGCGTTTCAGGCCTAGAGGAGAGCCTGGGAGCTGAAGGAGCTTCTGGGAGGAACAGCTGTGATGGCAGAGTAGGTAGCAGGAGGACAGTAGGGGTTTACCTCTCTAATGAAGGGCAAACCTTTCACCCAGCCTGGAGGTGATGGACAAAATGGCCAGATCTGGGCCATAGGAAGAGGACTTTTTCAGAAAACTGTTGGAAAAACTTGTAAACATTAAGTGCATGGGATGACAAAAGAGATGAATTATATTGAAACAAAGCTACCAAATGTTCCAGAAACAAACCAAAGCAGGTTCCTGGGCCTCAGCTTGGCTCATCCTTGTCTGAGCTCAGGCACCACTGGCAAGAGGTCCCTGGCCTTCGTGCCATGATCAGGCATTGAAGTACAACTTAAGTGAAGAAACTGACCAAATTCCGTGGAATGGAAGTTAAAATATGAAGGCCTCCTAGAGACAAGAGTGATCTGGGCTGTGAAGAGAGGAGAAGGACTTCCTGCTGATGGGGGGCACTGTGGAGGACGTTTATTTGTGCTGGGGTCCTATTTCCCTACCACAAAGGTGAGATTCTCACTAGGACAAGAGCCTAGCAACATCCCAACCTTTGAGGGCCCCTCAGGTCACTGAGGCAAGGACCTTGGAGAGGGGCAATTGTGGATGTGCCTAGACCAAAGATGATGACATCTCCTGACACATGTTGCCACCTATTTCTTCCCCAGGGACAATCAGGGAGAATCAGTTACTAACATCACTGGGCTTAGGTCTCTTCTTTAAAATGAAGGGGTTGGAAAATCTTGAAGGTCTTTTCCACTGACCTTGTGTCTTAAACTGTCCTTATGCCTGGAGCAATGTGAAAGTTGTCACTGGTGCCCAACTCCTTCTCCAAGACCCAGTTTAGCCGCCACCTTATCTTGTCCTCAGAGACTTATCCCCTCACTTCCACTGGCAGTGATTGATTTCATGGTGAAATCTGATCTCAGAAGCAGTTTCCTCTCCTCTGGGTGTCTTCCATACTTCATGGCCCTAGATTTCTTTAATATGGGCGTTCCCTCCACAGCTGCAGATTGGGCGCCCTCTATATTTAGTTGGTAGTCTTGGGGTGTTCCTGTGGCTCAGTATAGCCTCAGTGTGATGATGAGCCCCCTGCCTTGGCTGAGCTAGTTTTTGGATGATGGACACACGGGCCCTTGCCAGAGTCTTTTGACTTGGTAGGATCTGCCAGATCCTGGCACAGTCTTTGCAAACCCATGGTTAGCTTAAGGCCTGGATGAAGCATCAGAAGAGGTGGTTTAGGCATACCCCAGGCCTTAGCTTCCTTGTGGCCCAGGAAGCACATTATCTTGCTCATGGCCTCATTCCTAGCCCAGTGCAGTGTGGCCCATAGTAAATGTTCAAGAGGAGTTGCTTGGTTGGAGGAATGGATGAGAGAGCTTGGGACCAGAAATGTTTCCCATGTGGGCATGATGTTTCTGCTTAGTTGGAGTGAAGTTCTATGAAACTACCCCACTGTAAGGGTTGAGCAATGATGCTCTGTTGTCTCGTGGAGATTCATGATTGCATAATTCAAAGTGTTGGGGAAAATTTTTGATGGGGGTTTTGCAAGTCATTTTTGAGTAATTAGTAGAATCAGACACAGTGATAAGGAAGCTGCTGCCATGGTGATGGCCTCATGCTTGAGGAGAGTGAAGGCTATGAGGCAGGCTTCCCAGGGACTTGACTGCAGAACACCTTGGACCCAGGCTCAGGCAGCAGATTCCACATCAGCGGAATCCCCAGAATCCCCCAGGGACGGCCTTGAGAATCCACCCAGGGGTGTGGCAGGGCTCAGCCCCAGGCAAACCTTGCAGGAGGGCTGGGCACTCTTTGTTACTCAATTTGTAGAATGTGCTCTTTGGAACCAGTGACCTTTAGAACAATATCCTGGTTTTGTGTGGGACTGCTGAAGAGAGACTGCCCTGAGAGAGACGTTGGACCAGGTAACTCTCCAGGATCTCTTTCATCTGGAAATTCCCAAGCATTCCATGCAGCAGACTCTTCTTCCCAGTGGAAGACTGTAAAGAAGCTGGAAATGTAAACTATTCTTTTTAATATTGGTGAGAGCAGTAGGCTGGGTATAAATTTGAAGGGCCCCCAAAAAGGTCTTCAGCAGGGTTTGACCTTGACCCTGGGAAAGAGACTTTATTCCGCTGAGCCTTAGTTTACTCATCTGCAAGTCACATCATCATCTTGATGTCATGGCCCTCTTTGAGAATGAAGGACAAAAATAACTCATCTGTAAAATGATAATATTCATGCCCCCTATCTTGCCGGAGCACCAGGGTCCAGGGAACCAAACTGTTGTGTGTAGGACAGGGGCTTGCCATGTCATCCTGGAACCCTCACAGGTGAAGGTGGCCCTGGAAACTGTTCAGCAGAACCAGGTCACGGTCAGTGTAGCTCAGGCAGTTAATTGATTCATTGGACCTCATGCATTTGTAGGCAGAGCCTCCTGCAGCTCCATACCCTTCAGACTCCCCCCCCCCCCCCGCAATTACACTGTGGGGCTTCCATTGAGCAGGTTTGGGGGGGGCCTTGGTCCTCAGAGAGCAGTGGGTCCCCCCCGTGCTCTGTGTCAGAAGGAATGAAACTCTTGGTCAGTTCAGAAGACGTCCAAATCCAGATCTCAAATTGTATTATAAAATAGCAAGTATCAAAACCACTTGGTACTGGCTAAGAAACAGAAGGGTAGACAAGTGGAATAGGCTAGGTACTCAAGACACAGTAGGCAATGAATATAGCAATCTACTGTTGATAAACCGAAGGAACCCAGCTTTTGGAATAAGAACTCACTGTTCAACAAAAATTGCTGGGCAAACTGGATAACAGTGTGGTGGAAACTAGGCATAGACCAATGCCTGACACCATACACAAGAATAAAGTCCAAATGGGTATACAATCTAGGTATAAAAATTGATACTATGGGCAAATTGATGGAGCAAGGAATAGTGTATTTATCAGATTTATGGAGAAGGGAAGAATTTTTGACTAAAAAAGAGATCCAAAATATGATGAAGTGCAAGATGGATAATTTTGATTATATTAAACTGAAAAGTTTTTGCACAACCAAGCCCAATACAACCAAGATTTGGAGGGATGCAGAAAACTGGGAAAGAATTTTTGTAGCTAGTGTCTGTGATAAAGGCCTCATTTCTAAAATATATAGAGAACTGAGTCAAATATGCAAAAATACAAGTCATTCCCCAATTGATAAATGGTCAAAGGATATGAACAGGCAGTTTTTAAAGGAAGAAATTAAAGCTATCTATAGTCATATGAAAAAATGCTCTAAATCACTATTGATTAGAGAGATGAAAATCAAAACAACTCTGAGGTACCACATCACACCTATCAGATTGGCAAACCTGACAGAACAGGAAGATGATAAATGTTGGAGAGGTTGTGGGAGGGTTGGAACACTGATTCATTGTTAGTGGAGCTGTGAGCTGATCCACCCATTCTGGAGAGCAATTTGGAACTATGCCCAAAGGGCTACAAAAATGTGCATACCCTTTGACCCAGCAATACCGCTTCTAGGACTATATCCCCAAGAGATCATAAAAACGGGAAAGGGTCCTACATGTACAAAAATATTTATAGCAGCACTCTTTGTGGTGGCCAAGAACTGGAAATCAAGGGGATGCCTATCAATTGGGGAATGGCTGAATAAATTATGGTGTATGAATGTAATGGAATACTATTGTACTATAAGAAATGATGAATAGGAAGACTTCAGAGAGGCCTGGAAAGACTTATATGATCTGATGCTGAGTGAAAGGAGCAGAACCAGGAGAACTTTGTGCACAGCAATGACCACAGTGTGCGAGAATTTTTTCTGGTAGACTTGGAACTTCATTGCAATGCAAGGAACTTAAAAAAATTCCCAATGGTCTTTTAAGGCAAAATGCCTTCCACATCCAGAGAAAGAACTATGGAATTCAATTGCAGAACATAGCAGATCATTTTTTTGTGTGTATTACATTTTGGTTTGTTATATGATTTCTCCCATTCATTTTAATTCTACAAAACATGACTATAGTGAAAATGTATTTAATGGGTATATATGTGTAGAACCTATATAAAATTGTATGCCATCTCAGGGAGGGAGGGGAAAAAAATCTAAGTTATATGGTAGTGATTGTAGAACACTGAAAATAAATAAAATTAATAAAAAAAGAAAGAAAAAAAAGAAAATGTCCAAAGACTCGTGCAAGAAGGGGACTTCTCACAGATGGAAGGGGGTGGGGTATCATGGTCACAGGGCTCAGTTCCAGCCCCCTTTTCTTCCTTTCCCTTTCTGAGCCCCAGCTGGCCCTCTCACCTCCCAGACCCTGTGGTTGTGCTTTGTTTGCACATTGGTTGGGCCTGTGACTAGGATCCTCCTCCTGGGCTGCCACGAGAAGCCTTTGGTAACCTCTCGGTGCTCATTCTGCTCCTTGTCTTACGTGTTTATAAGATGACCACAGATCTGTCTCCATTGGCCCATTTTGCAGAAGAGCAACTGAGGCCTCGGGAAGGGAGGAAACATTAACTGCTTGCTGTGTGCCAGGCACTGTGTTAAACACTTTACAAATATTATCCCATTTACACCTCAAGTAGGTGCCATTATTATCCCCGTTTTAGAGTTGAGGAAACTGAGGCAAGGCAATGCCTTGTTTAGGTGCCCCCAGCTAGGAAGGGTCTGAGGCAGATTTAGGCCTCGCATCTTCCTGCTTCCAGACCCAGGGTTCTTCCTTGGCTGCCTCTTGGAGTGCCCTGTCTGAGGTCAGGCCCATAGACTTGGGGTGGTCTGTGTGGTCAAGGTTTTTACAGATACTTTGTGTACAAATTAAAAAAAAATAATAAAACCTTTGAAAAAATCAAGTCTGAAAAGCCAAGCAAAGTTCCGGATCTTTTGGAAGGGTGGCATAGGTCTGCCTGCTCCCAAGGGCAGGTCTTACCGGGGCTCCTCCTCATAAGTTGTCCTTCCCAAGCTCATTCTCTTTCTGTTCACAAGTGTAAGAAGTAAAGCAAGCAGTATCTGGGGAGGCCAGCTGGAGAGGATACTCTGGGGAGAGGCCACTCTAGGCCAGCCAGGCTACAAACTCTCAAAACAAGGAACTGAGAGTCACTTCTTTGGGTTGGGAGGGGTGTGACATATGCCTTTGGCTGGGGGGACCATGGAGGGAGAGAAGTGAGACCTGGAATGGGGAGGGCAGCCCTGCCTTCCAGCCCTCCCTTCCCCCTTGGCAGCCACATGGTAGTTCTTGGGGGACGTTTTGGCAGCTGTGTCTCTGTACACGTTCCATAGAAGTGTGACCACTCGGGCAGACATTGTGTCCACTGCCAGGGGATTTGAAGACCTTGTGTTGGACGAGTAGTAACTGTGGTTCTCAGCAGAGTTGGGTCTTTGCCTGACCCTGTGCTTTCCTCTGTGTTTAATAATCTTGTCCCCACCTGATGCCCCATCCCCTCAAGCCTGGTCTGCTGAAATAGCAGTTGGATGGATGGGTGGGGAGACCAATCCCCTGCTCACGTGCTCCCTCAAGAAACCTCCTCAGTTCGCTTGGACTTGTTTCAGCAGGCTTTGATGAGGGTACAGTGAAGGTGCCTGCCTTCCAGGGGCTCTCCTTTCACTGGCAAGTTCTTCCCAGAAGCTCCGTTTTGGGGGATGGGCCCAGACTTGCCACCTTGCCTGGTATCTCCACCTTTCCCTTCTCAGGTTCATTTTATATGCTATCTTCCCCCATAGAATGTTTAACTCCACAGTGCAGGGACTGGCTTTCTTTTGGCTTATGTTTGTGTACCCAGCACTTAGCACACACCTGTAACTTAGTGAGGACTTTATAAATGCTTTTTGACATGACCTAGGACATTAAACCGTAATCTGTATGTTATAAACTAGATCCACAGCAAGTTCTTGGCAGGACACAGGCTAGTTTGCTATCACTGGAAGAGTGGAGTGGGATAGAGCCCCACAGGGAAGGGGCCGATGTGGAGGGGTCTCTGGATCCCTCAGCACATGTGCTCACCCCAAAGGGAGCTCTGATCTAGGCCGACTGGGCTTCAGGAACCCTCACCACAAGACACAGCTTTCTTTTTTATTTTATTTTATTTTATTATTTTTTATTTTTAACAAACAAAAATAAAATTTATTTGTTCCATGACAAATAACTAAAATTAGTTTTTTTATAAAAGCAATTCCTTTCAGATACTCTGATTAACCTTTAAGTGACATTAAAAAAAGCTTCAGCATCATCCTTTCTAATGCCAATATTTTGCACAATTTAGATATAGCTATTGAAGTAAGTTTTAGCAGTAAAAAACACAAAAAGAAGAAAGAAAGAAAGGGAAAAAAAGAAAAGTAACCCACCAAGAAGCTTATGTATCTAGTATGGTTTGGTTACTATAAATTTTTAAAATTACATCCAGAATTTGAATTACCCTAATTGTCATTGCAATCAGTTATCTATTGTTGGACTCCAGGTACTTTGTAAGCAAAATTGAACTAATAAACCTAACAGCCAATGATTGGACTGTCTGTAGAGAATCTGCTATATAATACAGGGTTTAGAATTGGAAGTCTTCAATTAAGCTACAACTTTATCTATTTGGTTCCACTGATGAAAAATGCAGTTTTAAAAAGTCTGCTTCTGTGGTAAATTTCTAGAATTAAATTATAAACATGAAGCATCATATTGTAGATATCATACTGCTGAAGAGGTATTTGTTGGAGAGTAAATGCTAAGAATGGTCAAACCATCAAAATTCTGACCTTTCAAAACACTAAGTTTGTATAAAGGTAAACTTTGAAAGCCAACATTTGCCTTTAAAGTCTCAAAAACACTTCAGTACCAGTTGCAGTGCTAACACGTAAACCCTAAAGTTACGCCTGTAACTCCACTTCAGCTGCAGACTCAACACAGAACCAATGACTAAGTGAATATTCAAAGTTGAATAGTTTCAATGCAAAATAAACACAACATACTAAGAAAATTAACGTAACTTGCAGAGAAAGTCTTGCAATAAGTTAAGACAGCTTTCACAGAAGCATTGTTGATGGGGATTTGATTATTAGTCCCTGAGCCAGGACGGGCAGCCCAGGGAGAGTTGAACCCGAATGGGAAAACATGTCATCTCTGTTTCAGTATAACTGCTTTCCATTGCTATCTTGTGTGTCCTTTTTCATCCCCAGGCTTCCCCAGACAGCCCAGGGTGTGTGTGAGGGGATGGCATCCATGATAAAAAAAAAAAGTCAAGAACTTCTCACAGTGGATAGAGTCAGGAAGAGCTCAGGTCAAATTGTGCCTCAGTTTGCTCATTTGTTGTAAAATGGGGCTGTTACTAGACCCTGCCTCATAGGGTTGTTATGAGGATCCCATGAGGTAACATGTAAAGTGCTGTGGAGGCATGAGCTGCTCTTTTCCTTGGGATCTGGCCTCTCTCTTTCCTAGCGCCCCATCCTGGACAGCACCACCTCTGCTTCCAGCCTTCCTGGGATGTCCCTTGGTATTCAGTCTCCTAAGCTTGAAGCTTTCTCAGTTTTCTCCTCTCTCTGTAAAGTCCCCTAGAAAAGGCTGTACAATCCCTTTGGCCCAAGCTCAGGAAGTGACAGGCATCTTAGTTGCTCTCTCTTGTTCTCTGGCTTTATTCGTCCACCCAGAGGAGAGAAGGGGGTTTATTAGTGAATTGGAGAAGTCGGCCAGTCACTTCTGGGTCCAGTTGGCTGGGTGTAGGTGCCATTTTCCCAGACAACACTTTGGAGGACGAGGATGGCATGGATTTGTCTATTAACACCGTCCCCTGGCACAGGGCTTTGAGAGTCATGGAAATGAGCTTTTCCAGAAGCCTTTGTCCAGGAGAGATTGGGGGACTTAGGAATGACCACAGGAAACTGAGGCCCACGTGGCTGAGCTGACATGCCCAAGGACACACAACTAGGAAGTGGCAGAATTGGAATATATTATGGCCTTCTTTTCAGATGAGTTGGGTCATTTTGAGTGAGCTGGATTGCTCAGCATGGAAAGAGGAATGGGTGTTTTCATTTTGGGTGAGTCATCAAATAGACTGTAGGGCCAGGGAGAGTAGAGGAAGAGGGAAGGAGAAGTCTTCCTCCTCTGCTTCCTCCTCCACCATCATTGGGTAAATGTGTTTGGTGGGTGTGTGTGACTGTTTGCTCTCTGGAGACTGTTGCGGCTAGTCTTCTGAAATGATTTCCCAAATTACTCACTTTATCAGAGTCCTGCTGTGTAAGATGACAATTTGCAGTAACTTAGGCTGGGCAGGGCTGCCCCACTCCAACCTCTCTGGACCTCCTGGCTGGGCCTGCTTTGCCTTGGCCTTCTCAGCTGCTGTTCTAGCATCTCCTGGTTGTCATTTGGGAAACATCTTCAGTCCCTCTCCTCTCTCTCCTCTCAGGGCTGAGGGTAGTGCTAGTTAGCCTGGTTGGTGGCACTCTTCTCTGTAGCCTGTATTTGGATTAGCTGGGTTGGGGAGGCCCTAATGGCCCTGTACCACTTGGCTTTGAGATGGTGATGATCTTGGGTAGGTCACTGAATTGGTCTGAGCCTCAGTTTCTTTAGTTGTAAAATGGGGAGAATAACACTTGCATTCCATTGTTTACTGCATTAAGTACAGACTCCTGGGTCAGGCATCCACAGCCCCTAAAACTTAGCCCTAGCCTCATGTTCTCACTGTATGTCCTGCTTATTCTTTTCCTGGAGCCTCTAGATCCTCGCTCAGGGGAACTGTTTATATTCCTCCCTGCCTCCTGATCATTGCTCATGTTGTTCCGTTTGCCAGGTATGCCCTCCCTGATAATTGCAGTCATTTCTTCTTTCCAGGGACCATCAAACATTCCCTCCTTTAAGACCCTCTTTGGTGCTTCCCTCCTGCCCTCCCTTCAACTGGGTGTGATCTTCCCGAGTTTGTCCCTAATATTGGACCTCTTGAGCCACTCCTTTTTTGCCCAGATTTCATCCATCCTTTTAAAAAAAATACTTTAGTTGTCAAATAAGGCTAATAGTTGAATTACATGCCTCATAAAAATGTTCTAAGAAATATCTTCTAGAAATGTGAGTTATTGATAGTAATAATAATTATTACCCAGGAAGATTTTCTAGATGATCCATTTACCTTTTAAAAGACATGACACATTGAACCATGAAAGCTTCTCTTTGGGGAATGCTGAGTAGTAGGGTTGAATGAGAAGTCCAGTGCCCTGAGGATGACTTTGAGGAAGCCATTCAGTCCTCTGGGCCTTGGTTTTTTTACCTGTAAAGCGCAAGAGTTGGACTTGGCATGTTGGAGGGGATTTTCAGTCGTACCATTTTACAACTGAATGATGAAGTAGTTTGTCCACGGGCTAATGGCCTTTTGTCCGATGCTCTTGGAGGGGCTCCTTCCTGAAGCATGCTTTGGGCTACTTGGGGAGATAGGCTGAAGATGGGGAGGCCTTGTTTGATAGATGGAGGGAAGCCAGACTGCCGCTAGTCATATCATAAATAATGGAAATGTTTTCTTCTCCACAGCTTCAGGATCGTTTCAGTGACTTGAGTACTTCCAAGACGCTTTGGTGAGTCAGGCCAGCTTGTATTTGGGTTTCATGCTTTCTGGTCTAGCAGCTTGAGTTGTCTGCCCTTCTTTAGCAACACATGACAGCCTGTGTTTTCAAGGGAAACAGGAATAGTTTATGTAAGCCAGCCATCCATCCTAGCATCTCACTGGATCCTGGAGGCGGCATAGAGCAGGGAATTGAAAGACATTAGCTGGGAGACCAGGAGCAAGTCCCTTTGCCTTTGAGTCTCAGTTTCCTCACCTGTATTAGGAGGATAGCACCTGTGGGACCTAAGGTGATTGTGGAACTATTACTGTATGTCAAGCACTGTGTACATTTGGGAAGTGTATAGGGCTGGAGCGTGATGTTGCCAGTAGTGACACTGAGGGATGGAGCCAGCTGGCAGTACATTTCCAAACGTTCATGCTGTGCCTGCTCTGTACCAACTCTTGGGGCTCTGCCTCTGTTGAGATCAAAAATGGTTCTGCCTTTGTTGGGGGATGTGCACAACCACATGATGTAGACAGGGCATATGTTCTCCAGCGTGTTGTGACATGGTGCTGAGACTATGGCCTTGGAGTCAGGAGAACTGGCTGCAAATCCTGCCCCCTCCACATCCTCAGGAAACAGAGGCAGGAAGGCCTCATCTCCCCAGGGTCAGTGTGAAGATTGCCTGGGAGAGCGTGTGGACAGTAAACCTCAAAACACCATAGAAAAAGGACTGGGTGATGGAGGGTCTTCTCAGTTGATAGATGGGGTGATGAGGAGCTTTTCAGTGGCTGCAAGTGGGTTTCTTGACTTCTGTTGGGCCAGTTCTCCTGCCATCATGCTTCCCTCTGCCCTGCTGTGAGCCGTGTTCATGGTTTGCCAAGAATACTCTTCCTCATACCCAGGAGGTGCTCTCCAGAGGTTGTGGTGTTTCCCCTACTTTAGTGCATTAGGAACCAGCATCTTTCTTCTCAGGAGAGCAGTTTGCAATTTGATTAATTCATAAAGAGGAAGATGAGCATGTTAACTCCCCCTCTTTGAGGCTTTCTCTTTCTAATTGGCCTGGGGTCATTTGTTCATTTTGGGGTCATTTGGCACTTTGTGCTAGTCTCTTCGTTTTGACTGGGCCAGTGATAGGCCCACTTGGTTCTCACCTCACAGAGCTCTGAACTCATTATTAGTTGACCTGGAACATGACTCCATTTGAGCTCAGGGAGCCAGAATGCTCGTCGTGGGAGGAGTTGGAAGTGGGCAAATCATACCTTTGTTTTCATCCTTTACTGAAGAGACAAAGTTTCAGAAGTGGAGAAATACCTAGAGCCTGGGGGCTCCTCTTCTTAGCATTTCATCTTTGGGAAATCACTGGATCATTAGCTAACTGTGGAGCAATGTCCTTTCCCAATGACAGGTTAGCCCCCCTAATTTTTCCATGATCCTAAAGAAGATTGTTGATTTGGATACCCAGAGCTATGAGAGGCAACAGAATTGGGTTTGGAACATAAAGACCTGAGGTCTAGCTCTGGCTTGGCTGCTTATTATATTACCTTGGATAGATAAGTCACCTGACTTCTTGGGAGCCTCATTTTTATCACCTTTAAAATGGGCAGAATAACACTTGTACTATCTGCCTCCCAGGATTGTCATTAGTATCAAATGATGAATTGTTTTAGAAAGTACTTGGTAACCCTCCAGGCTTCCATCTTCCTTGTCTTCATCAGGCTCATGGAGTCATTTCCATTTGTACTGTAATTGATAAATTATTTAAATAATTAGACTCTTTTAAAATGCTTACCACTAATGTCACTCAGAACACAATGCCCTGCTGGTGGGATGCACTGAGCAGCTCATGTCTCATACATAGCTCTTGGTACTTTGGATTATTAACATGACTGGAAAACCTTGAGGTGCTGCTGCTGGTGGCAGTCTCTCTTTTGGTTAGTTGTTCTTACTCTGTTTCTTGAATCTCTTGCTGGGCCACTGCTTGCTCCCGTGGTTTGTACACGGCTGGCCTTCCTGAGAGGCCGGTAGCTGTAATGGATGGCCTTGGGAGGGTTAGGATTAGGATCAGTCAGGAGGCATGCGACCAGCACTTGGAGTGTTGCCTGCTCTCCTTTGTGGTCAGCTCGGACTCTTAGGATGTTGTTCATAATATTGAGCCAAAATCTGTCTTCATACCCTTTCATTGGTCCAACCTTCAGGGCCACATTAAACCAGTCTCTCTTGTCTTCCATATGAAAACCTCCAGATACTTGAGTATGGGCTCCCATCCCCAAAGCCTTTTCTTCCTAATGCTCAGAATCCTAACTCCCCCATCTGACTCACTGTCGGTTGGCGCTTCCCAGATGTCTTTCCCAGAGCTACACATTGTTCTCCTCATGAGTTCTGAAGCCCCATCAGCTGGCTACAGGATTTAGTCCTGCAATTCTACAAACATCTGTGAAAACCTAGTATGTGGAAATATCTGTAAATGGCCTGGGCATATAGAAATATGCCAGACCTTTTACCAGACCATGCTTAATTTCTACAGTTCCCTTGTATGTTTCTGTGGCAAGCAAAGGTGGTCCCACTGGTGTGTATGCCAAAGGTGGTAAATATATGGGCTGCCCAATACCAGGAGTCATCCAATCATGGGCACTTGCACACCCTCAGCTTCGTAGGCCCAGTGCTCTTGACTTTGGTCTGAGTAGGCCCATTCCTGCATTGGGCATGAACACTGGGCTGGGTACTGAGTTGCATTCAAAAGGAAGATTATTCCTGGCCCCCCTCCCAAGCATCAAGCTTTCCTTCTAAACAACCCAACACAGCGACTGAGCCGGAAAGCATAGGCAGTGTTCCACACCCATAAGCCCTGACTTTTGCAGAGAAAGGAAGGGGGTACATCTTCTCAGCAGTTTGATTTCTTTTTAGCTATAGCATATGGTAAATTGATTGTATTAAGACTTTAACTTAGAATTGACTTGGAGATGGATAAAGAGAGTGAGGGAGTGAGGGAGAGAGAGAAGGAATGTGTAGAAGGAGGAGGGCAAGGCAGACCAGGGGCTCCTACTCTGGTTTTGTCAACTTGTATCTATTAGGATTGAGATAACTATTTCAATGGAATCTGTTTCCTTCTTAACTTCATGTGTTTTATTTTCTGTATTAAAGCCCTTGATACTGAGAAGGGGTTGGTGGGTTACTAGGCTTCACCAGCCTGCCTGTCAATCCTTGCCCAAGGGCATTCCCTCACCCCCACCAACAAGAAGGATACCCAAGGTGGAGCCACCCCTCTTTCTCTGTGCCCCGAGGAAATGTGGATGGCAGGAAGTGAAGGGGGAGGGGCTTGGGTAGGGCCTCAGTCTTCCAAGGGAAGGTGAGTCTGTTGGACCTAAGTGTGGAGCCTTTGGGCACAGATATAGGGGACCAAGGCTTAGGACAGTGGCTATGGTGGACATGGAGGTGGTCTCTGCCTTCAGGACAGCCTTAGGAGCACCTACTTTATGCCCAGACTTTGAGGTGAGGAAACAAGTTCAGTCAGGGAAGTCATCTGGCCAGGTCACAACACATGGGGAGACATTCATGGCACCAAATTCAGAGCCCTTTCCCCAGACTCTGCTGCTAATTTTTGTCCTTCTAAACCCTGTGTGTACAGAATCAGTGTTGAAGGGCCCTCCTGCCTCTGGTTTGGTGCTCAGAGGTGGCCCCACTCCACATGCTGCTGCCCGTTGTTCAGAAGGCTTTTCTTACATTGATCCAAATCTTCGCAGGCACCTTTCGATCCTCTGTCTTAGCTCTGTCTTATGGATCAGGCAGCACAAATCTTCTGAGCCTTCCTCCCTCTTCATTGTCCATCTCATCCTGGCACACAGCTGGCATGACTTTCCCTAGATTCTCTCATTTTGGTTTGACAGTCTAAAACCTGAGGCTCCAAAAGGCCCGGGTAACCCCCTAGAGGTCACATGGGTCTTAGGGTGAAAACCAGGGCTCAGATGCCTTCCAGGATAGAACTTCAGGGTGCAAACTCCCCTGGCTTCCATGTTATTAGTACATATTCGTGCATTCTTGGCCAGAGAATTGAGCTTTAAGAATAACTGTACAGCCAGGAGTAATAAACAGCTTTAATAACACTTTAACTGCCTATTTGTCTTTGAGGAATTTTAAAGTGAAAGATGTCTCATTTGGTGATTTTGAGATTTTACGCTTCTCCAGTTTGACCACTTCTTTTGTGAGCTCCCTGCCCCCTCGTATCATTTTGCATTAGTAATGGTGAAATAATGCATCGTTACCAAACTGTATTGTAATCTCCTGAAACCCTGCTAGCTAGAACACTGATTGATGGCCCTGACTGCATAGCACATGGTGGGACTGCCTTCCTGGAATGCTGTTTACCTAATACCTTTCAACACAGTGTGATGGTATTTTCAATAGAATGAAAAAAAACATTTAGGAAGCCTGTTAGATCAGGAAACAAGAATCTCTTAGTTTAGCTTTCCTAATGTACCCTCTTATGTTCCAAGGTACTTTTTGTCTGTAACATTTTGTGATTTTAGAATGAAAGGAAGGAACTTTGTTACAGACAGGGAAATTGCCAGCCTGGGCTTAGAATGGCCTCAGTGCCCACCGTATGTACACTTGGATTCTTTAAGGACATACTTGACTTTTTCTTCGCTGAAATGTATTTCCTTTGATGTATCTCTTCACTCTGGGGCCCTGACCACTGTCCCCGGAGGAATTGATTGTTCTGAGATAATGGAGTTTCCTTATTTGCGGCCACAGAGGCCACATGGGCAAAGCGTTGTCCCTGTTTGTTAACAGTAATATGCTCGCTTGCTGCAGTCTCCTAAACGAGATCCATAATCTCTCAGAAGTGTTTGGCATATGGCTGAAGAATGCCGTGTCTAGAGTGTGAAAGGCAGTTGGAGGGACAGCCCCCAGAGAACCTCCATCAGGGTCTTTGTCTTGGTGGGGTTTTGGCCCAGAATTGAACTGGAGGAAGAGTGGGCTGGATTGCCTTTAGGAAGCTGTGTGTTTCTTGTAATGCCCCAAACTTCTCCCTGAAACAGGTCCATCAGAGTCACCAGACTTGTGTGGTGATGCTGGACTTTTGAGGCCTGGTGCACTGCTGTCCTGAAGAACTAAAGTCATTGACTTTAATGATAAGAAAAATGGGTCAGGTGTGTCATGAGCTCAAGGAAGAGATAACTCTGTGCTCCATTGTTATCATGTCCCTGGGGGTCAGGAGAATGTGAGGAAGGTCCCCAGCACGTTGGGGGGACTCTTGGAGACAGTTACAGATGGGAGGTGTATAGAGGTGGCAGGCTTGAGAGTGCTGCAATTGGTGTCATTGGAGGAAGTAGCCATGTTCATGAGGCTGCAGACACTGGAGGGGTTTGGTTTCTGTGATTGGGAGCATTTGGGGATCCTTGGCAGGGCTCTTTAGTTTCCCAAATGCCATCGCGCTTGAACCCAGTCCTAGGCCTGACTCAGTGTCTATCTGCAACCCCTCTTTTGGACATGCTGTGGTATGTTAGCTCCTCAGGCTCCTGCTGCAGCTGCACGTCATGGGTGCCAGTTCTGGGCTAAGCTCATGGGCTGAGCCAATATGACCTCTTCAACCCTTGGATTTTTCCAGTGCAGCCAGTGAAAGCAATGTCTCCTGTGATGTGGCTCTCCAGAAGCTTTGTACTGTTTCTTTTCTGGATGCCCTCACTGCATTATTACTTGTAAATAGTACTTGGAGAAGCCTGTGCCAATTGGGAATCTCTCTCTTTGGACTTGGGCCCAAATATCTTTCATCAACTCCTATATTTACATAGGACTATATAGTTCTGTATAATCCTATATATAGTCCTATACATAGTCCTATATAGGACTGGCTGAAAGTTAGAACCTAAGATGTGGCTGTCTCATGTTTGATTCCATAGGAGAAGAGGTTCCCCCCCGCCCAAGAACTCTCCAGGCCTATGTTCAAAATCTATAGGATTGTCTGAAATGACTGGATGTCTTTTTGTGCTAGGCTCAGCCCTCAGGGCTGTATTTAGCCTTGAAGTAGAACCAATTTTAGAAAAACTTGAAAACAAAACCAATGTGCTTAAAAAAAAAAAATCTTAGACTCCATTTGGGGCAGATGCTTAATTTATAAAAATTTGGAAGTTTTGCCACAGCTCACATCTCTTGACTTTGTGCTCTGGCATGGAGAGACAGTGTTGACTGGGGGGGGAGCCCAGGGCACCCTGGGCAAACTTTTGGTCCTGACCCCTCTGGGGCTGGGTTGTTCTCTCCCTTCCCTATCCTGAGCCTCAGTGCCCTTAACTGTATGACAGGGATTCATTTGTGCAGTTCACTTCATGTTCTTGATTTAGTAATTGTAAGTGAGTGGTCTTAATCTTGAAAATTCTAAAGTGCTATATAATTGAAACATATGTGAACCATCACATCAGTTCCATTTGTTAGAATTACAATAAATCTATTTTGTTTTCAGTATTGATGCTATTAGGACTAGCAATCACTATATGAGGTAATGAAAGAGGAATTGGAAGGCCTATATACCTTCTTATACAGACTGTGAGTAAACTGTTAAAAGATATGCTGATACCACCCATGTGATCTTAGGCAACTCTGTAAAATGAGGGGCTTGAACTAGATCTCTGAGGTCCCTTTTTTTTATTTTTTGGGGACAGTTGGGGTTAAGTGACTTGCCCAAGGTCACACAGCTAGTAAGTGTCACCACCTAGCTGCCCCAGAGAGATTCTTTTTGCTTGTTTGTTTTGGGGAGACAATTGGGGGTAAGTGATTTGCCCGGGGTCACACAGGTAGTAAATGTCTGGGGCTGGATTTGAACTCAAATCCTCTTGACTTCAGGGCCAGTGATCTATCCACTGTCACCTGTCTGTCCCTTTGAGATCCCTTCTAGCTATAAATCTATGACCAGACACACATAATTAGCACAATTTGAGTTGCTTTATTGTTTTGTAATATAATCACATTGTAATATCAGATACTAACTATAAACGCTGCACTTGGGCACGTTTTTAAAAACTGTTCTTGATAATTTTGTTCTTGCATCATCTTCATTTCCCAATGTATCAAATGTGATGATATTTGTAAAGTGCTTCGCATGGTGCCTAGCACATAATTAGCACTTAATAAGTTCTTTCTTCCTCCTCTTTCTTCTTTCGTTCCTTCCTAAATGAATGAATGAATGAAAAAAAAGAAGGAAAAAAGACCCTAACAGCAGCATGACCTGACCCCTAGATGAAGCCACCACTCCGTTCAGTATATCCTCACCTCTTGTCTTCCCTGCGTGCATGAGAGGTGAATTCAGGAAGATGCGTCTTCTTTGACGAGGCATCTCTTGGGAATTAGCTGCAAGCTTTTCCTCCCCAGTCTGTAATTTTTAATTATGAGCTCTTGCACAGCAGTAATTCTTTTACCTGCCATTGAGCATTAGTATCTAACAGAGGACTGTAGATTTTCACTTCTGCTAAAGACTAATGCTCGTAACAAAAGGTTTGACACAAAAGGAACCTCCCTTGTAGGGAACGGACGTTTTTCTCTTGAGCATCCAGTTCTCCTGTTCAGCTTGGAGAGTTGTTTCAGTCATTGTGACTGATGCCTGTAGAATTCTAGTGGGCTTGCTGAGAAGAGGCCTGTGGGTAGGATAAATGAATCCGGAGGCTGACCCCAGCCTGGGGACCACCCTCCCCAAGCGGGGCTTTGTCACTGGCCACGCATTCTCACAGCTGAGGAACAGGAGCGGAGATGCCCATGGTATAAGGCGTCCGAGGAAAGGGTTTTATTTATGCAATTGTTTTTGAATGGAGGACTGTCCAAAAAAATGCCTCCCTCACTTTGAACCCAACGTTCAAAACAGTGCTGTGAGTACAGCAGGTTCTCAATAAATGTTGAATATTGGCTGAATTCTTTAAAAAGGAGGAAAGATTTTCACTTATAAATGATCCATTGACCTATTTAAAATGTCTGGTTTTAAGACATAGCCATAATGATACCTAAGCTAATGGTGTGATGAACCCACTGTGTGTGTTATTGAATAGCAGCTGACTGTTTAAGGTTCTGCAGGTCTGTCAGACAACAGACTTGAGGTCAATGATGCTGTTGAAGACTTCTTGCAAAAGCCCTAAGTTCTGTTTGGGGTTTGTGCTAAAATTCGTTGGAGATGAAATTCGAGATTGGGCCCTATCTTCTTTTCCCAAAATGAGAAGAATTCCTTCTGTTGGTTGCTAGGAAAATTCCCAGGAGCTGTGAGGGGGGGAGGGGGAGCGGGGAGCACTCTCAGAGCTGTGCTAGGAATGCTAACTTAAACCAACATGCGTTCAGATAGCCCTTTTAGGCTTAAAGCTTTCTCTGTGTTATTTCATTTAAGAAACTTTATCTGCTTCCTCAAAGTCAGGACTATGTGAACTGCTGTCACTTCCAAATGTTTCAGAAAGAAATTAGCTTCAGCAGAATTAAAATGATCTCCAGTACGAAGGAAAATCCTGAGACTGTCTACTGTACATTTTTGTGATTTGGTTTATATACAAGATTTCAAGGTATTTGAGAGAAAAATCCCATAGGAATTTTTTTGGCAGATAGAGATTACTCCTTTCTCTCACTGGGAAGATACCTGAGTACTTTGATGCTCCAAGGTTTAAGTATTTGAATGTGGCTCCTCTCTGAGGATCCAGTTTCTTCCTGGTGGGTGCAGGGAGTGAGTGATCTCCATCAAAATTTTTCACTTTTGTGAACCTGGTCTTTTGGATTCCTTGGATGTCGACTGCTGTAGTGTAGGGGATTGACCTTTTCTGAGGTGACAAGGATGTTGGCAGCCAGCAGGAAATGATGAAATGTACTGAGAAAATTCTGCTTGTGAGAGCAAAGAGGACAGACCTCCTGGCTGGGCTGGGCAGACAGGTACTGACACTCCCCGAAGAGTTTTTTAGTAGGCGGTCCGGCAGAAGACAGTGTGAGTGGGGGATGCTCTGAGGGGGGTTTTCTATAAGCTATACTTTTACTGATTTTTAAATAAACCCGAGTGATTAAAATAAGAGAAATTCATCTTTTAAGTCATATAGGCTTTAAACTGTTTAACGGAAGCCTGTAGGTTGATTTAAGAGTCCCTGAATAAGGTTTAATATTTGAAGAAAACATTGGGGAGGGGAGGTTGTTTTCTTTGCAAGTGGACTTTTGCTTAAATCTGTGAATAAAGACCTTGTTATCTTGTCTCTCCTTTTAGAACATTTATGCATTCTTTATTTGGAAAAATAAATGGAAGGATTGTCTTTTTAAAGTAACTTTGCGGAGTTGTGGTTAGATTTCAGTGGTTTTCTGGGAGCCGAGTTAAGTCTGAGCTGAGATTCCCTTAAGCAGAGTTGTTTGCCTTCCCAGGACTTGGGTGTTGGTCACAACCTGCTTTTTGTAGTTAATGGTGTTTGCCACAAGCCTCCAGGAAGCCTCTTCCGCCACCTCCTGACTCTGGTGGAGGACACATTCTCCTTTCCCACTGAGGTCTCTCCTCCCCTTCAGTCCCTTGTGCCTTCTTGCTCTGCCTTGTCTACTGCCTTACTTTGCCCTGCTCCCTCCTTCCCCCCTTGGAGGGCTGATTCCTCTAGCCTCATGGTTGGTTGGCAGTGTGAACCCTAGGGCTGCTATCAACCCATCACCACCGAAGGAATGATGGTGGATGGCAGCCCTCTGTCTGAATTTGTCACCAGATTGAAGAGGGCGTTTCCTGACTGCCTTGGTGACTTGGCTCAACACCTCCTCTGGCTTCTCGCTTTGGGGAGTTTGGCTAGAATGGGAACCTTGTCGTTATTTCTTCTTCATCCTTCATTACATCATACCCTCATTGCAGTGCAGTGTCTGAGTGCCACAGTGTTGATCTCCTTGCACTGATGTTGTCCATTGTGCATTTGGTTCATCTTGGGCCTTCTCTTTACGTGTGGAGGCGTGTGTAGTGTGGGGTGGTACAGCTTGTGCTTTGGAGAAGAACATTTTATTGAGGTTCCTCAGATGCTTTTTGTTTTTTCTTTATCAAAGACGACTTTGGCCTTCCTAGAATCATTGTTGTGTAGGGCTGAGAACACAGCACTAGGAGTATGAGACACTTGTATCTTTCTCTTGGCTGAGTTCTTTGTGACTCTGAGGGCTGTCCTTCACTGCTCTGGGCCTACATTTTCTCCCCAGATGCTACAATTCCCAGAATATTCCCTGTATTCTCTTCTTGGTAATAAGTCTTAGGAAGTTTCTGTAAACTTGAAAGTAGCCTTCTGGGTTCAGTAAGCTATAAATGAAGTCTTTGCACTGAGGGATCCCGTGGTCTCCTCTTGTGTTGTGGTTTCAGCCTCAGATTATTTTGTTGTGTCCATCTGGCTGCTCTGATGGCAAATAATATCATAGAATTTTGGTGCTGGGATAGCCCTCATTTTATCAATGAAGGAATTTAGATATAGTTAGGTTAGGTGAATTATCCAGGATCTTATAGCTAATTTGTGATAGATCTGGGAATTTGAACTCAGGCCCCCACAGAACTTTGGTGAAGCAAGTATTCTTTTTCCCTTCCTTATAATGTTGTCTAAGGCATAGTAGCATGTCTGCTTAGGAAGAGCATGACCTCATTTGTTTCACAAATGTGGAGAAATATTGAACTTATGGTTGCTTTTTAAAGCACATTTTAGGTATTGGACATTTATGATTAAAATATTCAATGGATTGTCAGCATTTGTTTGTACAGCACTTTTAAGCATGTATGTTATGTACTGTTTTTAATTGCTAATTTACAAATGGAGAAGTGAACAGTAAGAGCGATGAAGTTGACTTGTACAAGTCTTGGTGCCTCTGTGAGCGCACCTGTAGTACCTGTAGTACCCCTTCTAAACTGCCTTCCATTTCATAGTGTAAAAATGTTTCATTGATGCCTTTACTTTGGTGCCTTAGCTCCCCACATCTTCTTTTGTAACAAAGTAGTACAGAGCAGCGGAACAAATTTCCACATTGTCTGTGATGGAAAGAGCTGCCTCGTTGTGCACCTAAATTCTCCATGCAGAGTTGGGGAGGGAGCACTCTTCGTCATCATCTTTCTGAAGTGCTGGCTAGCTATGGCAGCATTCAGAATCCCGTCAGATTACACCAGTGAGTATAGAGATGATTCTCCTGGGTCTGCTCCCTTCATATAATAGACCTGGCTTCCCGGATTTACACCAACTCATTGCATCAAACATTGGGTGCCTACTTCATGTAGAGCCTTGGGCTGGCTAGATACCAAGTTGAGAGAGGTCATCCTAAAGTTCCATTTGTGTGGACGTCCAGGGATTTCTAACCCTGGCTCCAGTGCCCCTACCACAGTCTGAACATTGAATCTAGGTCTGCATCTTGGCCTGTTCTGCAGTAGAATCTTTGAAAGAGACAATGAAACCCCGATTTTTGCATGGAAAGGTGTCCTTGACAAAATGTTTTAGTGATGCAGAAGGAGGCTATATCTTGGTTCTTACTGACACGGAAGACGTCATTGGATCCTGAGGTCTCAGGTTCAGAATATCTCAAGAAGGAAAGTTAAGTGGCTTCTCTGTCCAGAATTTTTAATCTCCTGATACAGGAGTTATTACATATCTGCTCGGTCACTAGAGTAAGAAAAAAAAAGCACAGAATCAGCTGATGAGCAACTGTTTCATCTGCTTAAAAGGAGGAATGTTTTGTTCTTTCCCTCGATTCAGGGATACATCTCTCCTTTGTAGTCACTTATCTATTCGTTATTGCAGGAAGACTTTATGCGGCAAAACACGGTTGTCCACGTGGGCACTGAAGAGAAAACTTTGTACATTTCATGGGCAAAATGAGGGCATGCAGCTCTTACGTCTAGCTTTGTGGGAATTCACCTACAGCTTTTAATGAAAACAGGATGGTGTTGTAAAGAGAGCTTTGGACTCAGCATTGGAGTCAGGGCCACCTTTGCTCGCTGATTCCTGGGAGAGCACCCTTTGTGCTTCACTGCGCCTCTCTGCCTTCCTCAGCACAGTGACCTGCCAGTCTCACAGGTTAGATGGGAAGGTTGAATAAAGTACTCTGTGCCAAAGTTTCTTATAGATGTGTGCGTGCATATGTGTGTGTTGGTGTATTATTATTATTATCACTCCCGTAGAAAATGTGAAAATATCAGGAGAATCGTGAGTTAAGTCAGGTCAGCGTGCATTTATTAAGCACCTACTGTGTGTCAGGCACTGTGCTCCTCCCAACCACCAAGCCAAACCCCAGTCCTGGTTCTCAGTCTGAGGGGGGAGAACTTGGAGGGAGGGGTGATGAGGTCGGTCTGGGCCAGGTTGAGTTGGAGATGTCATCTGGGACATCCAGTCTGAGATGTCCAAAGTGTGAAGATTAGGAGAAAGGCCAAGCCTAGGTTTGAGGAGAAACTGAGCTTATCCAAGATATTTTCTCTCTAAAAATGCCTGTACATATTTTTAGTACATCAGTAAGCATCGATGAGAAGCTGTGCTGAATGCTAGAAATACAAAGAAATGCTAAAACCCTGCCTGGCCCTGAGAGTCCACATTGTAATGGGCCTCAAAATGCCCAGGCCTGTAGGAGATATAGACAAGGTAGACAGAAGGAAATCTCAAAGGATTTGGTGGGAGGTGCTAGAGCGACCAGGAAAGCACCTCTTGCAGAAGGTGGGATTTTATGTAAAACGTTAAGGAAGTCAAGGAAATTTTAGAGCTAGACGTGTGGGGGCGCATTCCAGGCATGGAGGACAGCCAGAGCAAAGGCCCACAGGCTGACAATGAGCTGTCATGTGTGAAATATAAGTAGGCCAATGTAGCTGATGGTAGGGTAGAATAGGTGGGGGGAGTGTGGTGTAAAAAATCTGGAAAAGTAAGGAAGGGCCTTAAGTGTCCAACACAAGCTTTGTATTGCCCCTTATCCTGACAGTCCTAGGGAGTCACTAGAGTTTCTTGATTTGGGGGGGATGATTTGGTCAGACCTACACTTTAGGCATCAGCAGGTGGTTGGATGGGAGCAGGAGACCCTGGAGGCCAAGGCCTGGTGAGAGGCATCCAGGTGAGAGACAGTGAGGGCCCAAAGAGAAGTGGAAGCCATGTGTGATTAGAGAAGAGTCTCAGGTGAACAAGTTGCAACATTTGAGGACTGATTGGAGCTGGGTGACGTGCAACAGCATACTGAGGAGCCCAGGATAATGCTGAGGTTGCAAACCCAGGGCCTGTGGTGGGGCCTTCAGCAGGAGGAGGGGAGGCCTGCGGTGGAAAGCTCTTGGAGACCTTTGCCAATGGCTGCTGTCTTTGGCTGTTGTTGGCCTAAAATAAAAGGGCAAGCAAATGCAGGAATTGGTTTTGCTTCACTATGAATATTTGTTACAGGGGTTGTGTTTTCTTTACTCTTTGAGAAGGAAGGAGACAAAAAATAGATTTTTACTCATTAAAAAAATTATCTAAAAAGAAACAAGTTGTATAAACTAGATATTACTAGTTTTGTGTATGGTCCTTTATTTTTGTTCTTCGTGTATGGAAATGTTCATGTTTGTTAGTGTTTACTAAATGCATCATAAACAGTGTTTTTAAAAATGAAATGGGCAATTAAGGTAAAGGTAAAGCTTCTTCAGAACAGCAGGGTAGGGTTTGTGGGTGGCCAGACAGGCCACCTGAGAGCAAGGCTGCTGGTGCTGCTTGGCTCTAGCCTGGATTAGGCTGGAGCCGGACAGAACTGCGGCAGTCTGACAGGCCAGCTGCTTCTGATGGCCTCTCTGGCCCAGCCTGGCACTGGCAGTTGAATTTGCTGGGGTGTTACTGCAAGGTTGTAATAATGTCACCAACATCATTGGGCCATTGGGCATGTGTGCAACCTTTTTTGTCACCTCTCCAGCCCTGCTGGGGCCTCTCTATTGGGAGAGCGGGTACTAGAACCTTTTAGAGGCTCCATTCCATGTATTTACTGGGAACCATCCTGATCCTGTACTCAAGAAAAGCCTGGGGAGGACAGTGGCCCAGCATGACAGGATGTGGAGCAGGTGTGGAGGAGCACTCCTAGATCTCATTTAGTCAAGGGGAGCTTTATTTTCCCTTCCAAAATGGGGCTAAAAGGAACTATTCTCAGTGAACTGAAGGAGAACTCTCAGGCTGTATGTAGAAGGAAAGACAGGCTCTGCCAAACACTCCAGGCCCAAGCTAAAGGGATTAAGAGGGAGAGGCTGAGCCAAAGTTTATTCTTCAGGTTTTATACCTCTCGTAAAAAGAAAGTGAGGTGATTTGGGGAAGCTGAGTCAAGGATTTGGAGGCCAAATGTGAGGGCTTCAGACCTGATATTGTAGGGTGTGGGACCTCAGGGAGCTGGGAAGGGACACAGTAATGACTTTCACTGAGCATTTATTGTGATCTGTGGCAGGTGACAAAGGTTACCTGCTGTCTTGGGAAATTGATTTGTCATTTTAGAGGGTCTTTGTATTGTAGGGAGTTATTTTGCCTCAAAGGAACCGTCACATTGTAGATTTGGATCTGAAAGGTGCCTTTGAGACCACCTAGCCCAACTCACTCATTTTACAATTGAGGAAACGAGACTGTTGAAATGACCACCTCAAAAGTTGGGAACCTTGATTCCTTAGAGAAAGCCATTGGAGGTCTCTCTCTCTCCCCCTTGGCTGGCCTCTCTTTCTGTGTGTTCCTCTCCCTCTGTCTCTCTGTCTCTCTCTCTGTCATATGTTAGAGATGCTATTTCAAGCGCCTGACACATAGTAAGTCCTTAACAGATGTTTTTTCAGGCCCTGCTGTGTGCCAAGCTCTGGGCACACAAAGAGAGCCAACAAACAGCCCCCTCTCAGGGAGCTCACATTGTAAGGGAGGGGACAATAGACAAACAGTTATGTGTAATGAAGACATAGGATGACTCAAAGGTAATCCCAGGGGAGGTCCTGTAATTAAGGCAGTCTGGATTCAAATAGTTCTTTGCCCTTCCTGAATTTGACTTTATTTTGGGTTATTTATTTTTGTAATGATCTGTTTCTAAATGGCAACTGTGTATGGCTAGCAGTTCTTGCTGAAAGGAATCTCTTCCAGATGGAATTCCCCCGCTCCAAATTTGCAGATCCCTCTTCCTTTCACACAGATCTCCTCCTATCACTCCCCTGCCCCCACACTGTTAATAGATCCCTTCTCCGTAAAGGGTCAGCCTCCCTTTCCAGACTTGTCCTCCGGGGTCTACGTCCTCCCTGGGCAGCCCATGTTTGGGCTTCCTGGGTTTGCTCCAGCTCCTTACCTGGAATCAGGGCTTCCTCCCTATCTCTGCTGCTGAGATTCCATTTAGGTCCTGAAGCCAGTCCAGGGCTGTCCTTCCTTAAGCCTCTCCTGATTGTTCCGTTTTGATCTCTGCCTTCTAGAGCCCTCCTCTAAACTCACACCTCATAAACTCGATGTTTATGCCCTATCACATCCTAATTTGTATCATGGTTACTTGTGGATCTGCTTTATCTCCCTTACTAGGGCTGATTCACCAGGTTTGATTTGCCTTTGTGCCACTGCAAAGGTACAGCCGATATAGTATACATTTTCCAAGTTAAGCCTTTCCATGTTTGTTGTGTGAATGTATACGTACACAGGTGGATTCACCTGTGGGCAAAGACTCCCATCTACAAAGATGAACTAGACACAGTACCTGGGCTGGAGGAATCTGGGCTGCTAGGGAGGTTCACGAGCATATTTCCAAGGGGAAAGGTCACTTCTGCGAAGTAAGAGCACACTTGAGAAATGTTCCATGACTCAAACTGGAGGAGACTCTCTGTGTTCTTGGGCCTCCAGAGGCAGCTGGTAACTGGGAGACGTTTGTTGGAAATGTTTAAACGTTTTCAGGGTGTTTGCTTGTAAGGCAAGCATGTTGTAAGTCGTTATGGTAAGGCACAGACCCTTCGGTTTTGGAGTTTGTTGGCTCATTTAACCTGCCAGCTGTTTTGTTCCTTCTCTTCTGCTGTCCAGCAAGCCCACCACTTCCCTATTCTTAAAAGCACTTCTCTAGACCTACCATCTCCCCACATTCCCTTCCCGTGTAACTCCTGGGGAAAACTGACTGCACTGGCTGCCTCTGTTTCTTTTCTCTCACTTCTTAGGCCTCTGAAGTCTGCCTTCCAGCCCTCATCAGTCAGCTGAAATTTCTTCTCCAAAGGCACCATCGATCTCCTGATAGCCATGTCTTATGGTCTTTTCTCAGTCTTTGACCTCCTCTAGGGCACTGCTGACCTTTCTCTCTGCTCAGATAGTGTTTCTACTGTGTGTTTTTATAATATGACTAATCTCCTGGTCCCCTTCCACCTCGTGGGCTACCTTCTCCTTTTTGGGCTCATGGGCAACATCACTCCCCCAGATCTGACTTTTTCACCGAAGTTCTGTCCTGGGCCCTCTTGCCTTCTCCCTCTGTCTCCTGTCTGTAATCTCATAAGCTCCCATGGCTTTAACTATCAGCTCTGTGCAAATGACCCCTAGGTTTACACATCCAGTTCCAGGCTCTCCCTTACATGCCCTGGAGACATCTTAACCTCTGTGTGTCTAAAATAGGTCATTATCTTCTCTCTTCCTCCATAATTTCTCTCTTCTTTCTGTCATGGTCACCATCATTCTTCCATTCTTCCCGCCCCCACTTCCTCACCCTCCAGAGCTCATCAGCTGCCCAGTTTTACTGTCTTGACATTACCAGCATCTCTCCCTTTTATTTTTATTCACACAGCTAAGACCTCATCAGGGCCTCATCCCCTCTTACCTTGATTATTGGGTAACAGCCTCCTCCTTGGCCTCCCTGCCTCCAGCCTCTCCCCACTCCAGTCCATTCTCCACACTCACTGCTGCCAAAAGATCAGGTGTGACCATATGACTTCTCTACTTCACCAGCTCATGTAGCTTCCTGTTGCCTCTAAAATAATATAGATGCTCCTTTGTTTAGCATTTAAAGCCCTGTAAAACCTGGCCCTGGCCTCCCTTTCCCTCTCAATGGACCTTTCTCCTCCTCCTACATTCTGTGATCCAGTCAAACTGGCCTTCTCTGTTCCCTACTTAGAACACTTCACCTTCTGTCTCTGTGCCTTTTTACCAGCCTTGTCCTCATGACAGAGGCCCTGGCTTCCCTTCAGGACCTAGCTTGGCACTGTCTTCCTGTAGCAAACCATTCTTAAGGCCCTTGAGTGCTGATCACCATCTCCTACCCACGACCTTGTATGTAATTGCTATGTATATATGTGTACATATATGTGCATGTTCATCAGTTTTACATAAATACAAATGTGTACTTGTCTCCCCCATTACAATGTAATTTTCCTGCAAATAGGGATTGTTTCATTTTTTTGTCCATGTATCCAGTGTCTAGCGCATAGTGAGTGCTTAATAGATGCTTTGTGATTGTTTGGTGCCTGGTACCTTCTTGGAAGCTCCTCTGGCTGGGACATGTTCAGCTTGGAAGTTGAGGCATCTCCTTTTAAGTGGAAATCTGGAGCTTCCTGTCGCTTTTTTTTTTTTTTTGGTAGGTAAGGAAGATCCACTAGAAAATTGTTTTGTAGGTGCTGGGACAGTTGAAAATGAACTTCCCGTGAATGTGGTACAGAAGAAGGTCTCTTTCTTCTCATTTTTCTGTGTTGGTTTGTTGCCTGTCTTTGAGGTTGGTGAATGAGGCCTGGGGGTTCACACTGGCTGAATTCTCACCTCTCCCTGCCTTGATGATGAGGCTGAGGAAGGGCTGTTGCTGCTCTCCCAGACCCGTACTTCTAGGGGAAGGAGTGCAAAGGGGGACAGAACAGCCTACCTACCCCCATTTAGCTCAGCTGGCCAAGTAATCCTCTTAAGGGAGCAGTTGCCCTCAGGTTGAATGAAGTGTCTAAGCAGGAAGTGAGTTTCTATCACTGGACATTCTCCCGCTAACAGTGACTGATGAGGGAGGGGATTCTTTGTCAGGTGCACTCTGAGATTCGGACTGAATGAATCCTGGCGTAATCTGTTGGCCGTTTGGTACAGTTCTCCAGCAAGGCTCTGGGGGTCCCTTGTGGGGCTCCCTTGGGGGTGCTGTTCACATCTCAGATCGCTAGTGCCTCTATTGGGCCCTTCTAGTCACGCGTACTTTAGCAGTGCCAGCTTGGGAAGTCTGTTGATTCCAAGAGCACAGTTTGGGATTATTAATCCACTATTTCCTATTGAATCAACTCATATTCCTTGAAAGGAATTGGCTAACATACTTGTATGGGCGAGTATCCAGGGCAGACCTTTGAAGTCTCGCTTTGGTTTACAGTGTCTCTGGTTTGGAAGTTATAAAGTTAGCCTTACATGAAATGAGGTGGATACAGTGACTGAGATGGAAATTGTGTTGTTGTCTAGTCCTTGAGGCCTTGGGCTGGAAGGAGCCTCTGAGCAGCAGCTGGGTCTAACCCAGACAGAAGCAGTACTCCCTAAACCGCACCTAAGGGTCCCTGAAGGCCACATAGTCATTCAGAAAACCACAGAGTAACATTATCTATGTTTTGTTGTTTTTATTTACTTTGCTTACTGTTTCCCAGTTACACGTGAATCTTGTTCTGGTCTCCTAGAGCTCAGAGCATGGTGGGCCCCATGGTGCTGTGGAGAGTGGGAGTCTGGCGTAGATCAGCTCTAAACGGAAGCATCCCAGGAATAGGGAGCTCCCCACTGAATGAGGCCCCTGGTGTCCCTTTCTGACAGTAAGAATTATAAGTGAGCTGTTTTAACTACATGACACCCACATGGGCCTCTCCCAAGCCTAGGTGGTACAGTTGGCATCGTATCAGCATTGGAATCAGGAAGACATGGTCTCAGGTCTGTGGGACCTTGGGCAAGTCCCTTTACCTCTGTTCTCCTCGGTTTTGTTAACTATAAAATGGGGATAATAATAGAGTCTGCCTTCTAGAATTGTAAGGATCATATAAGACACTATTTGTAAAGCGCTTAGTGCAGCGGCTGGTCCACAGGAGGTGCTCAGTAAATGCTTCTTCTCTCCCTCCCTCCTCTTCCATCAGCACTTCAGATGGTCAGAAGGGCACCCTGGTAATTAGACTGGACTTGGAGTCAGGAAGATCTTGGTTCATATCCCACCTGCGACAGTAACTAGCTCTGTGACTTTGGATGAGTCCTATGCTCACCTCTCTAAACTTTTTTCTACTTTGTAAAATGCAAGGATTGAATTGGATGACCTCTGAGGACACCTCCTGTGATCTGTATATCACTTAGGTTTTTTATTCCTGCGTCTTCTGGAGGAGGTTTTTCTATACTTGTCTCCAGTTGACATGGTATAGATTTCCACTCGCTCAGCTGGTCTTGGCCTTTACCATAGGCAGGGAATCTTTTTTCGGCCAGATTACAGTTTAGTCAGTGCTTATGTCATTTTGGGAACTCAATGGGGCCACATGCCCAAGACTGAATTGGAGGACAGAGAGGAGATGAAAACAATCTGCTCTACATGAGAAACAAGACTCCTGTGAATGATGCCAACAGAGTCCTTTTGTCTGCCCAGAAACCCTGCTAATAGAGCGAGCAGTGAAAAGTATGGGGATGACCAGAGCGCTGCCTGGGCTGACCTACCTCTGCCTCATTAATAGGACATCCTTTGTTTGATCTTGGGAATATGCCTTAAAAGGTGCCCGAAAGTCCTTTTCTTCATGAAGAAGTCAGAGAAATGTCCCAGCTTTTCTTTCTTTCCACCTGAAAGTGTTTATGCTTATTTTTTTCACCTTAGTTGAGGGGAAGTTGGAGGTGGGGGAGGTATGGATTTTCATTTTCCTTCTTCAGTTGGATCATAGGTAGTGTAAGAATGTTGAGCAGCCAGGGATCTGGGGGATCTTGGGCATTTCTTCCTCTCCAGGAGGAGATGATGCCAATCTGCAAGCTCCTTTCAGTGCCCAACTCTCCTGTCTCTTCCACCCCTGGGCCTGTTGCCCCAATGGCCTGGCCCAGATGAACTATGATCCTGTGCTGTATTTTCCTCTCCCTCGCTGGGTGAAGCACTTGATGATAGAAGAAGGTGCCTTGCCTTCCTTCTGGGGCAGTTGGGACACCCAGAAGCTTGGCTGGAAGGAGGGGAGTAAAAGGGTGCAGGGCATTGTCAGAGAAGGCAGTTCTCATTTGGAAAGGAGTTTCATGACTGGTCCTGGCATTATCAGAAATCGTTTTCATACCATAAATGCCTGGTGTGTCAGTGATCAAAATATTATGAGGCTTGCAGGACGTCATTTGTTTGTGTTTCAGTATGCATGTATCTGGGTATCTGTGTGACCTGATGGTGCCAAGCCATGTGTGTAGTGGCCAGAGCCTCGTGCTTGGAAGCAGGAGGCCAGGTCAGCTGCCAGCTGTGTCCACTGGGTGGCCCAATCCTGGCTTCCTGAAGCATTTCCGTATCTTTAGAAGGAAAGGGGGCCTGGATGGACGTGCAAAGTCCCTCTCAGCTTTGCTAGCTTTTCATCTGCTGTTCTAGAGTATTAGAAGCAGAAAATGATGAGACACTTGCTAACAATGTTGGGTATTTTTGAGAACATCTCCCATGTAACATTGCCACTTTTTTCAGTGAAAACAGTGTTCCTCTCACTTTCAGCAGAAGTGATTTTGGCATGGCAGATTACCTTTGAGAGCACGTGCTGCAGAACAGTTACTTTACAGCGTATGTGCAACTGGTCAAGTTTGAGGGGTTCTGAGCCCTGACGTGAGGGAGGTCTGGATTCGGCACCAGCAGGGCCCTCGGACACGAGTTTGGTTGCTGCTGCTGTTGCTGAGGGGCCAGCGTTTCAGCCCCTACCTTCTTATAACAAAGACATACATGCCTGACAGTGGGTCTGCAATATTCAGGTCTAATTGTCCCTTACCTTTCTGTCTTGAAGGAGAAAATAGGTTTTGTTTTCTGTCCTCATAGCCCTTCATGACTTTTCCATTATAGCAAGGTGGCTCAGTGGATATAGCACTGGGCCTGGAATCAAGAAGAGCTGAGTTCAAATCTGGCCTCAGACACTTACTACCTTTGTGACCCTGGGCAAGTCACATAACCTATCTTCCTTAGTTTTCTAATCTGTAAAATGGGAATAATAACAGCACCTATATTCTAGCACTTTCTTACAGACAAGTCACTTGCCTTTTTGTCCCTCAATTTCCTCATTTATAAAACCCACAGGAGAGTTAGGGGAAGATCAACACTAAGGCTCTTTCCAGGTTTAGGTCCCATGTATGATCTTTGGTACAGCCAGGAATTAGTGACCCCTACATGAACTGGGGACAGTGTCTTCATAGCCTTTGTGACCTTATCATATTTTTACCTTGATTACGAGAATGTTGTCATATGACATATTTACTACCAAAACTGATGAGATTTTGAACATTATCAGCACAGCTTCAAATTATATGGGAATAGATTTTCTCCTCCCCAAGTAATGAACAATAAAAATGAATTTGCTTATGAATGCGGCCCCACTGTGACATTGTCTCCAACTTCATTCAGAGCTACTGTGACTTTAAAAATTGTCATTTTTAAGGACTTCCTTCCCAGGGAATTCCTGCCTTGCATTTCCTCCTGAGGTATCTAGTGGTCAAGGCCTCCTGTGATGTCCCTGCGATAGGGAGTGTAGGTCAGCACCTCTGCCATATGGAGCCTGAGGGAGGTGCCCGGAACATTGAGAGGTGAAGTGACTGAATAATAACTCGTTCAAGTACCCATTTCTTGATTGATTCCGATTTGACAAAGAAACAGGAGACATTCTGCAACACGTCATTGCAGGGAGCCTCCCATGTACCACTGCACCCTTGACCAAATGGCAAGAACTCAACACCACAAGCCCTGCAGCCTTCATAGACTTACCAGCTGACAGCTGCCTGCTTCCCCAGTGCAAATCCCCAAAGTCTGGAGAATTCTCCAGATCAGCTCCAGATCCTGGAACCAAAGCCTCAGCCCAGACAACACTGTTGCCCACAATTCTTGGACATGATATTGACCCATAAAAATCCAAGGACATTTTGAATAGCTGTTGCCAAATTGACTCCTCATGGCCTCCAAAATCCACAGACTGAAAAGCTCCTTAAGCATAGAAGGCAAGCTAAAGAAATCAGAGCAATGTGGGCAGGTCATCCTGTTGGCCTGTCCATGCCCAAAGTTGTTCTGAGGATACTTTGGGGGAGCTTCTCCCTTGATCCTTTTATCCATCTCCCAGAAGCACTGGTGTCAGAATGACATGGCCTCGAACTGAAATCTGTTGAAGAAAAGATGAGGATGAAAGCAGTGATAACTGTCAGCACTTTAGTATTTCATGGTTGTTGCTGTTTCCTCGTCTGTGCAGTTGGCAACCCTGTGGACTGATAGTTTTTGAGAACTGATGTGGCTGAAAAATTCTTCATCTCTGTCCCTCCTGGTGCTGAGTGTCTCTGCTCATCCTCTTTTAAGACTAACAGCGGTCATTGATCTGCCATGGGGCTATCCGTGAAGGTTTTGTGGCTTGGGGGGACCTTTGAGAGCCCTGGATTTTCTCCATGCCCATGATGAAGCAGCTGAATTTTGCTTTAATAATGACTTACACTTTTGTAACATTTTATTGTAGATGAGTGTTAGACACAGATTACCTTATTAATCTTCACTATGATGCCAGAGGAGGTTATATTATCCCCTTTTGAAAGTTATAGAAATTGAGGCTCTGAGATGAAGTAATCTTGCCCAAGGCCACACAGCTCTTATGCAGCAGAGCTTGTCCTTGAGTCCATGGCTTCTAACCTTTGATCTAATAATTTCTGCCATAGGAGGCTGGTTCTCATTTGTTCTCCACATCCTTCCATCCCAGAGGACTTAACTGTTTGAAAGATAAAATCTTTCTTACTATTCATCGCCTCTCTTTTCTAGTGAAGGATACTTCAATCATGCTTAATTCCTGGTTGCTGGGTGGAATTGGGGTGCACTGTTCCCATGCTACTTACTGGCTTACATTAGTGGGCCCATTCCGCTTCTTCTCTTAGACTTTCCCTTGTAGCAGCTGAAGCATTCCCACCCATGGTGGAAATGATGGCAGCTTATTTTTCAGGTTGTTTTTTGTGGCTTGAGTTCTGAGGATATGAGGTTAATAACCTAGAACCATGGTTCTCCAAGGCCCTTTTGTACCAGTGGGCAGTGCTCTCATTGATGTTCTTGAAGTGGCCGTGTTCTCTCCTCTCTCACACGAGGTGCCACCATCTTTCCAATCAGCAAAGTTGTCACTCTCAGGTGTCTGTCATTCTGGATTTTCTTTTGCACTCAACCCATATAGTCAGTCATGTATCGACCTCTGTAACATCTCTTGATTCCATTCTTTTTTCTGTACTTACAAAGCTCTACCCTCCCCCCACATCAGATCCTCACTAGCTCTTGCTTAGACCATTTCAGTCACCTCCTCATTGGTCTGCCTGCCTCAACTCCCTCTCTGTTCCCACCTGTACTTCACATGGCTGCCAAAGTGAGTTTTTACTAACGTACAAACTGATTGTATCATTGCCCTCTTTAATAAACTTCAGTGCCTCCCCATTTGTATTGAAAGTCCTTGGAACCTGACTCCAGGCTTCTTACACATCACTATCTTTCCCAAATTCTCCGACATAGCCAAAATGACCTTCTCATCAGTCCATTTCCCAACTACATTCACTCCTCCTTGTGTCCGAAATAGAATCTCTCCTCATTGCTGCCTCTCCAGAATCTGTGGTTTCTTTCAATTCACCTTCTTTTCAGTCGTCTCTCCCCCATCCCCCATGCTGTCTCCTCAGTGACTTGGTATATATTTTTGTTTATTGTACATACGTGTGTGTGTTTGTGTGTGTGAATAAAATGCCCTTGATAAAAGGTAAGCTCCTTAAAGCAGGGATTGTTTTACTTTTAGAGCCTTCCCCTGTTAATCATGTCCTGTTAATCCTGTATAGGACTTGTTTGTATATATTTGTTTGCATGTTGTCTCCCCATTAAACTGGGAGCTCCTCGAGGGGAGGACTTGTCTTTTGCCCCCTTTCTATCCCCAACTCTTAGTACAGTGCTCGGCACATAGTGTTGTCTGAAACAGAACTCATCATCTTTCCTCCTAAATCATCCCCCCTTCTACCTTTCCCTTAACTGTAGAGGACAACAGAGAGTTACGGGGTTTCGTGAGGACTAGCACCTCTTTGGGGAGGCCTCCCCAGGGCTGCTCATCTACCTTCACCCAGTTCTCACCTGCCACTCCAAGAAGCTGGAGAATGTACAGCAGCCACCCCCTGGGAAAAGCATCCCAACAAAGGGGCTAAACCAGATTGAGGAAGGGGAAGGGGGTTTCTCCTCACAAGGGGGCATTCTTGTTCAGATACAAGATCATGAGTGGAAAAAGTTTAAGAAGCACTGGTCTAGGCACAATACCCTGGGCGAACCACTTTGGTGAGTGTAGTGGTTAGGGTTCTTCATCGCCTCTCTGCTTCATTCCACTTTGTGGAAACCTCCCTGCTCACCAGACCTTCTTTCCTTGTATCAGTCACAAAGAGGGAGAAGGTGTAAGGGCTGGTCTCAGGGCAAGCTGCTTGATAGTTCCTGTCTAGTGGAGGTACAGGTCCCAGGGCTTCAAAAAGGATCATTCTTGTCCTTGCTCCTTTAGTTTCTTGTGGAGGCGACTCCTGTCTCCCAGTGTACACCCCTCGGGAGGTTGGAACCTGGCAGTGGGCTGGCAGCGACAAAGCCTGGCAACCAGAAGCGTTTGGCTTCATGCACTTGACTTCTTCAGTCTTTCAATAGCTATTGAACACAGACTGTGTCTGGCATTATAGAGATGCCTTAGATGATGAAAAGATTCAGAACTACATCATGAGGAAGGAACCCAGGCAGAATGGGTGGTATGGGGAGAAGGCTGGGGCTCATTCTACTTGGCAGTGCAGGGGACAGCTGGGAGAGCCTTAGTGGGAAAATCCATGAAGCTTATTGTGTTGTTATTCTCATCCATTTCAGTCTTCTGACCTTGGAAACTTTTCCTGGCTGCTCCCTTGGACCTTTGGTTTGAATAATGCCCCCTTTCCCCCAGGGAGTTTCCTCAGTTGATTATACTCATCCATCCTGTCACACACCTCCACTAAGACCAGTGGGTGAAAACTACAGGGACATAAATTTAGGCTTAATGTAAGGAGCTGTCCAGAAGTGAAAGGAATTGATTCCTGAGATGCTGACTTCCCATCACTGGAGGTGTTCAGGCATAGGCTTGGCTGTCTACTTACAGGTGGCAGGGATCCCTGTAATTCATTTCAGCAACAGGAGGGAAGGGCTTTTAAGTCTGTCTCAGGCCTTTCTTGGGGTGGTGAGGTCAGTGAAGCCTCAGTCCCTGTGTGTATCTGCATGCATGTACAGGCACACGCTTGTGCATGAGCCTCACAGGATCTTGTACATAGGGAAAACTGAAATGACGATTGAATTGAGTATACAGGAAGATAAACTATGTAGTCAAAACCGAGTAAAACTAAAAAGAAAACAGATCACTATAATACAAGGAAATATAAAGTGAGCTGCATATGAATGATAGAAACAGAAATCTTGATGGGGTTCGTTGTTTGTGGGTCACACAAAAGCAATCAGTTTGTCTTCTCCCCACTGTGTTTATTTAAACTTTGGGGGGGGGGAGGAGCCAAGATGGTGGAGTAGAAAGACACACATACACTAGCTCTTCCCTCACAGCCCATAAAATACCTGTAAAGAAGACTCTCAACAAATTCTAGAGCAGCAGAAGCCACAGAACAATGGAGTGGAGGAGATTTCTAGTCCAGGGTGACCCGAAAGGCCAATGGGAAAGATCTCTAGTGCTGGACATGGAGCAGAGCCCGTCCCAGCCTTGGCCACCCAGCACAGCTCCAGGAGAAGGACGAGAGTAGGCCTCGGGGGCAGAATACCCAACAGCAGTAGCAGTGGTTCCCAGATCCCTCAACCCACAGGCGCCAAAGGTCAGTGAGAGAGTTTTTTCAGCTGACAGAGAAAGGAGCAGGGTTTTCCAATAGCTCTGGCCTCAGGCACAGAGGCCCCATCTGGCAGCAGCAGTCCCCACAGCAGCCTGTATCCATTTTTGGGATCATAAAATCCCTGAGGGCACTGATCAGCTAATCCTTACCTCAGCCCTGTGTGGAGGCCCTGCCCCCACTTAATGCTCCTGGAGGAACTGAGCAACTGATTTTTATCTCACATTGAATGGCAGCCCTGCCCCCAATGAAAGCCCCTGGGGGAATTGAGCAGTTTATCTGAATCTCAGCCTCCAGTGCTGGCTTAGTGGAACTGGAGGCCAGATAGTTGTGGAGAGGAAACTACTACTCACAAATTCTGGGCACAAAAGTTTCTGGTTGCTCCTAGACCAGTGTACACATTTGATTGTGCCACCTTGGAGGAACTGAGATCTTACAGATCCTCAGAGTATACCCTACTCTTGACAAAGGATCCAAAAGTCAAGTAACTGGTTAGGAAAATACCCAAAAAAGGGGAAAAAAATAAGACTATAGAAGGTTACTTTCTTGGTGAACAGATCCCGGCCTTTTGGATGAGGAAGAACAATGCTTACCATCTGGGAAAGACATAAAAGTCAAGGTTTCTGTATCCCAAACATCCAAAATAAATAATCAGTGGTCTTAGGTCATGGAAGAGCTCAAAAAGAATTTTGAAAATCAAGTTAGAGAGGTGGAGGAAAAACTGGGAAGAGAAATGAGAGACATGAAGTCAAAGCATGAACAGCAGATCAGCTCCCTGCTAAAGGAGACCCAAAAAAATGCTGAAGAAAATAACACTTTTAAAAATAGGCTAACTCGTTTGGCAGAAGAGGTTCGAAGAGCCAATGAGGAGAAGAATGCTTTAAAAAGCAGAATTAGCCAAATGGAAAAGGAGGTTCAAAAGCTCACTGAAGAAAATAGTTCTTTCAAAACTAGAATGGAACAGATAATGACTTTATGAGAAACCAGGAAATCCCAAAACAAAACCAAAAGAATGAAAAAATGGAGGATAATGTGAAATATCTCATTGGAAAAACAACTGACCTGGAAAATAGATCCAGGAGAAACAATTTAAAAATTATGGGACTACCTGAAAGCCATGATCAAAAAAAAGCCTAGACATCATCTTTCATAAAATAATCAAGGAAAACTGCCCTGAGATTCTAGAACCAGAGGGCAAAATAAGTATTCAAGGAATCCACCTATCACCTCCTGAAAGAGATCCAAAAAGAGAAACTTCTAGGAACACTGTGGCCAAATTCCAGAGTTCCCTGGTCAAGGACAAAATACTGCAAGCAGCTAGAAAGAAACAATTCAAGTATTGTGGAAATACAATCAGGATAACAGAAGATCTAGCAGCTTCTACATTAAGAGATCAAAGGGTGTGGAATATAATATTCCAGAAGTCAAAGGAACTAGGACTAAAACAAAGAATCACCTACCCAGCAAAACTGAATATAACACTTCAGGGGGAAGAAATGGTCGTTCAGTGAAATAGAGGACTTTCAAGCATTCTTGATGGAAAAACCAGGGCTGAAAAGAAAATTTGACTTTCAGGCACAAGAATCAAGAAAAGCATGAAAACATAAACAGCAAAGAGAAGTCATAAGGGACTTAATAAAGTTGAACTGTTTACATTCCTACATGGAAAGACAATATTTGTAACTCTTGAAACTTTTTTCAGTATTTAGGTGGTTGGTGGGATTACACACACACACACACACACACACACACACACACACACACACACACACACACACACACACATAGAGAGAGAGACAGAGCACAGGGTGAGTTGAATAGGAAGGGAACATATCTAAAAAAATAAAATTAAGGGATGGGAGAGGAATATTTTGGGAGGAGAAAGGGAGAAATGAAATGGGGCAAATTAGCTCTCATAAAAGAGTCAAAAGACTTTTCAATGGAGGGAAAAAGGGGGGAGGTGAGAGGGAAAACGTGAAACTTACTCATCACATTTGACTCAAGGAAGGAATAAAATGCACACTCATTTTGGTATGAAAACCTATCTTGCAATACAGGAAAGTGGGGGAGAAGGGAATAAGTAGGGTGGGGGGATGATGGAAGGGAGGGCAGTGGGAGGAGGGAGCAATTAGAAGTGAACACTCTTGGGCAGGGACAAGGTCAAAAGAGAGAATAGAAGAAATGGTGGGCAGGATAGGATGCAAGGAGATATAGTTAGTCTTACATAACATGACTGTTACAGAAGCCATTTGCAAAACTACACATATATAGCCTATATTGAATTGCTTGCCTTCCCAATGGGGGTGGGTGGGGAGAGAGATAGGAGGAGAAGTTGGAACTCAAAGTTTTAGGAACAACTGTTGAGTATTGTTCTTGCATTCAACTGGGAAACAAGAAATACAGGTAATGGAGTAAAGAAATTTATCTTGCCCTACAGGACAAAAGAGAAGATGGGGGTAAGGGAAGGGAGGGCAGATTAGTGGTAGGGGTAATTAGAATGCTCGACAGTTTGGGGTGGGGGGAGGGGAGAGATGAGAAAATTTAGAACTCAAAATTTTGTGGAAATGTATGTTGAAAACTTAAATAAATTTAAAAGAAAAAAAAACTTTGTGCTTCATCTCATTTAAGATCAGATTTGAAAATATGTACTTGTAGTCTCTCTTAAAGATACATTTTCTATTGGTAAGCTGGGGATCATTAACTCAGAATTAACCTTGGGCAAAAAAAAATCTTTGTCCCAAATCTCCACTAAGTTCCCAGAGTGTTTGGCAATGAGAGGATTAAAAGATGGTAATGATTTGAAAGCTGTCTTGCAGGGCTGGCCTGCTGCCTGATGGTTTTCCATTACAACAAACAGATAGCTGCTCTCTGCACTGCTCTGTTCAATCCCTGCCCATCAGTGACCCTGATTTGTGGTGGGGCACCATTTCAGAGCTGGACAGACCCTCAGACGCCTAAGTCTAAGGTCTAAACTGCTTGTTTTAGAAGAAGAAGCTCAGTCCCTGAGAACTGAGGTGTCTTGGCCAAAGTCAAAATGACTGACATAGCAACACATCTGGAAATCAGGCCTGAGAACCTCCCTAGGCCCAGTTCTGCCAGCTGTCTAAGTGGGTGCCTGAGTGTGAGAGATCCTGAGTTTGAGGGTCTCCTGAGAGCGGGGGACTTAGGTTCTCTTCCCATCTTTTATGTTGATTCTTTCTCTTTCAGCACAGCATGCTTTGTGTGCCAGCAGAATTAGCTTGCACCCTGCCTCCCCTCATCTTCTCCAGGCTTGCTCTGCCTCACTCCCATCTTTGCCTGTTGAATCTGGCCTTTAAAACCCGCCTCATGCCCTTCCCCAACCCTTTAATTAACCCTTTGCTTTCCGCAACCTCACTCTACCTTGTCTACACTTATATGATGGCTGATGTTGCAAGACACTTACTTGTGTAGTCTGTCTCTACTTGACCATAAGGGGAAGAGCTGGTTGATTTCTCTAGAGATAGTGAGGTGGCCCACTGGAGTCCAGAGTCTAGGAAGACCTGAGTTCAAATGTGGCCTCAGACATTTACCAGCTTTATGACAGTGGGCAAGTCACTGAACTTCTCTCTAGCTCAGTTTCCTCGTCTGTAAAATGGGAACAGTAACAGCACCTACCCTCCAGGGATATCCTAAGGGTAAAATGAGATAACCCTAACTTAAAGCTGCACATAGATGGTGCCATCATCATTTTTGAAGCTGTCCCAGCCCCAGCCCCTGGCGCAGGACTCTGCATGTAGTAGCTGCTTAGAAAATGTTTTCGTTGAATTGAATCAAAGTAGCAAAATATGACCTAAGCTTGTAGGACGTTAGGCTCTCGGGATCCGATTCCGTAACCGAAGGGAATCTGGAGCTTTTTATCGTGTCTTCTCATCTAACAGCCTCCTTGAATAGAACTGACAGTAAACTGACTCAATTACTTCCTCAAGTTTTCCCATCTTGAAAATGGGCACCAGAACTGCCTGAGACATTTCCTCTTTCATAGAGTGATTAGGGTTCAGGCGATACCACATGTAGAAGTTCACGGTTATTTTACGACTCGCTGCATAAGCCTTTGTGATCTTGTCTTCTTGGCCTTTCTCTTGCCCCTCCCCCCTCCCATCTGCTTCTTCAGTTCAGTTTTGCAGACTGGTTTCTCAGGGCATTCTCTTGAGAAGGTTACTTCTGATTCTGTTTCTTTTAGAGTGTCAGGAGAGCTGAAAGTGAAACTTTTAAAGACTACCTTGCACATGTCAGAGGAGAAAATGTGGTGGACTACACAATTGAACAAGCCCCTATGCTTGTCATTGGGGAACTCGAGAAGCAGCACCATTTGGGATAAGAAAATATTGGTGCTGAAATAGAACTTAGTGATTAGAAACATTCCTTCTCATGTGTCTTCTCTTTCTGTAAAGCTGTTCTATTTGAGAGAAAAGATCGCATCTTAAATGTCTTTACTCTCTCTTGACTTTGGTTTGAATGTAAATCCTTGGGATTTGTGGGGGTGGTCTGGAACAAAGTTTCCTTGATACCTTTTGTTTTTCTACCAGTCACTTCTGAGTACAATGGAATGATTGTTCCACTCAGTGGCCCAGCTTGAGATGTTTGAAATGAAAACCTTCCATCAGATTCCTTCTTGTTGGATGTCAGGAAGCACCTTCTTTTTCACCCCCATGCATTACAGTTGGGGTGAGATGTAAAATGTGATGAAAAGGATTCCAGGAGTGGGGAACCTTTGACCTTAAGGCCACATGTGATCCTTGAGCTCCTCAAGTGCAGTCCTTTGACTGAATCCAAACCAAGCCACAGGTTCCCCCCCTCTGGATTAGCCAGTAAACAGCCTTAATCTGATGATTTTTGAAAAGTTAGAGGAACCCAGGTTGGCCAGGGACATTTGTGAAAGCGCTGGAGTGAGCCTAGAGCTGAGTCACCTCTTAACTTCTTCCCAGAAATCATGATTGTTATGAATCCAACCTCGATGGAGGACCTCCTGGGGTATGAGTCCGGTGGCACAGAGCTTCAGAAAAGGAAACTTGAGTCCTTGGGGAGCTGCTTCAGAACCTGGAGAAGGATGCAGCTGCACTGGGGTCGGCTCTGTTCACTCCTGTTCTATTCAAGGAGGCCGCTGGACTAGGAAGACAAGGGTGAAAAGCCCCAGATTCCCTTCCCTTAAGGAATCAAGCCCAAAGAGAGTCTGAGTCTGGGCTATAATTTGCTATTGATAAATTGTCATTGATGTCCATGTATCCATTTTTATTCTAAAACTGTGTAAACATACAGACTGTTAGCGTACCTCGTGGAAATATCTCAACTGGAAGAAACACTGGAAGTCATCTGTCTTCACCTCCATTCCAGGTACTGAGATGGGGACCAAGAAGTCAGAACAAAGCAGGATTTGTCCGTGGTGCACACTTGGAATTTGAAGGTTGGGCTTAGCTGCTTTCCCATTTCCTTTCCTGAAGACTCCCTGTGGAGTGGATAGAAGATAGCATCTTAGCCCGTGGTGGAGGTTCTGAACAGGTGGCAGGAAGCCTGGGGCTGTGGCAAGAGTTCTGGACTTGGCTGATGGGGGCCATGTTTTAAGGCAGGCCTCTGTTCCTTCCAAGCTGTGTGGCCTTGGGCTGATCCTTTCCCCATCTCTGCTTCTACTTTCACCTTTGCAAAATGTAGGAGTTGACTTGAATGACAATGAAAAAACCCTCTGGGGCCAACAATTGGGAGTAACACTTATTCCCTTTGGAAGGTCCTCTGTTTGAGCTTTCTGGGAGCATGTGCTCCAGTGGGCAACCTGTCATTTGCCCTCTGTTTGAAAGCCAAAGCCTGAATCTCAGATTTTCCCTTGGTCCCAGCCTTCCTCCTTCCTCCTGGGCGTACAAGGTCTTAGCCACCACTGTCTGTTCGATTTCTTAAGGGAGAAAAAAATCTGAAAACTGCCTTTGCCTTGTTTCACACTTCTCCAGCAGGGGAAAACCCTGAAGAACTGTTCTCTAAACCCTATTGGAGGAGGACAGCGTGAGTCACTGTAGCTTAATATTGATGTGTGAGTATTCGGCTCTGTGCAAGTGTGGTTTCTTCCCTGGTGTCTGTTGCTGTGGTGCCATAATATCTCTAACTCACTTCTTCATTGTTTCACACACACCTCAAAGTTACAATTCATTAGAACTCACATATCCTACTTGGAACATCTAAGAATATTTCTTCCACTAGGATAGTGTTTTTTCCAACATTAGAAACGCTAGTCAGTTATTTTTGCTTTGTTCAGCAGACTAGAAAGTTAGTGTGAAAGCCCTGAACCTTGGATGAGTCATTTGGCCTCTCTCTGGCCTCAATTTCCTTCTCTGTAAAATGAGATTAGATGAGCCAAGGGTTAGAGTTAGGGTTAGATACTCTCCAGCTCCAGGTTTTATCATCCAAACTGGTGGAGGCTGGGATGCCCAAGAGATAGGATGTTCTTGGAAGAAAGGCCAGTGACTCTGGGAAAACCTTCAGTAATCCAGTGAAGGCAGCCAGGTGTCTGTCTCTGTCCCCACACCCCTCCCCCCATCCCCAACCCCTATGTGCTGAGTCACTTCCTCTTTAAATTAAGACTTGAGAGCACAGTCTGCATTCTTCAGAATCAGCTCAGTGAGGGCCAGCAGTGGCCTTGGGGCCTTGAACATTTCTGGTCTTCATGTTTGCCTCTGACTCTCATGAGCTTCTGAGAGGTGGCCCACTCATTACTTAAGAAAATGGCATCAGAAGACAAAGACTGAGGCTGATTGTTTTCTATCCTTCATCGAGCTTTGATGATCTGTGCCTACAATGCTTCATGCAGGAAAACCTGGACAAAAGCAATGGCCTCGACGTTGTGGCAGGAGACTGTTGTTGACATTTGATTCTGAGAAGTTGACCTATTTATTTGCTTGAGCAGGTTGTGGAACTGCCTGCTTTGCTTTTTGTCATTAGTTAAGCTGGGTCCCCAGGGCTAACGGTGACAGGGCTCTGAGCTTCCAAAAGCACCTAGTCAAACCTTTCCCCTCAGCGACAGTGTCTTCTGTAAGGGATCATGCAGCTTCTGCAAGAAATCCTCTGGTTGAGGAGGGAGAGGGTGATTGAGCTGGTTTACCCATTGTTCTTTGTTCCAGCCTTCAGACCCAAGGTCCTCTTCTCATATTTCCTCTGTGTCCTCCCTGGGTCTTCTCCAGGCTGAACATGCCCAGTTCCCAGCATGGTTCACTCACCATACTGGTCATTCCCCTGGATGAAATCCAGCTGATCAACCCCCTTCCTCACCTGTGGGTCTTGGGACTGAAGACAGCATTCCAGATGTGTTCATAGCAGGGCCTCCTTCATTGATGAGGTACTGGTCTGTGCTTCTTCTCAAAATGTGATCTGATATGGCATGACCTTTTAGGGCTGATGAGTCATATTGTTTGCACATAGTGTACTTCAGCCATGAAAACTTTGCCACCGTCTTGGACTCCAGAAGTTAACTTTGTGGACCTAAATGTAGGTGTTTCCATGCTTGCTTAGCCTGTGCGTCTCTTGTCGATGTTCTCCCTCAAATTCATACTCAGAGGTTTCAGCCACATACTGGAGGAAGGCCTTCCTCAACATCTCCTGGCCTAGCCCCAGCCTTCTGCCTGTCCTTCTGTGGTTCACCATTTGACAGATTTTCCCTGATGACGTTTTGTCTTCCTGTTCTTCCCCAAAGCTCAAAGAATCTCAGAAATGGAACAATAGCTAGGGGCAGGAGAGTGGAGGACTGGAGCATTGGGCAGGTGGACTGGAGGGGCCGGGGGAGGATCAGGAAACTTTAGTAAATGAAATGAAGGTACCAGGAAAATTTCAGTGTCTCCCACTGTGGCTGATCAGAGCAATACAAGCTTGGAATGCTATACCAAAGATTAGGCACAGATAGTCCGTGTGAATATTTGGGGTGCATAATCTAAATCTGCACAACCTACATTTACTTTGTGCTGTCACAATTCTGCTTTGCTCATAGAGCACAGCACTTTTCTGATATGGACATGCTATGCTGAGCAGTCCTGTGTCAGTGTCTCCCATGTTGCACAGTCAAGTCCAAAGTTCTTGAGAGTGTTCTTGTATCCCTTCTTCTGACCTCTATGTGATCACCTGCCCCATGTGAGTTCTCCATAAAATAGTCTTTTTGGCAAGCACACATTTTGCATTTGAGCAACATGGCCAGCCCATTGGAGTTGCACTCTCTGAAGCATAGTTTGAATGCTTGGCAGTTCAGCTTGAGCAAGGACTTCAGTGTCTGGTACCTTATCCTGCTAGGTGATCCTCAGAATCTTCCTAAGACAATTCTAATGGAAGCAATTCAATTTCCTGGCATTGCGCTGGTAGACTGTCCATGTTTCACAGGCATATAACAATGAGATCAACACAACAGCTCTGTAGACCTTCAGTTTGGTAGCCAGTCTGAAGTCCCAAACTATTCTTGGGAGCCTCCCAAACCCTGAGTTAGCTCTGGCAATGCATACATCAACCTCATTATCAATGTGTACATCCCTGGAAAGTATGCTATCAAGGTAAGTGAACTTATCCACAGCATTCAAAATTTCTCTGTTTGTTGTAATCAATGGTTCCACTTGTGGACGTTGTGGTGGTGGCTGATGGAGCACCTGTGTTTTCTTGGTGTTAATCGTTAGGCCAAAATTAGCACAGGCAGCAGAGAATTGATCCATACTTTGTTGTATCTCAGCTTTAGAGGCTGCGTTGAGTGCACAATCATCTGCAAATTGAAAATCATGAACCAATCATGAACTCCTTCCACTTTGGTCTTGGCTTGTAGCCTTTTCATATTGAAAAACTTAGCATCAGTATAATAGTTGACCTTGATGCCATGTTCATCCTCATTGAAAGCATGTGACAACATGGCTGAAAACATCATGCTGAAAAGCTTAGGAGCAAGCACACAGACCTGTTTCTTGAGAGCATTGTCCACTATCCAGAACCCAGGCAAACATGTCATCATGAAATTGATGTACAATATTGATGAACTTCTCCGGGCAACCAAATTTTGACATAATTTTCCATAAGCCCTCATGACTAACAGTGTCAAAGGCCTTGGTCAGATCTACAAATGTTGTGTATAGACCTCTATTTTGCTCCTGGCATTTCTCCTGGAGTTGTCAGGCAGCAAACACCATATCAACTGTTCCTCAGCCCTTACTGAAGCCACACTGGCTCTTAGGTAGATGACCATCTTCCAGGTGAAGGATCAGCCTATTAAGGAGGACTCTAGCAAGAATTTTGCCAGCAGTGACTGAGAGAGAGACGACCCCCTCTCCCCACCGTGATGGTCACAGGACAATCTATTACCTTTACCTTTATAAAGATGGACAATGGAGACATCCTTGAATTCCTGGGGGATAATTTCCTCTTGCCATATAACCTGGAAAACTTCAGTCAACTTTTGTATAAACAATGGTCCTCCTACCTTGTAAATCTCAGCTGAAATAGAATCAGCACCAAGCTTTTTGCCATATGAAAGGAGCCTAATGGCCCTCAAAACCTCTTCTTCAGTTGGAAGTTCAGCTAAGGAGGGATTGACTTCAACCTGAGGTAAACAGTCATTGACCTCAGAATTGATTGATGATGGTCTGTTGAGAACACTATGGAAGTGTTCAGCCCATCTCTCTAGGATCGTGTCCTTATCACTAATCAGTGTGGCTCCATCAGCACTGAATAGTTGTGATGCACCATAGGTTTTGGGTTCATAAATAGCTTACAGGGAATCATAAAAGAGCTTTAGATCGTTACTATCGGCCTAAAACTGAATTTCGTCTGCCTTCTTACTGAGGCAGGAATCCTGCATCTCTGTAGCCCTCACACCAAAGTACAGGTCCTCCCTGAACACACCCTACACCCCTCTGAGTCAGGTAATGATGTGATGAATGCTTCAAAGTAAGTCTGGGGGTGGAGGTGGGGGGGTTGGGCATAGTGCCTGAAGCGTCAGCTAAAGGTAATGAAGAAAGCTCAGGAAAGGAAAGAAAAGCCTTAGAATCTCTGTGGGGAAAGTGAAGATGGTGCCTTAGGGTGGATGGGCTGATGCTCAGGGTGAAGGCAAGGCAGCTGAGCTTAGACTTTGCTTCTCATGTGTCTGGTGGGAGAGGATGAAATAAAACCCTAGAGTAGATACCAGGAGAGGCAGACAAGGTAGTTAGAGTTTTCCTGTGAAAACAGGATCAATTCTCCTCCAAACTTTTCCCAACATGCCCCTCCTTTTTGTCCCAACGTCTTGCTGGACCAATGGTATTTTTAGTTTCCCTTGATACATCTAAGGATTATTCCATGACTAAAATCCCTTTAGAGAGATGCTCTAATCTTTGGAATTTCACAGAAGAGTCTGAAAATTAAATATAGTTCAGAAACTCAAGCTTGTATGTAGTCTGACATAAGATCTTCATAATTTTTCTTCAAAATTTTGTGTCTGGGGACAGAATGCTAGTCCTGGAGTCAGAAAAATCTCAGTTCAAATCTGGCTTTAGACACTTAATATCTGTCTAAGACACTACACTTTTGCCTCAGTTCCCTCATCTGTAAAATGGGGATAATAATAGCACCTACCTCCCATGGTTGTCATGAGGATCAAATGAGATCTTTGTAAAGCATTCAGTATATGCTGTATAGTTATTATTATCAAGTCTGATCATTGCATGATCTTAAAATCCAGTAAGCATTTTTAAAGCACCTATTACATGCTAAGTGCTGGGGATACAGACATAAAGAATGAAATAGTTCCCATCCGCAAGTAGCTAACATCCTTTGTTTTTACATTGCCTCCTGAATTCTTCTTTCTTCTCCTTATAAGAAATAATTTGTTTTAAAAAACAAAAGAGAAGAGAAAAAAAATTCAGCAAAACTAATCAAAATGACATTAAATGCAATGCACCTTGGGCATGTTTCTCCCTTCCCCCGTTCATCAGGGTTGCCTTCTTTTATCTCATCCTTAGGGCTCAGCTTGTTCTTTATAGTTTTACAGTGCATACATACATACATACATACATACATACATACATACATATGTATATATTTGTTTTGTCCTGTGGCCGTTTGTTCTATTTCCATTGTTGTTGTGTAGTGTTTTCCTGGCTCTTCATCAGTTGGTATGGCTCTTTCCAGGTTTCTCTGTTCATCAGCCATGTCATTTCTGACAGCACAGCCAGATTCTATGACATTCACGAACCACCTCTCGTTTGGCCATTTCCCAGTCCATGGCCATTGGTTGCTACTTCTTTGCCGCCACAGAAACTGAGTAACTTACATTCGAATAAGAAAGAAAGTAAGTTCATATACAAGTATTTGAAGAACAGAAATCATTTTAACTACAAGAGAGTTTGGGAGGGAGGCAGGTGAGAGCAGTTGAGGCGATCAGGAAAGGCCTTGGCTGGAAGGTGGTTCTGGGAGGATTTTGTGAGCAGGGGTGAGAAAGGAGGACAGGCCAGTTCCAAGGCACGGGATAGAAGATGGCAGGGCCTGTTTGACTGGATTGCAGAGTGTGGGGGAAGAACCAGAAAGGTAGTTCAAGGCCAGGTCACAGGACTTGAAAGGCAGAGCCAGGAGTTTCTGTTTGATCACCTGCATTCTTTCTTGCTCCAGGTTTGTAACCTCAGGGCTGACTCCTTCTTCTGCCTTCATTCCATTAGCCAATCAGATGCCAAATGTGGCTTTTTCTACATCCTCAAGATCTCTCCCATCCATTCTTTTTTTTCTTTTGTCCTGGCCTTCTTCCCTTCTTCCTCCTAATTAAACTGTTTCCTTGTATTGTTTCTTCCCACCCACAGTGATCTTTCTTAAGTGCAGATCTGACTTCATCACTCCTCTGCTCAATGAGTTCCAGTGACTCCCTGTTATCTTGAGGGGGTGGAAGGGTCTACTGAAGGTTTTATAAGCATAGGAAGGGGGAGGGTAGACATCTTTGAAGGCAGAAAGGAAGTAGTCAGTTGATAGGGGGAGGTTGAAGATGGTGAGGGAGTGTTTGAGGGCACAGTCTACTGGAGAAGATGAGAGGGAAAGGGGTCAAGGGCATGTGTAAAAGGATTGGCTAAGAGAGGTAAGAAAGGTCTCATTTTTCCTTGTAAAGTAAAAGACAAGATCCTCAATTGAGGGAGGGCAGTGGCACAGATAGGGGGGACTGGAGGAGAGAAGAGAGACTCTCCAAATGCTTCTGTGGGTGCTGTAATATGGATTTGTTGGGGACGAATAAAAGGATTGCCTTCTTACAGCGAGAGCTCCATCGAAGTCAGGTCACATGAATATATAACGTCTCCCAGTCAGCAGGATTGAGGATTAGTCCAAAGCAACAAAGGGTTAAAGAGCACAGGACAGTAGAAAGCTGAATTTGTGACCTATGAGGGTGAGATTGTAAAAAGAGGAAAGTGCGGTCAGCGCAGGATTAATAATAATAGCCTGAGAAAATACTGAGGGTCAGAGTGGGTGGGCCCGGGGACAGATGGAGGCTTACTTAAGTTATGGCCAGAGAGGAATGGAATTTGGATTAATGACATGGGGAATGGTGAGATCTGGCTCACGAAGTGATCCTTCCTACATGTGACCATTCCTGTGCTTGGCTGCAGTCGAATGGAGTCATCATGGATGTCAGGCTCCTGTGAAACTGAGAGATAAGGGCAGGGGCAGGACGTTGAGCATCAGGGTGGGTGGTGGAGTCTCTTAGTATAGGGGCAGGAATTGGGGCTGGGGGAGTGTATTCTGAACCTGAGAAAGAAGAATGCATAAGGTGGGGGACAATACAAACCAGCTATGACTCTCTCAACTGAGGGGGAATTTTGACTGAGTGAACTTCCAGCAGAAGATTTTGCCAAGTGATGAGTGTGTTCATGGCCTTGGTCAGGAAGCACATGGGTCTTGATTCCCCCTTCTCTCGTCCCTCCTCACCAACACAGTATTATAATATTGCATTGTAATGGTACAGCAGCACATTATTGAAATGGCTTTTATTTTATATTAAACCAGAGACTTTTGCCACCTTTTCAATAGGAGAGATCCTCAAACATCTTTCAGACTAGTCTGTTCTTTATGAGATCAGAGGTGCGTTCAAAAAGAAGGTTCAGCTCATGGCTCATTGATTCAATTTATGGGTTACTTTGGACAATCAAAATCTTTTTTTGGTTTATTTCAGTTTCTCCTATAAAGCAAGGTTATTGATAGCACCACCTACATCTGGCGTTGGGAGGAAAGATGAGTGTGTTCTTTGGAGAAAATACGCTGCTATGTGAACACACTGAACCTACTTAATATAATTAATAAAACCATCCATTCTCCCTTTCCATGAATAAAATGTAGCCATTCATTAGCTTGCCAGTTTTTCATCTGTATTGGACTAAAAGTGATGAACAGCTTGTCCAGTTAAGTCACATGGAGATTTTCAGTAGGCTAAATATCAATTCCCAAATGTTAGTGAAATCATCTCCACTTCATCTTCATTCTGTATCAACTCTTAAGATTATTCTGATTCATTCCCTTCCCATCACATGCCTTCTCAGGAATTCTGTTCACAATAAAATGAATGAAAAGAACTTTTCTACCTTTTCACAAATACTAGACTAGAGCCATGAATTGGATGAAATTCAGGAGTCAGTTTATGGTGGATAATATGCAGTTACTAGCATTTCACCTGGAATGCCTTGTCCGCTTGTTAGAGTCTCTTCTGCAAAGCCTTTCCTAATCACTGCAGTTGAAATTTATCCCTTTTATTTTTAAGTTTAATTGGTGGCTTCTGTTCTGTTAGTCATCTGCAGATATGCCCCCCCCCCCCGCCCCCACACAGTTGATTCTTCGCTCTTGTTCAGTCGTTTTGTTTGGTGATTCATTTCGGGGTTCCCTTGGCAGAGGTGCTGGAGTAGTTTACTGTTTCTTTTTCCAGCTCATTTTACAGATGGGGACTGAGGCAAATGGGGTGAAGTGACTTGGCCAGGGTCACACAGCTAGGGAGTGTCTGGGGCTGAATTTGAACTTGGGAAGATATGTCTTCCTGACTTCAGGCCTGGCGCTCCATGTACTGTGGTGCCACCTAGTTGTCCAGTCAGCCTTCCCTGCATGATGGAAAAATAGTTGAGTAATCCCAAAAGCGAGGCAAGGTGAACTCTTTGTGCTTGGTATATTTCCTTATCTCTGCTCTGAAGTCAAGATTGGTCTTGATCATTACCCAGCACTAAGCTTCTTTGCAGTTTTCTGTGTCATCATGTAGAGGGCGTCCCAGTGACCTTAGCTATGAGCTGCTCCAAGCTTGAATAGCTTCACTTTAGACCAAGACTTTGGGGACACCATGTGCTTCCTTTTTCTGACTCTCTTCCCTCTGTTGTGTCTTCCCATGCCCCTCTGAGTTCTGTATAATCACGCTTTCTTAAGGCAGTTAAGTGTTCCATCTCATTCATGTACCACAATCTGTTTCCAAGTTGTTCTTCTGTGAGGCAGCCAGTAGATGTAGGAGCTCTCCTCATGTCTTTGATCTTCTTAGGGCACAGCGTTGGTATTTCTAGGTTGAAGGGTGTGAATAGTTGAGGAGTATCTTTTGGAGGGGTACTTTGGAGTTGTTTTCTAGAATGACTCATGTTTTCATCAATGTCTTCCTGTAGGTCCTCCACCTACAATGGTCTCTTATCATCTTTGCTGACTTGCTGAGTGTCAGGTAAAATCTCATTGTGGTAATTTGCATTTCTTTTAATGATTTGTAATAATCACTAATGTGATTATTGACAATTTAGAATTCTTTTGGGAAAAAAAACAACTGTTCATGTCCTTGCATCATTCATCTATTGGGAAATGCCTCTTGGCATTTAGTAACCTAAAGGTGTTACTTTCCTCTATATCTTGGGTATCAGACCTTGATCAGAAATACTTTATGTAAAGTACTTTATGTCTCCCAGGTGACAGTTTTCCTTATCCTGGCTGCATTGATTTTGTTCATGCAAAAGCTTTTTTACTTTTACTTGATGGAAATCATCTATATTCTTTCCCTTTGATGGCCTGGGAGGGAGCCTGGAGCATTTGTATCATTATTCTTTGGGACATTTTAGGTTGTAATCTCTTAGGGATCTGGGCCTGGTCTTAGACATTTGTATGAGACAGGTGCTTGTACGTACAGGGTAAGTGTTCTGGGAGGGTGAGTGATCCCCCCTTCTAGTTGGAGAGCCTGTCTAGCTCTTTGTGCAGCTCCATCTAGAAGAGCTACAGTCAAGGTTCAATTTGGGTAAATAATAGTACTTTCTGGAAATCATTCCTTTGTGGCTTGCAAGCTATTTGAGGTTTCTTGAGAGAGCTTATTTTGTGTTGTCTTGTTCTGCCAGCCTTGGGGCAAACAGGACAGAATTTCTTGTTCTCTCCCACTCATGTCTCTCCAGTCCACCCACCTCCCTATTCATGTGAAAGTTGCTGTTCCCTCTAAAGGGAACACATTACAACATTAATTCATATGTGGCCAGCATGCCCCCTCTGTCCGCATTAATCACTGAAACATTATTCAACCTCCCTTTAACCTTTCTTTACTCTCAATGAATAGATTAGACCCCAATTCAAAATATTTGTAAAAATCAATTTAATTTGCTTTAAAAATGAATTAAAGTCCATTTTTATTCTGATTTCTCACTAGAAACAAATTGACGCTATACCTGTAGCATCTTCCTCCAGCAGTGTCCAGGTTATCACGTCTTTTATGTTATAGGTGCACTTTCACCTTTCCTAACCTACAGATTCCTGACCTTAGATAACTCCCACTTTTCACCCTCTTTTCTTCTGCCCCAGAACAGTGAAACTGTTGGAAGAGGTCACTAAACCTTGCTCACTGTGATCTTGTCATTTTCTTATTTGTGAAGTAGGAGCAGTAATGCATATTATTTGTCTTAGCCAAGGTGAACTATTGGCAGCTTGCTGATTTCAATACCCTCTGTGCTTCTTAACCCTATCCACTTCATCATCCGCCTCCTCTTCCTCACTCCTTTTTCTCTCTCCTCTACCCCCTTCCCTTACCTGCCCCTCCCTGCCTTGAAGCATACTCCTCCTTCTTTCTGCCTCTCTGAATCTTTCTCTTCCTTCAAGGCTCCTGTCAGATACTACCTCCTCAGGAAAGATCAGAGTCCAGCTTTTGAACTAACACTTGGCAGATTCTCATGCTCTTGGAATCCTTCATTGCAATTCCCTATGCCATTGACTCCATAATCCCAGCTCACAATTCTCTTAGTGAATGGAGATACTGTCTTGGCTTCCTTGGAAGACAGCTCAAGGATCTCTACCATTTCCTTAATTATGGTGGCCATTGTTGGGCTGTTGTGATTCTGTCCTTTATCATCCAGAGGCTGACAAGAGTGGCCAAAGGAGACTTGAGCAGCTTTGCCTTCTGCTCTCTTGGATTGTCACTGTACCACACAGGATACTGTGGAGGCTTAACAGTTGATTCCATGTGTAGGATAGATGTGAGTGAGCAGTTGAGGATGATACCTAATTTATAACCCTGGATGATGGGGGAGAAGGTCTGGGGGCAAACAGTGCTGTTTTGGAGATGGTGAATTGGAGAAGTCCTTTGGGCCAACCAGTTTGATACATATACTACGCAGTTAGTTGATGATGTGGTGGGGTCACGAGATGGGTTAGGGCTGAATAAATAGATCTAGGAGTCATCTCCACAGAAGTGATAATGGTAACATAGCCGCTATTGAGATCACTGAGAGAGCAGAGAGGGAGAGGAGGCCCAGGAGAAATCCTGGAATACCTCTACAGTTAGTGGATTTGGCCAGGAGAAAGATACAGCCAAAGAGACTGAAGAGGAGAGTCATGAGAGAACAGGGTCATGGCCACCTAGAAAGGAGAGAATATTTAGGAGGAGTCTCAGAAGCAGATGAAACAAGGTCAAGCACCCTGAGAAATGAGAAAAGGCCCGTGGAGTTGGCACTCCAACAGGAGAGCTGAGACTTTGGATGGAGGAGCTTCAGGCTAATGATCAGGTTAGAAGCCAGATTGTGGACGATTTAGAAGCCAGTAAGAGGAGAGGGATGAGACACTTGGTATAGATGGCTTTCTCAGGGCATTTAACCAGGAAAGGGAGAAAAGAGATGTGACTGTAGCTAGTAGGGATGCTCATAGCAAGTGAGGGTTTTTAAGGATAAGGGAGAAATGGACATCTTTGTAAGTAATAGAGAGGAAGAGATTGTGAGATAATGGGCATGATAGAGGGAGCGGTCTACTGGAGAAGACAGAATGGAATGGAATCAAGGGTATATGTAGAGGGGATTGCCTTGGCAAGAAGGGTCACCTCTGATGGTGAGAGAAGAGGGAGCCTCGGTGATATATGCAGCAGACTGAGTTCTGCTGGTTAGGACCCACGAGGACAAGGGGGTGGAGAGGAGGTGATTGAGCTCCCCTGATTCACTGAGCAGTCAAGCTAGGGAAAAGAGAAGGCATAGTCAGGGCAGGAGAGTTTTCCTGGAAAAGAAGTGAGAGTCAGAGGGATTTGAGGTTGGACCTGATGACCTTGGAAGTGCATGGAAGACAGGCTCTCAGCTTTGTTGACTGCCCTCCTCCTCAGCCATTCCAGGCAGTAGTTTACATAATTGGGCATTATCTGTAGAGCTTCATTAGTGTTGAGGTCGCTTGGTCTGAAGAGTCACTCAAGTTTAGTTTTATTTACTCTAACAGTATTTAACTCTGTAATTCACATTTGAAATTTGATGAACAGTTTTTACAGTTACTTAAATTTTCTGTCTTTTTGAGTTTACATAGTTTTTATTGTCTCACAAGTTTCTATTCTTTTGCAAAACCTAATTGTGTATGGAGAACTTCCAAGGTTCATTTGTTTAAATATATAAATTCAGTTCTTACTTTAACCTTTACATTTGTTTGTCATCTCTTTCCAACTTGTTATAGTTACAGAAAACATTTGTATCTTCAGATGTTCCACAAGGAACTTTCTGAATAACAGAGGATATTGGATGTCCCCCATAGATCCCTCACATGAGCTTGTGTTTCCTATTGTGCTGAGCTGGCAAAGGTTCGTAGGGTTCAGAGAAGCTCACCTGGAGTTGTTACCTGAGTGCCTCGACCTGGGAGCATGAGATAGGGCTTGCCGGGGGTAAGAGGGCAGAGCTTCTGCTTCCCAAATCAGGGGAAATTGTGCTCTGCCACAGGTTCTGTCCTTCCTCTTCCAGGTCCTGTCTGCTGCCTCTTGATTCATTTTGTCCTGGAGAATTCACTGCTCAGTTCTCTAGGCCTGAGGGAAGGATTATCACACTTGTCCTAAAAAGAAGCTGTCCATGAAGGGCCAGCCAAGGCCATCATTAAAAGACAGAACCAGACTACAGCCCAATTGGATTAGATTTGTGCTACCCCTGCATTTCAACATTTGGATTAAAACTATTATATATTTCCCTGGAAAAGCTTGTTCACCCCCCTCTCAAGAAAATGAGCAGAAATGAATGATTATACCTGGAAAGTAGTGTGTGTGTGTGTGTGTGTGTGTGTGTGTGTGTGTGTGTGTTCATCCTTCGTTGCCAAAGAAGACCATGCCATCAGAGAAATGATGACATGACTTGCACTTGACTTTGTTTTGAATGAGGAAGGGCTGTGCAGGTCACCAGCCTCACTGCTCCTCCAGAGCCATCTGAATCCAGTGACCAGATGTTCATCAGGACGATTGGAGATGACCCAGGATGAGGCAATTGGGGTTAAGTGACTTGCCCAAGGTCACAGAGCTAGTGAGTGTCAAGTGTCTCTTGGTGGTGCTGGGATGTTGGTTAGGAAGTGAAACTATGCAAAAACACAACCTCTCATTTTTTTAAAAAGCAAGGTCAGGTGCCTTTATATAAGTGTGGTCTCTTGGGTCCTGCGATTGAAAAGCTCGGCATTTTGTATTCTTCATTTGTAACTTCAGTCTCACAGGCTGTGAGGCCTTCTGACCAGGCCCCCTCAGGACCCATAGTTGAGATTATTGAGTACATCGTTCTTATTTTTTACATAGAAAACCCTGAAGCCCAGAGAGTTCAAGGGATTTGGTAGGGCCACACTGTTTGCCTACTGACAGTCCAGATTTGAACCCAGACCTTTATCCCTCCTGATCTAGGAATCTTGGAGAATGTTCCCAAAGAGGTGATTTGTAGGCCTCTCAAGAAGTTTCTACCACAGGGCAGAAAATAGAGTGCTTCCCCTGGCCCTTTCCTGTCGTCTGAAATTGATCACGTAATGCCAAAATTGGTTAATAATACATAATGGTTGGAAATTCCCCTACCCTTGAATATGGGCTCACATTTTCAAGAGAGTTTTCCCAGCAGCCATTAACCCTGAGGGCCTGGGAATGGTCCCTGTGATTTGTGTTAGAACAGCTTCCTTAAATTCATGTGAGCTCCAGCAAGGTTGGGGGATAGTTAGTTGGTGTGTGGGTCTGTCCAGGGTGCACTCTCTGTGGAATGGCCATGTTGGGAGGGCACACCCTCCCTGAAGGAGACCTCCCATGATGCCAGGGGCTTTAGGTGCTGTGACAGATTTCTTCTCCTCCTGTGACCTTTTCAGAAAACATTTTTTTAGCTTTTGTTTTTCTGAATTTGACAAACACTAATTACCATGAATATTTCTGCAGACAGAACAGAAAATGAGGATTGTGTAGCAAACTGCACATCTCTGTTATGAACAGAATGTCTCAGTTCTAAGATTCTCATGTGTTCTTTTAAAAGCATGTAATAAATATAGCATTTTCATTTCAAATCTGTTCTGCCTTGTCTGTCTTCTTCTGAACTGCCTTCTGTTCTCCACTCCATGTCTTTGAATGCTTCTGTGATCCTCCTCCCATTTGAAAAGAAAAGCCTTCCCATGTAAGAGATAAGGAGAGTTAAGTGAAAGCCCTCCTCCCATCCCTCTCTGGGCCAGAGACACATTGAATCATGGGAGTTTCACATCTTTCAGAGTTGCTGAGTTTTAGTCTTAGAGTCACTTTAGCCATTCTCCTCTCCCTCTGCAGGAGTGCACACAAGGCTCTCCCTCCCTCCCTCTCATCGTTTTTTCTCCTCCACCAGGATCCCATTTTATTCACATCTTTGTTCAGCTCTCCACTTCCCCCCACCCCTGCTTATTTTGTACTTCTTTTCTACAACATAAAGTACTGTTATTGGTATTTTTGTGCAAATGAGATCTTTCCTGTTGTCTGTGATCCCTTTGGAATATAGGCGTGGCTGTGATAGTGATTGGCCAAAGGGTTTCGACCCTGTTTAGTGTCTTTCAGAGCGTCTAATTCCAGTTTGCTTTTCAGAGTGGTGGCACCAATTCACAGCTCCACCAATGATGCATTAGTGTGCTTGTCCTCACACAGGCCCTCAGTTTCCTTTTTTGTTATCTCTGTTTGTCTTCTGGATATAAGATGGAGCCTCAGAGTTGTTCTAATTTGCCTCTGTTAGTGTTGGGAACACTTTTTTAATATGACTTTATCAGAGAGGAAGATAAATGAGTGCAGTCAATAGAAAGAGTGCTGACTTTGGACTCAAGGAAGCAGGATTTTCATTTTGGATTTACTGTTTACCACCTCCGAGTCCTTGGCTGAGTCATCTGCAGTCTGGACCTCCCTTTCCATCAATGCAGAGAGAGGAGGCTGAACCAGATGTTTTCTGAGGCCCTTGCAGTCCTGAATCTTTCAAGTCCTTCTGTGAGGTCCTGTTTGACTTGGCACCAAGGCTGTGATTGAAAGGACCTTCTTTAGGGCTCTGAACTTTCTTTTTTCTCAGTCCTTGGCAGCCTTAATCATACGCAGGGTCATGTCAGGGCTCATTCGGTCTGAGGAATGCCTGCTCCTTTCCCTCTCCCATTGGTTCCCATCTGGGAGATACGAGCAAGTACATGCTTCTCTGTGTTCTTGAATCATAAACTGCTCTGTGCCCCAAGATCTCTGCTAGGCATTCAGGAAGCCTGTTTCCAGGTGAAGCTCACTGCTTTCCTTGCAGTTTTACTTGTCACTGTCTTTTCCCCTCAGCCTTGGAGGGTTCAGAGAGTGCCTGCAGTTGGTTAGTCCCTCTCCTTAACCCTTTGGAGTTTGAACCTTCCTGGCCCAGCTTTTTCCTGGGCACATGTAGGGCTTTGAGCTGTTAACCTCCCCCTCCTTTGGATCATTCTTGCTTTCTTTGGTTTCTGAGACACGGAGCTTCTGATTCCCCTTTCACTTGGGTCATTGTTGTTGTTAGTTCTGCTTCCTCTTCCTCTCCTCCTTAAGGTTGGACATTCTTTGTCCTGGGTTCCCTTCTGTCCTCTGTGCCCTCGTCCTCGGGTGTGCAGCTCTAGTTATCACTTCTGTAAGAATCTTCAGCCCTGCTCCGGTCCAACATTTCTAACTGCCTGCAGCACACCTCCATTTGGTGTCTCCAGCCCTCCCTCAAACTCAATCGATGGTGGTCAGAAGGCTGGCACTGTCCTCCCAAGCTTTTCCCTCCTTCCCACTGCCTTATGTCTGCAGGCATCCACCCAGGGAGGAGACCGTAGGGTTGACTTTTACTGTCTTTCTCCTCCATCTTGCTGAGTCCTAGATTTTTCACTTCCATCTATCTCTCTCCCCTCCCCCCCATTTTCTTTGTTTGTCCAGGGCTGCCCTGCCCAGGTAGACCTTCATTAATTCTCCTGCCATGTAACTGCTCTTCCTGCTTTCATTCTTTTACCCCTCCAACCTGTTGTCCTGTTGGGCAGGTTTCAGCAGGCCATTCTTGTTAAAGAACAAACCTTCTAATTTCCTTTGTGACAAAATAAAGAGTAGGTCTTCTGGTATTTTGGCATATCTGGGTGTCCTCAGTCTGTTTGTCTCAGTCTCCACTTTGGAAGCCTATTCACTGTTGCCTCTAATGAAGTAGCCCCTCTGACCAGGCTGTGCTAACCATTCTCTAGGTTTGACCTGCCCTTTCCTACCTCAGTACACTTACACACGTTGGCCTTTGGGCCAAGAATGGACCTTCCCTGCACCTTGCTTGTCCTTCAAGGCCCAACCCAGTCTTCATGTACTTACTGTGTGAAGCCTCTCCTTATCACCCTGCACACAAAAACTTGATGCTCTGGTCTCACATTTTGCTAGACCACTTTGGATTTCTCCCTTGCCCACATCAAATTATAGTTTATACCCTGTTCTTTGCCCAAGTCTTACCCCTCCCCTCCATTAGATTGTGAGCTCTTATCTATATTGTTTTTTAATCTTTATGTATTCCTAGTTCCCCATGCCTAGGACAGGACCTATGTGTAATAAAATCTGACACAACAAATATTGACCGACCTGTTTTGACCACCAGATCACAGAGAGGCCTGTAAGGGAGAGTTTCAGTGGGCAGTGCAAATCGTCATTCAACACTTCCTGTCAAAAATTATATTGTTTTTAAAGGGAAAATTCACTGTCTTTAGTCAGATGTGTTCTCTGGCTCCCCTTAATGCCCCAAGGTCCTTGAGTGTACCAGCTGCCTCACTGATGAATGAATGAATGAATGAATGAGAGTTTAAGGAGGCTCCCTGGGAAGGTCTGATGATGTCACGATTACAATTCCAGCATTGATGAAGACCAGACTATGGCTGCCTAGGGGATAGCAATGGATCCTTATTGAATAGGACTTTGGATAAGCAGGAATTTTAAAATTCAGGAAATCAGTGCAAGGCATTGGGTCTTGAGTTGGTGATGACAGACTGTGTCTGCTCAGAGTGGAGGGAGCTTCAAAGTCTTTGGTTAGACAACAGTACAAGAAAAGCAGGAACTGCCTGGGCCATACAGATGCCCATTGTATTTACCTGGGAAAGCAGCCTGACTGTCCTTGGACTGTGCTGACCCGACGCCTTCCCCACAGGCAGGAAACATGACTGCCTGGTGAGTACTTGGAGGTAAGGACTGCACTTGTAACTTCTTGAACTGAAGCAGTGGAGAGAGATGGGGGCTTTAAATGGGAGGAATAGGGATCAGTTTCTGGTTCTCTGCCTCTTCTTGGTTTGAGCTGGGCCTTTTCCAGGAAGTCTGGGATCCTTGCTCTAGCGCTGATGGTGGCCCACTGTGGGTCTCTAAGCCAGTTTGACCTTTGAGTTTATTTCCTTCTTTTATTTTTCTGACCACTGTGTGCTCAGAGCTGCCATGTCCAGTGAAGAGCAGAGTTGGTGAGGAGTCGGGGGACTGGCTGCTAGTCCTAGTTCTGCCATTAAATCACCGTATGACCTTGGACCAGTCATGTGTCCTTGTTTATAACTTGAGGGAATTGGACTAGATAATCTCAAAGGCCCCCTTTGGCTCCAACAACATATGACCCCGTTATGTGGATATTTATCCATGTATCCCACAAGATAAGATGTGCTTTGGTGTAGTGGTTAGTCATCATCATACTGTACTGAGTCGTTGGACCAAGACAAATATCTGCCTTCAAAGAACTAATCTAAGGACTCATCGTGGGAAGGAACAATTCCTCCATGTTTTTTCTGTTAATCACCTTGGGCCCCGAGCCCATGCACTAAGTGTGTTTGCTTGTATTTTATAGAGGAACTAAGCTGGAGATTTCCTTTACTTCCAGTCCCCACTGACAACAAGCTCTTTATCACTCACTTAACTGTCTCCAGCTCCACCTTGAACATAACTACATGAAGGACAGCCATATATAAAGATGACATCTTCAGGAGGACTGTTATTGAGATAAATCTGTCTCAAACATAGTGAATTTCAGAATTGAGAGGGGCCTCAGATACCGTCTAGATGACCTGTCTGTGAGAACAAATGGTTACCCAGCCTCTCTTTGAAGACTGTTAGCAATAGGAGACTTCTCCCTCCCTGGCAGCCTTGACTACTGTTGCCATACCCTGTAAACAGGTTTTCCTTTGTTGCTAATGAAACAAGGGCTATGCCTTCAGAGAGAGACATAGGTGACCGGCTGGACTGTAGATGAAAAGGTATTTGGGGATGTGACCAAGAGAGCATTGGCGTTGTTTGTCAACTTAAAAAATAAATAAATAAAATTAAAATCCTATCCAGAAAGAAAAAAGTTGTTCCTTTCTTGAGGTCTAATTCATTCAGCATCATTGCAGCAGCAGCCAATTGCTTGGGCTTTTGCCCTCTGGGGCCAAGTGGAAGAACAAGGCTCCTCGCTCTTGTTCGTGGTAGGGGGCACCAGGCTAAGAATAGTGGAGTTGTCTGCACCTTGCTTGCCTGGACACTTATGAAGGTGACTTTGGGGGTCACCATGTCACTATTGAGACCTAGAGCAGGCTCATGGTCAACTAAACCCCCCATGTGGCAGCGGGGCACTTTGTATGGGTGCCTCTGTGCATTCATTTAGATTTCACTTTTTTCATTTCTATTTGTTAGGATGTTGTTCTTTGTTTTAGCTATGGTGATTTCTGACTTTGCACTAGACAGTTCTTTTTCTGTATCTCTCCAGCTGCCATCTATCTGTCTATCCATCTATCTACCTCCTGTCTTTCTTCCTATATCTTATTTGTAAAATCCTCAGAGTATTCCACATCACTCATGCCTGTGTGTCACTTGAAAATTCGATAAACATACAGTCTGTGGTTTCAAGAGCATTGATGAAAATGTCAAGCAGCATAGAACTAAGGGCCAGCCATTGGGTAAATCTCCTAGAGGCACATCGCCACATTGACGTTGCTCCATTAATCACTCCTTTTGGACGCTGGCTGAATGACAGCTGGCATCTCTTCAATCCAAGTCTTGGAGCCTTTGCCAGTCATCCAGTAGCTACCCATCCTTCCAATGTGCCATGTGTATGTGAGCAGGCCAGTGCTGCATGCATGTGGCCAGGTTCCTTCTCAGAAATACAGCTTTGATCCTGGCACTTGTCAGTGAAATGTTTTTGCACTGCTTCCTCCTTGCTTATAGAGTAGAAGTCCTGAATTCTAGGCCTTCTAATCCTCTGGCTCATGGCTTCTCTCTTGTTTTCCATGTCAGCTCAGTTGAATGAAATCTTGACTGTATCTAAAATATGCTCAGAACCTTACTCCCTCCACACTTTTGCTTAAATGATCCATCCTTCCAAAGTCTCCTCTGCCACGGCCTCGCTCAGTTAAAGCTAGCTCATTTTCTTAAAGTCTCCCTTATCCCTCCTCACCATGAGAGAGCATGATTTCCTCCTCTTCCTCTGGTTCTCCTGGCACTTTGTGCCTCTGTTGTGACGTCAAGCCCTTGGAGTTTGATCTTTCTTGTAACCTCAGCTGTATGTTCTGGATGGAGTCCAATGCCTTGGTTATATTCTCTTGCCATTTATTCAGTGTCTCCTTATTCCAGGCCCCACTCAAGGCCCTGCAGATTGAAAGATAGATGTAAAAATGGCAGATGCTGCCATCAAGTAGCTTGCAGACAAAGGTGGGAGGTGTCACACACACACACGCACACACACGTAAGTAGGATGAAAAGTAGAATGAACCAGTAGTGGGTGAGGAGAAGGGAAGAAGTCATCTTCCACTGGGAGGATGATCAGGTAAGCCTTCATGGAAGAAATGGTACCTGATCTGGGGCTTGAAAGAGGTACAGAGATACAACAGGCACAGAAGTGGAAGACAAAAAAAGTATATCTGGCAGGGGGGCACTGCCTTTTGCCAAGTACATGGGGGTGGGAGAGGGCAGGCTAGGTCCAGAGAACACTAATTTCAGTAATTTGGCCAAATGTAGAGGACATGAATGAGAGTTGTGGGAAATTTTGGGCTGGAAATAGGTTGAGAAATAGCTGGGCTGGGAAGGGCCTAAAATATGTATCAAGGGAATTGAGAGCCTGTGTCATTTTGGGAGCAGATTTGTGGCATGGTTGGACCTGTATATGTCATTAATGTTTAATAACTGAGTTATTCTGAAAGTTCCTAAAATCAGGTCTGGGTGAAGCCATTATTAAGAGTATTTATGCTTCTTGTGCCAAGGAAAAGAACTTTTGTGCTTTTAACTTATCATTCAATTTTTATGAGTAATCTGGACACAGATCATGATCTTTTGAAATGGAGGACATTGATTCTTGGAGAAGAGCTTTTACATTTGTCTCAAGTTTTTGAGATTGAGTTGATGACCCCCCCCAAAAGACCCTTCAGGCTGATACCCCTTCTGTAGGCAGCAGGAGACTGGCAGCTAAGTTGCCCAGTCCCCATGGAAAGCTTCCTGAATCTCAGTTTTTAGACATGTCTGTATCTCCATCAGAAAACTTGACATGCTTGTTAATTTTCTGTCCCAAAGAAGTATTGTAAAGTTAATCAGAGAAATGTTGGTTATGCTTTGAAATCTTCAGAAGAAAGACATACTCACAAAAAGTGATGGGAGAAAACTGCCTTTTGTAACACTTCATTACAATAATTAGGTTATTTTAAGTCAAAGAGCAATAGTATGGGCCCTCTGACCTTTCCGCTCTCCCCATGACCCTGGATGAGCTTGGTGCCTTGAGTCCATCGGTAGAGAGTGCCCCCTCCCCAGAGGGACCCCCTGATTGTTGAGCTGTAACAGAACATTCTGTTTTGCCCGAGTTCCTGACCTGCTCCCCAGCTTCCCAGCTTTTCATGTCTCCTATCAGTCTGCTAAGCGTGTGTCCAGAGGGTCAGTATCCCTGAGCCTCCCAGACACGCTGTCCAGGTCATCAACGTTAGAAATGGGGTTTATTCTTTCACTCGAGTCTCTGTTCAGAATGTCAGAGATAGGGCCAGCCCAGTGCCCCTAGTGCTGCTCCTTTGGGGTCTGGCCATTCATTCGTTTTCATATTCACCCACTTGTACTATTGGCCAGCCCCTACCCCCATATTTTCCACAAAATTGGCGCGAGAACATGGTAAACATTGGAGGACTCTCTTCAGAGTTGGTTTTATTGAGCATTTGTTTTCTTGTTTCTGCTTGAATCTGGTGACACTCAGGCTACTGGACTGAGAGAGTCTGAGGGCTCCTCTTTGAAAAGAGGAAGGGGTGAGAACCCAGCTTGTGCTCATTAGACTGTGAGTTGTCAGGCTTGGTTGGGCTGCATTCACATCGCTCACATTTTATTAAGCTCAGGAAGAGACCTAATAACTCAGTGGCCATTCCTGAGCCCCAAGCAGCTTCCAAGGAGCTGCCTTCAAGAGGGACACTGACCGACACACTGAAAAATCCATTCTGTGGACATGCCATCAAGCAAACCAGGCTGGTCTAGTCGGCTTTGATGAACTTCTGGCTAATATTCCACATACTTCCTTCTGTCTTTATTTCACAAATACTCAGATTATGAAACCGTCATACATTGGTGTTTGCGTTAAGAGCAGCTGCCATTAGGAAGCAGTGCATTTCTTGTAACCATGCAACTGTAGCTATTTATATCTTCTGTGAATGAAGAAAGAGCTCAGCTTTCAAAAGCCTGTTGGGCCCATCCTTCTCAGTCTCGATCACAGTAAGAGAGTGAAGGTCCCAGCCCAGGCCCTGTCCCCTTCTTTCCCCACACTGACTCTCATCCTGAATCATCTCTTGTCTAAATGCTTGTCTCCTCCCTCCTTCCTCTCATCTCTTTGCAGACGATGCTCATCCCTCCTCGGAGCTCCAGGGCCACATCTCAGGCTCCCTCTGTACATTCTCACCTGGATAGCCTTTAGGCAGCACAGACTCATCCGGTCTAAAGCAGGGCTCATTGACTTTCCCCTGAAGGTCATTCCTCGTCCTCTCTGCCCTGTTTCTGTTGAGGACTGTACAATTTTTCCACTGCCCCTAAGCTCTTCACTGTCACCGTCCTCCTGGGAGCCAGGCACTTCCATGCCCTTACCCTCTTTTGTACCCCTCTCTTCCTCTCTGTTCATCCCACAGCCATCCCTGACCAGGCATGTGTCAGCTCTCTCCTGGGCCATTGCAGTTGCCTCATCTCTCACACACAGCTGCCTCTGTCTGACAATGTCACTCTCCTTCTCAAGAAGCTTCTGGGGCTCCCCATTACTTCTGTCCTAAAATAAAAACCCCTCTGGCGTTTCAAGCCCATGAGGATGGAGATTCTGCCATGGAGGAGGCCTGTTTGTGGGCTGCCCCTCCAGCCAGAGCCTGTAGTTGGTGATCTGTGAATCTGTCACATTCTCCCAGTGGAATTTAGATTACCTGAGCTCAGAGACAACTTCTCTTTTGAATTTCTGTCTTGAAGCAATTAAGAAATGCTTGTGGATTGATGAATTCTAAAGTAGGCTGTTGCGTAGTGGTATTCATTCAGTAAGCATTTCTTAAGCCAAGCACTTCTAGGGAGTCAAAGAAATGGGTCTGGTCCCTGCTTCCTGGAAGCTCTAGGTAAACAAAGGTATGAATACAAGATGTGCACAGAGTAGATGAAAGGTCATGTCACAGGGGAGGCCTTGGCAACTGAGAGATTGGGATGGGCTCATGCAGAAGAGCTAACATTTTAAGTTGAATCTGGAAGCCAGGAAAGCTTGGAAGGTAGAGGGGAGGAGAGAGAACATTCCAGTCCTCAAAGTGGAGATAGTGTCCAATTTAGGGTCCTTCTTCCAAAATATTTCAAGTACAGCAGCATGGGCCACCCTTTCAAGGCCTACTGTTAGGGTCCTAAAATGGCCAGTTAAATGCAGCAGCCCTGGCCCTCCTGGGCCACGTCCCCTGCTTCCACACCTTCCCATGTGGTCTGGACACATAACTGGCAAACCCCGTGGCGTTGATGGGCTTCATCAACATGTACTTTATAGGAAAAAAAATTTCTTTAACTTCTTTATATTCAGAAGCTCTTCCCTGGGTTTAAAATCTGAGTCATGAAGTTTGTGTCGAGACCATCGCTTCACTACAGCTTTTCATTGACTCCTTTTTTTCTGTACCAGTCCTGCTTGGGGAGAAAATTGGGAGATGGCGCTGTTGGCGTCTGTGCCTAGCTGAGCCTAGTGTGGCCAGGACTTCCACTAGCCCCAGTGCTGTGATGACTCAATGGTACATGCAGCCCAAAGTGGAGGGCCCCCTCAGAAGCAGAGCAGAAACCAAAGGTGGGACAAGTGGCACCTTTGGAGTCTCCCTCAGCACTGGAGGACAGGCAGGGAGAAAGGAGCCACCATGGGTTGGGAAAGAGGCCTGAGCCATTACTCTCCTTTCTCTGGGGCCCCACATGAACGTCTTTTGGTTTAAGAGTTCTTATATTCTCTGTCTGTGAAGTAGATCCAAATACCTTCGCTCTTCAGAAAGTCCTCGGAGTTTTCCAGGAAAGCAGGCAAGTTTACATTTCAGTCTCTGTTGCTGATAGGTCAAAGGTGGTATTTATTAACTTTTTGTTAACAAATTTATTAACTTTGTTAATAAAACAAACCAATAAGCTCCATTTCAGCCTAGGCTAGGAAATGGAAATTACCTGTGAAGTGGAATTTTCTTTTCTTTCTTTATTTTGAGAGTTAAAAACAGACAAATCCAACTCATCATCTTTTTTCTTTTTCTTTTTTTTTATAGAGTTGAACTTCTAGCGCCTGTGATTCCAAGTCTCAGCCCTCGGGGGCTCTTCCTCTGCCTTTGAAGACATGTCTGTCACTTATGATGATTCTGTTGGCCTAGAAGTTTCCAGTGATAGCTTCTGGGAGGTGAGTTTTGTCTTGTTCTCTCTGCTGTGGCTTAGAGGCCCCTGGGATGCTTTCCTTATATGTGATTGGTTGAGCAAACATCTGTTTCTTGAGTATATTATGAATTATACCAATAGAGACTAGTCGTGGTTTTGACCTGATTCTGGATGGCATCGTTGTTCACAAGGGTGACATTTTTGATTTCCAGCCTGGCTTATCCATGTTCCAGAGGCCCACAGTAAATGCATCATAAGAGGGTTTCAGGGCTGTGTAGGAGAGAAGGGAGGTAAATGGGAAAGCTGGAGAGTCTCTGTCAGTGAAGCCTTGTGGCTTTTGAACTTGCAGGAAGCTGGCCTCTGCCTGGGCGACCATTGAACGAAAGACTTTGTTCACAGTGGTCTGGTGAAGTAGGTAGCATGGGTTCGTGCTGCAGAAGAGGAAACACCTTTGACAGATACTCTTGTCCAGGATCATATCCATCTATAGAATGTCATCCTGAGCTTTTTTCTTGGAGTTGTCCTATGAGGGCCAAGACAAAGCCTATATTTTCCAGGCAGGCCAGGGCTCCCCTGGCAGCCTCGCCAGTCCACAGCAAAGACAGCCATCTCTGATGCACTTCTGGACTAGGTTGGGCTGTTTGCTTTTTCAACATGAAGATGATTTCACTTAATTATTACCTTATGCACTTGAGTGCAGTGGAGTCTTTAGCTTGTTTTAGTCCCTCAGAGCCCTGGTCAGGCTGTTCTAGATACAGGAAGTCTTTATTGAAGTGTGGGTTGGATCCTTTCAGCTTTGCACTTGTGATTCTGAGAAGTGGTAGACCATGGAGAGTATGGATTCTAGGGCAAAGCCAGGGTGTAGGAGAAGGAACCTCGAGCTGGGCCTGGAACTGTAAGCTCGCACTGGTGTTCAGACCCAGGCCTTCTGACTGCCCTCCACTACTCAGTCTCAGGTGGAGAAGGTGGCAGGAAGCAGGGTGGGCAGTGGGACTGGAGCTGACCCTGGAAGGTGGGAGGACTGGGGGGAACAAGGGGCAAGGCTTCTTCCTCTGTATTTGGGGGAGCAACAGGAACAAAAGCCAGGTGGTAGAAATGTGTGAGGAAGGAATGCATGAGAAAGATTGACCTGCTGAGATCAGAGCCTCTGGAGTAGCAGGAAATGAGGTGGTTTGTTTGGTTGGTCAGTGGGTAAGGCTGGATTACAGAGTAGGCCCTGAAGCCTGTCTGACCCGGGGCTGTAAAATGGTGCATCATCAGCTTCCTGTCTGGTTATCTTCCTTTCGTGGGATCATGTGATTTGGTTGCCATGTATGTGAGAGAGTATATGTGTGTGTGTATGTGTGTATGTGCATGTATGTGCACACACATATTGAGAGAACTTGGAAGCCAGGGTATGTCTTTCTACAAATGACAGTTTTGTTTCTTACCAGAAGTGTTTGGCTTTGATGACCTCACTCCCATCCTTCCATTAAGCCCTCAGTGCTCACTGACTGCACTGCTCCCTCCCTGGTGAGGGCCAGTGTAGACAGCTATTGACTGGTACATTATTTGTGATGTCTTGATGGCATCTGTAGTCTTTTGATTGGAGCTGATTTTCCCAGTGTCTCTGAATAAGTGTACAAGCTATTTCAGAGACCTAGGCCTGCATATAGACTACAAGAAACTCTTTCTGTGGTTAGACACCCAACTAAATGATTGAATAGTGGGTATGTAAACCTCATTCATTTGCTCTGAGGCTTTCAGCAATGTCTCTGGCTGAGGGCATCCATCCCTTTGGATATTAGACTATGGATGGTAGATGTAGTGTTGGCCAGTGATATCTAGCAGGACCAGCAACGTGAAGAGGACAGCGAGCCTACAGGAACCCAGTTTGGAAGGTTTGCCTTGGTGTTGAAGAAGGACTCTGTGCCTGTTTAAGGAGGGTAGTTTGTCTATAGCCAGTTGTGAGAGATGCTGGTTCCCAGCCCCACCTTGGCCGCAGCCTCACGGAAGCTTAGGTCACACTGTGTAAGGTGTCTGTCTTGAAGAGGAACCGAGCTGGCTGCTTTTATCTTAGTGTTGATTGGACAACATGCGGTTTTCTAAAGTCCTCAGACCACATCCATTAGTGCTTTACCCCACCCTTCTGAACGCCTCCTGGGTGAACATGGAATCTCTGGATTCAGTTCTGCATCCTGAAGCCTATCCTGACTGGTCATTGCATGGATTAGAATTCCCGAGACTTCCAGAGCGGTTCGGTTGTTCTCGTTCTGGCCGCTTCTCTGTGTGTCAGCTTAGACAAGGCCTACTAGGCTTCATCGTTTCTTATGGCTCAGTAGTATTCCATGACATCCATAAACCATCATTTGTTCAGCTCTTCTCCAGTTGATGCCCCTCTCCCCCCGAAATGTGTGCTGTAAATATGTGCGTACATGTGGGTTTCAAATGAGTTAACTGTTTTACCTGTTAGAGGGCAGCATTTTCTAGTATCATTTCAATGAAAAGTCCTTGATTTCTGGGCTTGGCACACATGTGATCCCAGCATCCTTGGAGCTGACTTCCTTCTCCTCTGCCTCACACCTGGTGATTCTTATGATGAGACTGGTTTTTCAGTCAAGGCTTGGCCTTAGCAACAACAACCAAGTAGTCACATATGTGACTCTCTATCTTCACCTGGAAAGAGCAAAATGCTTGCTAGAAGTCCGTTCATTGGAATCAGGACAGGTAGGCAGCAGTCCAGGAGCACCAAGGGACCGTCTTTGGATTGCTGCTCCCTTCCACCCTCCCCTGTGGCATGGAGATGACTTGGACTATTGGAAGATGGTATGAGAACAGTGCTGACTTTGACAGGACTTGGAGTCTGGGGGCGGTGAGAAGCTGTTGGGTGCCCAAGGACCAGCCTCCCAGCATCTACAGAGACACACACCCAGTAGGGTGGACACCAGCTGGTCCGTATTTTGGATATGATTTTCTGGAAGTGGGATGGGGAGAATATGGGGGAAACTTGGGTGAATAAAAATAAAAGACAGTAATAAAAATATTCTGAAAAATGAAATTCTTAGAAATAGGAGTAATAATAATGTAGTAATGATCAAGTGTAGAAGGTGAAGAGAGAATTCTGTGTCAGGAACCCAAGGGAAGAGAGGGCAGGAAGGAGGAAGGAGTCAGGTCTGGCTGTAGGGAGGCCTCCTGATGCAGAGAGGTCAGGAGGGTGGTGGTTAAACATGCCTCTTTGGATCAGGGACCTTTGTAGAGAGGAGACTGAGGAAAAGTCAGCGTGGAAGGCAAACTGCCAGCAGATGGAGTGGGGGGGGCCTGCATCAGCTGATGTTCTTCTTGGTGGGGGAGGGCTTGCCATGGCCATAAGTGAAGTTCCAGACAGACCTGGTGGTCCCAAGAGGGTTTTTACAGGTCTGATCCATTTTTGAAAACTGTTTGCAAGGTCATTTTGGTGACTTATAATCGACTCTAATCCAAGCGTGCCTTCCTGACCAGTTTTCGGGTTACCCAAATCTATCCAGCAACAAAGGGCTATAGTTGGAATAAATATTGAGGTGACTGAAAAGAACCACTTACATAAATGTTGTTGACCCAGAGTCCCCCAGGCTTTTAGACAGAATGGAATTTTTATGAGCAAAAGGTATCCCTTACCTTCCAGGAATCCTTTGGGGGCAGGGACTGGGGCTGGTGGATGGGTGGTCATGAATAAACAGCCCTCATCATTGACCTCAGAATACTCTAAGCCATGGTGGACTTTGAATGGAACAAGATGAGAGGGAGTGATCCACTAGTTAGAAAGTTGTTTCAGTTGTTTTAATTCAAATAAATCTTTATTGAAAACAGACCTTGTTTGATCCTGCAGTTTTGCAGTCAGTCCAGGAGTCATTCTGTTCCCTCCACCTCCCCTTGGGTTCCTCTTGTCCTTTAGGTCCAGTGGTAATGCCTCCCCCTCTGCCCACTGCAAGAAGCCTTTCTGGTTGACAAACCAGCTTCTCCTTTGGTCGTGGTTGGATTCCTC